>NW_025767660.1:0-391446 GCF_003918875.1 Haliotis rubra | reverse complement strand
TCTGTAGAGTATTTATGAAAGTTAATAGTTTATTATTTATTGTAGTTTTTATTGCCAGGACTTCTAAGAAAGTTAGTAGTTTGAATGTCAATTTCTGAATAATTGAGTTTATTTGAGATGAATATTCCCAGTCCCCTGCTGGGGACCTGGGAGAGATGTGTTATCAGGGTCTATCCTTCCTGATATAATTGTAGCCTGGGATTTTTTGAAGGCGAATTTTGTGAAAGTTTTGTTTCTTGTAGGAGAATATTATTTGGGGCAGAAATTTTGTTTTGGGCGATGAGTGCCTTAAGCTCATGCCCGTTTGCTCCGGAGGCAGATTACAATTCCATTATCAGAGCCATGACTGCAGTAATTTGGAATATGATATTATAATAAGCCATGGATGGGGCAGAAATTTTTAAGAAGAGAGGGTTGAAGTGCTAGGGTAGCTTGAGAGTGGTGGAGTTGTTTTATAGAGAGGGATTTAACTGCTATGATGAGACTAGCTAGACTCTTGTGATATATTTTTGTTTCTGCGTACAATGTTGTGTAATTTTTGGCTGTGGGGTTGTTCATGAGTATTGCTGCAGTGATGAATTCAATAATGAGGGGTTTAAATTGTGGGTTATTTTTGTGGGGTGAGTGTGAGATTTGTTTGTGGGAAGACAGATGCCAGTGCATTTTTTGGGTGGAGTGACCAGGGGTTTGGGTGAAGCAGTGAAGGAGAGGGTTGGGGGGATGGAAGATGTGGGGGAGTGGTTGGATGGAGGGTTTAGTGGGTGGGGGCAGTTTTGGAACAGGGAGTTGTTTGGGTGGGTTTGATGGGGTGGGGTTGGGAGGAGGAGGGAGTAGTGGTTTGATGGGTTGGGGATTTGGAGGTGGGTACTTGAGTGGTGGGTTGGGGTTTGGGTTTGGTTGGGTTGGGGCAGGGGTGGGAGTTAAGGCGTTTGGGGGGAGGTTTGATGTTGGGGAGGGATGGTGGTTGGGAGGGAGGTAGGGATGGAGGTTAGCGGGGTTTGTGGGATTTGGTAGGGCCCGGGTGGGGGGCGTGGTAGGAAGGGCGGAGGTGTTTGTGGAAGAGTGAGATGTTTGAGGAGAGGAGGACGATAGTGATAGTAGGGAGTAATTGTTTTGTGGGTGTAAGATCTGCAGGTTTGGGCAGGTCAGTTTGTTTGAGGTGCTTGTTGATTTTACTAATATTTGTGTCTGTTTTATGGGGCAGGTGTTTTGATTTGCAGAGTGTCCTTGTATTTGGCAGTGTATGCAATATGTAGTGTAAGAGTGCATTCTGTGATGTCATGCATGTCTGACCCGCATTTTGAAGCATAGTGAATAGTTTTACAGTTGTCTGTTGTGTGATTGAATTAAGCAGTTTTACATTGTGTTGGGTTTTACGGATGGGGTGTACTTGTAGATTTAATGCACTTAAATGTGATGTAGAGTTGGTAGGTGGTTGATTGAAATGAGAAGGTTATCTGCATTGGGGTTGTTTGCGGATGGTTGTTTTGTGTTTATTGTTTTGTAGTCTGTGATTTTGGGTTGGTTTGTGACAGCATTTGCACGTATGTATTCCTTGAATGTCTGTTGGTGTTTCCCGTTGTCGATGTGAAATTAACCTGTGTTTTGTGTCTGCCACCTCGGTTTCTCCCATTTTATTGTAAGGTTTCCGTCTATTAAAGTGTGTTTGAGTGTGTTGTTGGAGTGAATGTTCATCTGGAAATGTTACTTTGAAACCTCTGCCGGAAGTTTATGTATTTGCAAGTGATGTGTTGCTTCTTGGAGGCAGAGGGCAAATTTGTTTGTAGAGTATACGTGATTTAGCATTGTATTGCTGCTGGTGGCGAATGCCAGGAGAGGCATTTGGCTGGTTGTGGCCTGCGGTAAGTGTCCGTCACACGTTTCGTTGGACGGTTGGGCTTGAAGTACATCGGACTCTGGGAAACCTTTATACTTGCCCTCAGTACAAACAAGTGGGGATTTATACATCAAAGAGAGCGTTTTGGAAGCCAGTGGCGAGATCAAAGCTATACTGCAACTTCATTGGGCTTTGATCGAAATGGGATCTCATTGTCCACTTTGAAGCACCAATCATGTGCTTGTCAAAACAAGCTTAATTTGTAGTAAAGGGAGGTCTGAGGAAAGTTCAACCAATCCAATCTCGTTATCTCGGGGAATATCAATCAGCGTTTCTTGATAAAGTCGGGATTAATCTAACGGTGCCCTTCGTCGTCTTACTTCTAATGCATTGGCTTTTGTTGGTAGAGGGAGAAGGCCGCTGACAAAAACATAGCAACAGAAAACGTCTTATGCTTCACGTAAACCTCTATTTGTAATAAATAAGAACGACAAAACCAGTTGCACAATAACAGAAAATCCCTGTTAAAGTAGGCAAAGTCAAAGTATGGACTGTATTGTCTGCATTTCTTTGACGTAGCACCTTATTTGTTAACCTCACCATTTCTCTACCTCTTCTTACATCATAGATATATATCACGAATGATCTGAGACTTTTGTATGTGGATATTGTCCATCTGAAACAATACTTGGTGAACGTCAGATTGTTTGAAACCTTACCATATAAAGATGTGTATATATAGTTTGAAGACAGTTCATGTGTGTTAGATTGGGTAGAAAGTACATCTTGAATACATATGTGACAATTCTGTTGGAGAGTTGCACAGGACAACGTAATACAACTCTATCATGTGTAAATGTTGCTTTGAATACACAATAATGTAAAAGGGCATTGTACAGATGGGACCAGCTTGCTAACTGAGCCCATTTCAATGATGACCACTGTCTTGTGTAAGGATGTTCCGATCTTTCGTGTTCTGTTTCTTCAGGGGAATGTTGTACACCGAGTGCTTTTTCTTGAAATACTTTTGACTTGTGCTGATGCCAATTTGAAAGATTCAGTTTTCTTTTGCATTGTATGCTGTATGCATTAACAGTTTTTAACCTCCTAGGTTCAGCCCAAGCACTGGGGCATGTTCATTTCAAAAGGATAGAGTACAGTCGAAAGGATGACATTACGAAACATTCGGTATGAGAGATAGAGTATTTTGGGTGGTTTTCTTCAATCATTATGATATGTCATGGTCATTTATATGGTCAAAGGAATGACAACGGTTGAAAATGTTATGCTGTGGCGTAGCCGGAGTTGTGTAAGATGGAAATCCCATCGTCAATATCTAAATGTGTTTCATTTTAGTTGGTTATTATCCATGGCTTTTAGCTACATTTATTGGACAGAATAGATTATTGGGCATGACACCGTCAGAACCCGCGCAAAATGACGAAAGGCGTGAAACTGTGAGATGCCATCTTGAATGAATCGTTTCTCTCTTAGTATCAAAAGAGCTTTCTATACTAATGTCTGTCCTCAAGATGTCGTGAACGTGTCAGCAAATGACAAAGATTATAATATCGACTTCATTATTTTATTTCATCAACATAACCATCAACAAGCAATTATGGTTACAATATAACAGGATGTTCTTTGCACAACATTTCTGAACAAGAACAATAACAAAGTTACTGTAGCACTAGCTGATGTGGCCAGGAACTTGTGATTTCCCTTAAGCGTGTCTATGAAGTGCACAGTCGTCTACAGACAAAGCTCGACTGAGAGTCGTCATATCGTAGCTGCTGTCGTTGGTGTAGAGGTCTTCCTCGTCTTCGTCGTCCTCACTGTATGAGCTGTCGACCTCGGGTTCGGTGAAGGAAGCGTCATCGTCATTGAAGGAAGTTTCAGCATTCCAATCCGCCTCTGTATCACTTTCTCCAGAAACATCTTTGGTGATGGCATTTACACAGGCCTGCACCTCTTGCCACTTGATTTGTCTGTAGATGGTAAACATCTCCTTCACACCTTCCAGTACCCATCGTCTCTGGATCAGCTGTTCACCTCGAATTATACAGTTGTTGGAGGAGTTGGCCGTCTTTTTGCATCAGCTTGCACACCTGCATGTCTGAAAAAAAGTAAAACGGGGTAATTAGAAGTCTTGGTAGAGATGATCAAAATAAAGTCATGAGGTTTTCAATTTTGAAGGTCAGAGTACTAAATATTGGCATTTTACAGGCAGATAAGAACTGTTGATATTTACCTAATGTCAGGATCTCTTTCACTGCATTGTCATGGGCAACAAGGAGACCTCTCAGCTTGATGGCAACTTGAACTGGATCCATTTTCTAGGGCTTATCTACACAATTCTGGACTGATATCGGGCCTATAGCTAATACTGTAGGAAGTCAGTGACGCTCTGATAATTGAAAGAGGGTGTGATCGGTCCTGCAGGCTGAGATGGAGTGAAGTACATCGGACTCTGGGAAACCTTTATACTTGCCCTCAGTACAAACAAGTGGGGATTTATACATCAAAGAGAGCGTTTTGGAAGCCAGTGGCGAGATCAAAGCTATACTGCAACTTCATTGGGCTTTGATCGAAATGGGATCTCATTGTCCACTTTGAAGCACCAATCATGTGCTTGTCAAAACAAGCTTAATTTGTAGTAAAGGGAGGTCTGAGGAAAGTTCAACCAATCCAATCTCGTTATCTCGGGGAATATCAATCAGCGTTTCTTGATAAAGTCGGGATTAATCTAACGGTGCCCTTCGTCGTCTTACTTCTAATGCATTGGCTTTTGTTGGTAGAGGGAGAAGGCCGCTGACAAAAACATAGCAACAGAAAACGTCTTATGCTTCACGAAACCTCTATTTGTAATAAATAAGAACGACAAAACCACTTGCACAATAACAGAAAATCCCTGTTAAAGTAGGCAAAGTCAAAGTATGGACTGTATTGTCTGCATTTCTTTGACGTAGCACCTTATTTGTTAACCTCACCATTTCTCTACCTCTTCTTACATCATAGATATATATCACGAATGATCTGAGACTTTTGTATGTGGATATTGTCCATCTGAAACAATACTTGGTGAACGTCAGATTGTTTGAAACCCTTACCATATAAAGATGTGTATATATAGTTTGAAGACAGTTCATGTGTGTTAGATTGGGTAGAAAGTACATCTTGAATACATATGTGACAATTCTGTTGGAGAGTTGCACAGGACAACGTAATACAACTCTATCATGTGTAAATGTTGCTTTGAATACACAATAATGTAAAAGGGCATTGTACAGATGGGACCAGCTTGCTAACTGAGCCCATTTCAATGATGACCACTGTCTTGTGTAAGGATGTTCCGATCTTTCGTGTTCTGTTTCTTCAGGGGAATGTTGTACACCGAGTGCTTTTTCTTGAAATACTTTTGACTTGTGCTGATGCCAATTTGAAAGATTCAGTTTTCTTTTGCATTGTATGCTGTATGCATTAACAGTTTTAACCTCCTAGGTTCAGCCCAAGCACTGGGGCATGTTCATTTCAAAAGGATAGAGTACAGTCGAAAGGATGACATTACGAAACATTCGGTATGAGAGATAGAGTATTTTGGGTGGTTTTCTTCAATCATTATGATATGTCATGGTCATTTATATGGTCAAAGGAATGACAACGGTTGAAAATGTTATGCTGTGGCGTAGCCGGAGTTGTGTAAGATGGAAATCCCATCGTCAATATCTAAATGTGTTTCATTTTAGTTGGTTATTATCCATGGCTTTTAGCTACATTTATTGGACAGAATAGATTATTGGGCATGACACCGTCAGAACCCGCGCAAAATGACGAAAGGCGTGAAACTGTGAGATGCCATCTTGAATGAATCGTTTCTCTCTTAGTATCAAAAGAGCTTTCTATACTAATGTCTGTCCTCAAGATGTCGTGAACGTGTCAGCAAATGACAAAGATTATAATATCGACTTCATTATTTTATTTCATCAACATAACCATCAACAAGCAATTATGGTTACAATATAACAGGATGTTCTTTGCACAACATTTCTGAACAAGAACAATAACAAAGTTAATGTAGCACTAGCTGATGTGGCCAGGAACTTGTGATTTCCCTTAAGCGTGTCTATGAAGTGCACAGTCGTCTACAGACAAAGCTCGACTGAGAGTCGTCATATCGTAGCTGCTGTCGTTGGTGTAGAGGTCTTCCTCGTCTTCGTCGTCCTCACTGTATGAGCTGTCGACCTCGGGTTCGGTGAAGGAAGCGTCATCGTCATTGAAGGAAGTTTCAGCATTCCAATCCGCCTCTGTATCCCTTTCTCCAGAAACATCTTTGGTGATGGCATTTACACAGGCCTGCACCTCTTGCCACTTGATTTGTCTGTAGATGGTAAACATCTCCTTCACACCTTCCAGTACCCATCGTCTCTGGATCAGCTGTTCACCTCGAATTATACAGTTGTTGGAGGAGTTGGCCGTCTTTTTGCATCAGCTTGTACACCTGCATGTCTGAAAAAAAGTAAAACGGGGTAATTAGAAGTCTTGGTAGAGATGATCAAAATAAAGTCATGAGGTTTTCAATTTTGAAGGTCAGAGTACTAAATATTGGCATTTTACAGGCAGATAAGAACTGTTGATATTTACCTAATGTCAGGATCTCTTTCACTGCATTGTCATGGGCAACAAGGAGACCTCTCAGCTTGATGGCAACTTGAACTGGATCCATTTTCTAGGGCTTATCTACACAATTCTGGACTGATATCGGGCCTATAGCTAATACTGTAGGAAGTCAGTGACGCTCTGATAATTGAAAGAGGGTGTGATCGGTCCTGCAGGCTGAGATGGAGTGAAGTACATCGGACTCTGGGAAACCTTTATACTTGCCCTCAGTACAAACAAGTGGGGATTTATACATCAAAGAGAGCGTTTTGGAAGCCAGTGGCGAGATCAAAGCTATACTGCAACTTCATTGGGCTTTGATCGAAATGGGATCTCATTGTCCACTTTGAAGCACCAATCATGTGCTTGTCAAAACAAGCTTAATTTGTAGTAAAGGGAGGTCTGAGGAAAGTTCAACCAATCCAATCTCGTTATCTCGGGGAATATCAATCAGCGTTTCTTGATAAAGTCGGGATTAATCTAACGGTGCCCTTCGTCGTCTTACTTCTAATGCATTGGCTTTTGTTGGTAGAGGGAGAAGGCCGCTGACAAAAACATAGCAACAGAAAACGTCTTATGCTTCACGAAACCTCTATTTGTAATAAATAAGAACGACAAAACCACTTGCACAATAACAGAAAATCCCTGTTAAAGTAGGCAAAGTCAAAGTATGGACTGTATTGTCTGCATTTCTTTGACGTAGCACCTTATTTGTTAACCTCACCATTTCTCTACCTCTTCTTACATCATAGATATATATCACGAATGATCTGAGACTTTTGTATGTGGATATTGTCCATCTGAAACAATACTTGGTGAACGTCAGATTGTTTGAAACCTTACCATATAAAGATGTGTATATATAGTTTGAAGACAGTTCATGTGTGTTAGATTGGGTAGAAAGTACATCTTGAATACATATGTGACAATTCTGTTGGAGAGTTGCACAGGACAACGTAATACAACTCTATCATGTGTAAATGTTGCTTTGAATACACAATAATGTAAAAGGGCATTGTACAGATGGGACCAGCTTGCTAACTGAGCCCATTTCAATGATGACCACTGTCTTGTGTAAGGATGTTCCGATCTTTCGTGTTCTGTTTCTTCAGGGGAATGTTGTACACCGAGTGCTTTTTCTTGAAATACTTTTGACTTGTGCTGATGCCAATTTGAAAGATTCAGTTTTCTTTTGCATTGTATGCTGTATGCATTAACAGTTTTTAACCTCCTAGGTTCAGCCCAAGCACTGGGGCATGTTCATTTCAAAAGGATAGAGTACAGTCGAAAGGATGACATTACGAAACATTCGGTATGAGAGATAGAGTATTTTGGGTGGTTTTCTTCAATCATTATGATATGTCATGGTCATTTATATGGTCAAAGGAATGACAACGGTTGAAAATGTTATGCTGTGGCGTAGCCGGAGTTGTGTAAGATGGAAATCCCATCGTCAATATCTAAATGTGTTTCATTTTAGTTGGTTATTATCCATGGCTTTTAGCTACATTTATTGGACAGAATAGATTATTGGGCATGACACCGTCAGAACCCGCGCAAAATGACGAAAGGCGTGAAACTGTGAGATGCCATCTTGAATGAATCGTTTCTCTCTTAGTATCAAAAGAGCTTTCTATACTAATGTCTGTCCTCAAGATGTCGTGAACGTGTCAGCAAATGACAAAGATTATAATATCGACTTCATTATTTTATTTCATCAACATAACCATCAACAAGCAATTATGGTTACAATATAACAGGATGTTCTTTGCACAACATTTCTGAACAAGAACAATAACAAAGTTAATGTAGCACTAGCTGATGTGGCCAGGAACTTGTGATTTCCCTTAAGCGTGTCTATGAAGTGCACAGTCGTCTACAGACAAAGCTCGACTGAGAGTCGTCATATCGTAGCTGCTGTCGTTGGTGTAGAGGTCTTCCTCGTCTTCGTCGTCCTCACTGTATGAGCTGTCGACCTCGGGTTCGGTGAAGGAAGCGTCATCGTCATTGAAGGAAGTTTCAGCATTCCAATCCGCCTCTGTATCACTTTCTCCAGAAACATCTTTGGTGATGGCATTTACACAGGCCTGCACCTCTTGCCACTTGATTTGTCTGTAGATGGTAAACATCTCCTTCACACCTTCCAGTACCCATCGTCTCTGGATCAGCTGTTCACCTCGAATTATACAGTTGTTGGAGGAGTTGGCCGTCTTTTTGCATCAGCTTGCACACCTGCATGTCTGAAAAAAAGTAAAACGGGGTAATTAGAAGTCTTGGTAGAGATGATCAAAATAAAGTCATGAGGTTTTCAATTTTGAAGGTCAGAGTACTAAATATTGGCATTTTACAGGCAGATAAGAACTGTTGATATTTACCTAATGTCAGGATCTCTTTCACTGCATTGTCATGGGCAACAAGGAGACCTCTCAGCTTGATGGCAACTTGAACTGGATCCATTTTCTAGGGCTTATCTACACAATTCTGGACTGATATCGGGCCTATAGCTAATACTGTAGGAAGTCAGTGACGCTCTGATAATTGAAAGAGGGTGTGATCGGTCCTGCAGGCTGAGATGGAGTGAAGTACATCGGACTCTGGGAAACCTTTATACTTGCCCTCAGTACAAACAAGTGGGGATTTATACATCAAAGAGAGCGTTTTGGAAGCCAGTGGCGAGATCAAAGCTATACTGCAACTTCATTGGGCTTTGATCGAAATGGGATCTCATTGTCCACTTTGAAGCACCAATCATGTGCTTGTCAAAACAAGCTTAATTTGTAGTAAAGGGAGGTCTGAGGAAAGTTCAACCAATCCAATCTCGTTATCTCGGGGAATATCAATCAGCGTTTCTTGATAAAGTCGGGATTAATCTAACGGTGCCCTTCGTCGTCTTACTTCTAATGCATTGGCTTTTGTTGGTAGAGGGAGAAGGCCGCTGACAAAACATAGCAACAGAAAACGTCTTATGCTTCACGAAACCTCTATTTGTAATAAATAAGAACGACAAAACCACTTGCACAATAACAGAAAATCCCTGTTAAAGTAGGCAAAGTCAAAGTATGGACTGTATTGTCTGCATTTCTTTGACGTAGCACCTTATTTGTTAACCTCACCATTTCTCTACCTCTTCTTACATCATAGATATATATCACGAATGATCTGAGACTTTTGTATGTGGATATTGTCCATCTGAAACAATACTTGGTGAACGTCAGATTGTTTGAAACCTTACCATATAAAGATGTGTATATATAGTTTGAAGACAGTTCATGTGTGTTAGATTGGGTAGAAAGTACATCTTGAATACATATGTGGCAATTCTGTTGGAGAGTTGCACAGGACAACGTAATACAACTCTATCATGTGTAAATGTTGCTTTGAATACACAATAATGTAAAAGGGCATTGTACAGATGGGACCAGCTTGCTAACTGAGCCCATTTCAATGATGACCACTGTCTTGTGTAAGGATGTTCCGATCTTTCGTGTTCTGTTTCTTCAGGGGAATGTTGTACACCGAGTGCTTTTTCTTGAAATACTTTTGACTTGTGCTGATGCCAATTTGAAAGATTCAGTTTTCTTTTGCATTGTATGCTGTATGCATTAACAGTTTTAACCTCCTAGGTTCAGCCCAAGCACTGGGGCATGTTCATTTCAAAAGGATAGAGTACAGTCGAAAGGATGACATTACGAAACATTCGGTATGAGAGATAGAGTATTTTGGGTGGTTTTCTTCAATCATTATGATATGTCATGGTCATTTATATGGTCAAAGGAATGACAACGGTTGAAAATGTTATGCTGTGGCGTAGCCGGAGTTGTGTAAGATGGAAATCCCATCGTCAATATCTAAATGTGTTTCATTTTAGTTGGTTATTATCCATGGCTTTTAGCTACATTTATTGGACAGAATAGATTATTGGGCATGACACCGTCAGAACCCGCGCAAAATGACGAAAAAGGCGTGAAACTGTGAGATGCCATCTTGAATGAATCGTTTCTCTCTTAGTATCAAAAGAGCTTTCTATACTAATGTCTGTCCTCAAGATGTCGTGAACGTGTCAGCAAATGACAAAGATTATAATATCGACTTCATTATTTTATTTCATCAACATAACCATCAACAAGCAATTATGGTTACAATATAACAGGATGTTCTTTGCACAACATTTCTGAACAAGAACAATAACAAAGTTACTGTAGCACTAGCTGATGTGGCCAGGAACTTGTGATTTCCCTTAAGCGTGTCTATGAAGTGCACAGTCGTCTACAGACAAAGCTCGACTGAGAGTCGTCATATCGTAGCTGCTGTCGTTGGTGTAGAGGTCTTCCTCGTCTTCGTCGTCCTCACTGTATGAGCTGTCGACCTCGGGTTCGGTGAAGGAAGCGTCATCGTCATTGAAGGAAGTTTCAGCATTCCAATCCGCCTCTGTATCACTTTCTCCAGAAACATCTTTGGTGATGGCATTTACACAGGCCTGCACCTCTTGCCACTTGATTTGTCTGTAGATGGTAAACATCTCCTTCACACCTTCCAGTACCCATCGTCTCTGGATCAGCTGTTCACCTCGAATTATACAGTTGTTGGAGGAGTTGGCCGTCATCTTTGCATCAGCTTGTACACCTGCATGTCTGAAAAAAGTAAAACGGGGTAATTAGAAGTCTTGGTAGAGATGATCAAAATAAAGTCATGAGGTTTTCAATTTTGAAGGTCAGAGTACTAAATATTGGCATTTTACAGGCAGATAAGAACTGTTGATATTTACCTAATGTCAGGATCTCTTTCACTGCATTGTCATGGGCAACAAGGAGACCTCTCAGCTTGATGGCAACTTGAACTGGATCCATTTTCTAGGGCTTATCTACACAATTCTGGACTGATATCGGGCCTATAGCTAATACTGTAGGAAGTCAGTGACGCTCTGATAATTGAAAGAGGGTGTGATCGGTCCTGCAGGCTGAGATGGAGTGAAGTACATCGGACTCTGGGAAACCTTTATACTTGCCCTCAGTACAAACAAGTGGGGATTTATACATCAAAGAGAGCGTTTTGGAAGCCAGTGGCGAGATCAAAGCTATACTGCAACTTCATTGGGCTTTGATCGAAATGGGATCTCATTGTCCACTTTGAAGCACCAATCATGTGCTTGTCAAAACAAGCTTAATTTGTAGTAAAGGGAGGTCTGAGGAAAGTTCAACCAATCCAATCTCGTTATCTCGGGGAATATCAATCAGCGTTTCTTGATAAAGTCGGGATTAATCTAACGGTGCCCTTCGTCGTCTTACTTCTAATGCATTGGCTTTTGTTGGTAGAGGAAGGGCCGCTGACAAAAACATAGCAACAGAAAACGTCTTATGCTTCACGTAACCTCTATTTGTAATAAATAAGAACGACAAAACCACTTGCACAATAACAGAAAATCCCTGTTAAAGTAGGCAAAGTCAAAGTATGGACTGTATTGTCTGCATTTCTTTGACGTAGCACCTTATTTGTTAACCTCACCATTTCTCTACCTCTTCTTACATCATAGATATATATCACGAATGATCTGAGACTTTTGTATGTGGATATTGTCCATCTGAAACAATACTTGGTGAACGTCAGATTGTTTGAAACCTTACCATATAAAGATGTGTATATATAGTTTGAAGACAGTTCATGTGTGTTAGATTGGGTAGAAAGTACATCTTGAATACATATGTGGCAATTCTGTTGGAGAGTTGCACAGGACAACGTAATACAACTCTATCATGTGTAAATGTTGCTTTGAATACACAATAATGTAAAGGGCATTGTACAGATGGGACCGGCTTGCTAACTGAGCCCATTTCAATGATGACCACTGTCTTGTGTAAGGATGTTCCGATCTTTCGTGTTCTGTTTCTTCAGGGGAATGTTGTACACCGAGTGCATTTTGTTGAATTAGAAATACTTTTGACTTGTGCTGATGCCAATTTGAAAGATTCAGTTTTCTTTTGCATTGCATGCTGTATGCATTAACAGTTTTTAACCTCCTGGGTTCAGCCCAAGCACTGGGGGCATGTTCATTTCAAAAGGATAGAGTACAGTCGAAAGGATGACATTACGAAACATACGGTATGAGAGATAGAGTGTTTTGGGTGTTTTTCTTCAATCATTATGATATGTCATCGTCATTTATATGGTCAAAGGAATGACAACGGTTGAAAATGTTATGCTGTGGTGTAGCTGGAGCTGTGTGAGATGGAAATCCCATCGTCAATATCTAAATGTGTTTCATTTTAGTTGGTTATTATCCATGGCCTTTTGCTACATTTATTGGACAGAATAGATTATTGGGTATGACACCGTCAGAACCCGCGCAAAATGACGAAAGGCGTGAAACTGTGAGATGCCATCTTGAATGAATCCTTTCTCTCTTAGTATCAAAAGAGCTTTCTATACTAATGTCTGTCCTCAAGATGTGGTGAACGTGTCAGAAAATGACAAAGATTATAATATCGACTTCATTATTTTATTTCATCAACATAACCATCAACAAGCAATTATGGTTACAATATAACAGGATGCTCTTTGCACAACATTTCTGAACAAGAACAATAACAAAGTTACTGTAGCACTAGCTGATGTGGCCAGGAACTTGTGATTTCCCTTAAGCGTGTCTATGAAGTGCACAGTCGTCTACAGACAAAGCTCGACTGAGAGTCGTCATATCGTAGCTGCTGTCGTTGGTGTAGAGGTCTTCCTCGTCTTCGTCGTCCTCACTGTATGAGCTGTCGACCTCGGGTTCGGTGAAGGAAGCGTCATCGTCATTGAAGGAAGTTTCAGCATTCCAATCCGCCTCTGTATCACTTTCTCCAGAAACATCTTTGGTGATGGCATTTACACAGGCCTGCACCTCTTGCCACTTGATTTGTCTGTAGATGGTAAACATCTCCTTCACACCTTCCAGTACCCATCGTCTCTGGATCAGCTGTTCACCTCGAATTATACAGTTGTTGGAGGAGTTGGCCGTCATCTTTTGCATCAGCTTGTACACCTGCATGTCTGAAAAAAAGTAAAACGGGGTAATTAGAAGTCTTGGTAGAGATGATCAAAATAAAGTCATGAGGTTTTCAATTTTGAAGGTCAGATTACTAAATATTGGCATTTTTACAGGCAGATAAGAACTGTTGATATTTACCTAATGTCAGGATCTCTTTCACTGCATTGTCATGGGCAACAAGGAGACCTCTCAGTTTGATGGCAACTTGAACTGGATCCATTTTCTAGGGCTTATTTACACAATTCTGGACTGATATCGGGCCTATAGCTAATACTGTAGGAAGTCAGTGACGCTCTGATAATTGAAAGAGGGTGTGATCGGTCCTGCAGGCTGAGATGGAGTGAAGTACATCGGTCTCTGGGAAACCTTTATACTGGCCCTCAGTACAAACAAGTGGGGATTTATACATCAAAGAGAGCGTTTTGGAAGCCAGTGGCGAGATCAAAGCTATACTGCAACTTCATTGGGCTTTGATCGAAATGGGATCTCATTGTCCACTTTGAAGCACCAATCATGTGCTTGTCAAAACAAGCTTAATTTGTAGTAAAGGGAGGTCTGAGGAAAGTTCAACCAATCCAATCTCGTTATCTCGGGGAATATCAATCAGCGTTTCTTGACAAAAAGGCGTGAAACTGTGAGATGCCATCTTGAATGAATCGTGTCTCTCTTAGTATCAAAACAGCTTCCTATACGAATGGCTGTTTTCAAGATGTCGTGAACGTGCCAGGAAATGGCAAAGATTATAATATCGACTTCATTATTTTTTTTCTAAACAATATAAACAACCAATTCTTGTTAGAATATTTTTCTGCTTGCACACTATAGGTTAACAGGAATATACACTAGCATTTAAAATATTATGGTGGCACTAGTTGACGCGGACAGGAAGTTGTTACTTCCCTTGGACAATTATTTCTCTAAATGTTTGAAAAGTTGAGGTGAGTTGGGTTTTACGTCAGATCGGCATTATTCCAGCCATATAGTGACGAGATGAAATCTGCATTCATAAATATTTTAAGTGCAAATTCCAAATGAGATTTATTTCAAACACAGACACAGACACACACACGTGTGTGTGTGTGTGTGTGTGTGTGTGTGTGTGTGTGTGTGTGTGTGTGTGTGTGTGTGTGTGTGTGTGTGTGTGTGTGTGTGTGTGTGTGTGTGTGTGTGTGTGTGTGTGTGTGTGTGTGTGTGTGTGTGTATTCACTACATCGTTATTTAAAAAAACCAGAACATGTCATAGCACTAAATTCAAAGCAAACAATTCGTCATTCACATTACATAGTTACCAGATCAACCTCCCTCAGGTACTAGTAGTTCACAATGAGATGGCCGCTCACGCGGGACAAAAGATCTTTCAGATTTGTGGGCATCATAATGTTAAAAGTGGTATCATAAATCTGTTTATTGGGACCTCATGTTGAGGAGAATAACAAGACATTCGTGGATGATGTAACGGAAACACTATTAAAAGAACCCTGAAGGTTCAACTCACTCACCCTATCCTCTATTTACACAAATCCACCGACCCCCAACTCACTCACTCACCCTATCCTCTATTTACACAAATCCACCGACCCCCAACTCACTCACTCACCCTATCCTCTATTTATCCAAATCCACCGATCCCCAACTCACTCACTCACCCTACCCTCTATTTATCCAAATCCACCGATCCCCAACTCACTCACTCACCCTATCCTCTATTTACACAAATCCACCGACCCCCAACTCACTCACTCAATCGTTCACTCGCCACCTTGTACATGCATATGGTTGATCCACATTGTTGTGATGGTGATAATTGACCTTATGCACCGGACAATAGGAAGCATATGAAGTCTCTTTGGTGGCGTATATGGGTAATAATATACACATTTTATTACCTTTATGAAACTGAACACAACCGTAAAAATATAAATGGCATTGGGTTACAAATCACTGGATTTGCATCAAATCAAAATGAAAAGCTGTCCTCTTTTCAGGAACTTCTGGAAGGACGCGAAGCTGGAGATCGTTGTCGTGGCAGCAGAGATACTTTCCTAGAAGTACATATGTAAACTGGATAAGTTTACTGAAGTACAAATTCAATATTTATTTTGTTTGCATTAAAGAACAAGACAGTCATGTGTTTATGAATATTTTGAAATTTGAAAATGGTAATCGCACACGTCTACCCTAAAACACGTTGAAGCTTTTCTATGGCCTCGAATGTTGAACCCACGAATAATTAACGTTTTAACTGAAAGGATCAAACACTCAGCTATGAATAAAACAAAGGCTGACTCTGCATACATTAGCTCCTGTTTAGCAAAATAGGGAAAATCAGGTTATATACAATTGAGGACAGGAGACGAACGAACAATGATTTAGTACCATTGTTTTAAAGATTGTTTAACAATGAACCAAACAAATGACCGTCAGTTCCTCACTTGGTACAAACATTCTGGTACACAAATAACTGTTGAGTAAAGATTTGTTATACTGTGCGACATAAAGACATCGATTTACAAAATTGATTTAAATAACTGTGTTACCTAGAAATTTGACGCTTTGGAACACCAGGTAACTGACGTTGTTTTCAACTTCCTCTGAAATAAGGAAGTGGTGCCCATCTGGAGAAGTCGTTGACCTTAGAGCTGTGGTCCTAGAAATGAAATAATTTATTTGTTCTTAAAGCTTTTATACGCATTATATACAGACAGGCATATTTTATTTCAGCATAATTAGATGTGTTTCACATTACAATAAAGCTTCAGTACATATAATTGGCTGTAATCATATTAAGTAAATTTAGTTTACCAGCAACTCGACTGTTCCGTCTGCACGTGCTGTGACATCATACACGTGACCCTTGACCTCGTGACTGAAGGTGATGGTCATCACAGGGGGCATCTCTGTTTCTGAAATACTCGTGCATGATTGGAAGATCTCTGCAAAATTAAAACAAATGTTTGTAAAAATATATGATACATTAAGAAGGCGCTGTAATGAGGGATTAATTGGACCGCTATTAGCACTTTTCTAGCAATATCCCTGTGGGGGACCAAAAAACCCTGGGGAATCAAACCCGGGTTTTCACTATGTCCATCGAACACACTAACCACTGTGCTACCCTTTAAATATCGTAATGTCAATGCAGTTGCTCGATTTGGTGTTTCAAAGATTTTCCACTTTGTGTTGTCATTTCAGTGAGTGAGTAGGTGAGCTTTACGCCGCTTGTAGCAATATTGAAGCAATATCACGCCTGGGGACACCAGAAATGGGCTTCACACATTATTTTATCTCACACACTTATGTCGATTTCTGAGTGGCTGAGCCAATCAATATACCTCGCTTACAAGCGAATAATATTTTCTATGTTATCCGCTGCAAATGCCGAACTGAGGGAATTCGTTTGGTACTTCGTGTTAGTAATGTTTGACCTGTTGCCTAACTCTGGTACTCCTTATTACGATCCTATACCGTTCGGGCTCAGGGAACATAAACCAACATAGAGGGTATATCAACCCATGCCCCCCTAGAGACCAGTGAACAACTTATATTGTACCCATGTGGGGAATTGAACCCGGTTCTTCGGCGTGACGAGCGAACGCTTTAACCATTAGGCTACCCCACCGCCCTGTCATTTCAGAGAACGAGACAATCTATTTGTTTCAGTCGACCTGGGCTCAATACTCCATGTTTGGATCTGCTGTGTCACATTTAAAGCAAGGTGGAACTTGTGATGTTTTTTATGTGGGCACTGAGATCTGGGCCCTTATTCTCGAAACGTTCGTAGACGTAAGCATTCTTAACTTTGATCGTAGCCAATGTGTTAAGAATGGGCTTAAGAAGTTCGTAGGACTACGAACGTTTCGAGAATAGCTAGCCTGGCCACGGGTGACAAAAATGGAGAAAACTCAAAGCACTATATCAGAGATACGACTATGAATGAATGCTTACACCCCAATTGAGCCCTTACAACACCAAGTGAGTCCCCAACGATTATAACTATTGAATATTCTTAAGACCTAGTCTTCCCCGGAAGCTCCATCTGTAGATTATTTAAATGAATCTGAATGACAGTGAGAAAGAGTGGTTTATCGGGATTTTACAGAGCGTTTGACTCTTGTCAAGCAGCATCACGTTGTGGGACACCAATAATAAACTTTAAACATTGTAGGGGAATCAAACTCGAGTGTACGCGATCTCTTTCACCACAGTCCTCGATTGCCTCAAACACTAACATCTCACCTTTTGTTTTCTGTTTCTGATCTGCTCCAGTGACAAACGTGAGGTGAGGTGGATCGCCTACAGCAGACAAATGCTGGTTACTGCGTGTACTGATAATTACGTTCGCTGTCTTTGGAGCCGACATTGTGCAGCTGCTTGACTGGTTCACGTCTTCTGGAGCTCTGAAGCTTAATCGCACGCTAAACATATATACGGAAGCTGTTATCAATAACTCAATTCTTGGGATTACATGTACCTGATTTTCCGAGAAAGGCTATTTCAGGGCATTACCGCCTTTACAACAGAGAACAACCTTAGCGTTGACAAGCAACGCAGCTACAAACCTTCAATCATTCCTGGAAAACTATACCTGTTGAGAAGATATCGGCTTCTTATTATTAAAGCTTAGCAAGAAATCACGTCATAGTGTGCTATTTATAGATGTGACGGAATACATTTATGCAAGCTGCGGCTTGGGCGTGACTGTACTGTGAAGAAGTATACTTAATATATGAGTGTTGTAACCTGCTGTCTATAAATAGCTCTGACTATAACGCGTAACCTACTTACCTGTCACTGCTTGCATACACATATACTATACATACTATGACAGGTCGATGTTTTAATGCTACTGAGAGTAGAAGTCTGAAGATTTTGTTTCGTTGCTTTGTTTGGTGACTGGTAGTTTATCACCTCACTCCAACTATAAGCGGTCTGAAGATAATCGGGTCTACACATGAACATAGGACCTCCCAATTTGGGGATACGCTGGCATGCATCCAGGAAGTCTGACCATCCGATTCCGTTAGTAGTCTCTGGGTTAGCAGGCGCGTAGCAAACCATAAATTTCGTGTAAGCCATATTTACAGGGACGTAGCTAACATTATAAAAAGCCCGGGCTTATACATGATTTTCGCTATGAAGGTTGGGCAAGCCCTCAATATTATCTGACCATAAAGCTTTGGAACCTGTCGGGCTTACACGACAAAATAGCTTCCTCAGCGCCTGATTTAGATAACCTTTTTAGCAACCATTATGTGTAAGCCCAACCTTTTTAGCAACCATTATGTGTAAGACCAACCTTTTTAGCAACCATTATGTGTAAGCCCAACCTTTTTAGCAACTATTATGTGTAAGCCCAACCTTTTCAGCAACCATTATGTGTAAGCCCAACCTTTTTAGCAACCATTATGTGTAAGCCCAACCTTTTTATGCAACCATTATGTATAAGACCAACCTTTTTAGCAACTATTAGTGGTAAGCTCAACCTTTTTAGCAACTATTATGTGTAAGCCCAACCTTTTTAGCAACCACTATGTGTAACACCGGGCTTTTTTTATACTGGTAGCTACGCCCCTGGTTAGTCGACCAGCATGGGTTGCTGAAGATCAATTCTGACCCGGATCTTCACGGGTTCGAAGGCGGCATGTGTACATAATAGTGTGTTACATAAACAAATAGGGAAAAAGATAGAGGCACATGTGATAGTGTCAGATGTATCATTGATTGCGTGCAAGCTGGAAGTAAACGCTGACAAAAGTCTAATCTGTATGTTAAATGATTTGTTTAATGAACTGAAATCTTCGATTAAATAAATAATAAATACAAATACAAAGAGAAAACGCTTGTTCTAAATGCTGATTACGTTACAAATGACAAATTTGAATTCACGCTTTAGACACAAGCATGTAGTGTGGTGTATAACACTATAAAACAACGTCGTGTATTGGATGTTGGTGCGATCTATGACATCATTAAACGTGTATTAGATATATGTGAGATGTATAACACTGTTACACGTGTATTTGATGCTAGTGAGGTGTTGTTACGATATATGTGCGATCTATAACGTCATTACACGTGTATTAGATATAAGTGAGATGTATAACACTGTTACACGTGTATTTGATGCTAGTGAGGTGCTAGTGAGGTGTTATTGATATATGTGCGATCTATAACATCATTACACGTGTATTAGATATAAGTGAGATGTATAACACTGTTACACGTGTTTTTGATGCTAGTGAGGTGTGTACCAGTGTTAGACGTGTTATTGATATATGTGCGATCTATAACATTATTACACGTGTATTAGATATAAGTGAGATGTATAACACTGTTACGTGTATTGATGCTAGTGAGGTTACGTGTATTTGATGCTAGTGAGGTAACATTATGTGTGATATAAGTGTTACACGTGTTATTGATTTGATGCTATAACATCATTACACGTGTTATTAGATATTTATTGACGTGTATTAGATATAATGCGATAAACACTGTTACACGTGTATTGATGCTAGTGAGGTGTGTACCAGTGTTAGACGTGTTATTGATATATGTGCGATCTATAACATTATTACACGTGTATTAGATATAAGTGAGATGTATAACACTGTTACACGTGTATTTGATGCTAGTGAGGTGTGTACCAGTGTTAGACGTGTTATTGATATATGTGCGATCTATAACATTATTACACGTGTATTAGATATAAAGTGAGATGTATAACACTGTTACACGTGTATTTGATGCTAGTGAGGTGTGTTCCAGTGTTAGACGTGTTATTGATATATGTGCGATCTATAACATTATTACACGTGTATTAGATATAAGTGAGATGTATAACACTGTTACACGTGTATTGATGCTAGTGAGGTGTGTACAGTGTTAGACGTGTTATTGATATATGTGCGATCTATAACATCATTACGTGTATTAGATATAAGTGAGATGTATAACACCGTTACGATGTTGATAACACTGTTACACGTGTATTGAATATAATGCTAGTGAGGTGTGTGACCAGTGTTAGACGTGTTATTGATATGTGCGATCTATAACATTATTACGTGTATTAGATATAAGTGAGATGTATAACACTGTTACACGTGTATTTGATGCTAGTGGGTGTGTACCAGTGTTAGACGTGTTAGATATATGTGCGATCTATAACATCATAACGTGTATTAGATACCAAGTTTGACGATGTATAACACTGTTACGTGTATTGATGCTAGGTGCGATCTATGACATCATTAAACGTGTATTAGATATATGTGAGATGTATAACACTGTTACACGTGTATTTGATGCTAGTGAGGTGTTGTTGATATATGTGCGATCTATAACGTCATTACACGTGTATTAGATATAAGTGAGATGTATAACACTGTTACACGTGTATTTGATGCTAGTGAGGTGTTGTTGATATATGTGCGATCTATAACATCATTACACGTGTATTAGATATAAGTGCGATGTATAACACTGTTACACGTGTTTTTGATGCTAGTGAGGTGTGTACCAGTGTTAGACGTGTTATTGATATATGTGCGATCTATAACATTATTACACGTGTATTAGATATAAGTGAGATGTATAACACTGTTACACGTGTATTTGATGCTAGTGAGGTGTGTACCAGTGTTAGACGTGTTATTGATATATGTGCGATCTATAACATCATTACACGTGTATTAGATATAAGTGAGATGTATAACACTGTTACACGTGTATTGATGCTAGTGAGGTGTGTTCCAGTGTTAGACGTGTTATTGATATATGAGCGATCTATAACATTATTACACGTGTTATTGATATAAGTGAGATGTATAACACTGTTACACGTGTATTTGATGCTAGTGAGGTGTGTACCAGTGTTAGACGTGTTATTGATATATGTGCTAACTATAACATTATTACACGTGTATTAGATATAAGTGCGACGTATAACACTGTTACACGTGTATTTGATGCTAGTGAGGTGTGTACCAGTGTTAGACGTGTTATTGATATATGTGCGATCTATAACATTATTACACGTGTATTAGATACAAGTGAGAGTATAACACTGTTACACGTGTATTATAAGATGCTAGTGAGGTGTGTTTGATGCCAGTTGTTAGACGTGTTATTGATATATGTGCGATCTATAACATCATTACACGTGTATTAGATACAAGTGAGATGTATAACACTGTTACACGTGTATTGATGCTAGTGAGGTGTGTTCCAGTGTTAGACGTGTTATTGATATATGTGCGATCTATAACATTATTACACGTGTTATTGATATAAGTGAGATGTATAACACTGTTACACGTGTATTTGATGCTAGTGAGGTGTGTACCAGTGTTAGACGTGTTATTGATATATGTGCGATCTATAACATTATTACACGTGTATTAGATATAAGTGAGATGTATAACACTGTTACACGTGTATTTGATGCTAGTGAGGTGTGTACCAGTGTTAGACGTGTGATTGATATATGTGCGATCTATAACATCATTACACGTGTATTAGATATAAGTGAGATGTATAACACTGTTACACGTGTATTTGATGCTAGTGAGGTGTTGTTGATATATGTGTGATCTATAACATCATTACACGTGTATTAGATATAAGTGCGATGTATAACACTGTTACACGTGTTTTTGATGCTAGTGAGGTGTGTACCAGTGTTAGACGTGTTATTGATATATGTGCGATCTATAACATTATTACACGTGTATTAGATATAAGTGCGATGTATAACACTGTTACACGTGTATTTGATGCTAGTGAGGTTTGTACCAGTGTTAGACGTGTTATTGATATATGTGCGATCTATAACATTATTACACGTGTATTAGATACAAGTTTGATGTATAACACTGTTACACGTGTATTGATGCTAGTGAGGTGTGTTCCAGTGTTAGACGTGTTATTGATATATGTGCGATCTCTAACATTATTACACGTGTTATTGATATAAGTGAGATGTATAACACTGTTACACGTGTATTTGATGCTAGTGAGGTGTGTACCAGTGTTAGACGTGTTATTGATATATGTGCGATCTATAACATCATTACACGTGTATTAGATATAAGTGAGATGTATAACACTGTTACACGTGTATTTGATGCTAGTGAGGTGTTGTTGATATATGATGTAATGTGCGATCTATAACATCATTACACGATCTATAACATCATTACACGTGTATTAGATATAAGTGCGATGTATAACACTGTTACACGTGTTTTGATGCTAGTGAGGTGTGTACCAGTGTTAGACGTGTTATTGATATATGTGCGATCTATAACATTATTACGTGTATTAGATATAAGTGAGATGTATAACACTGTTACACGTGTATTTGATGCTAGTGAGGTGTGTACCAGTGTTAGACGTGTTATTGATATATGTGCGATCTATAACATCATTACACGTGTATTAGATATAAGTGAGATGTATAACACTGTTACACGTGTATTGATGCTAGTGAGGTGTGTTCCAGTGTTAGACGTGTTATTGATATATGTGCGATCTATAACATTATTACACGTGTTATTGATATAAGTGAGATGTATAACACTGTTACACGTGTATTTGATGCTAGTGAGGTGTGTACCAGTGTTAGACGTGTTATTGATATATGTGCGATCTATAACATTATTACACGTGTATTAGATATAAGTGCGATGTATAACACTGTTACACGTGTATTTGATGCTAGTGAGGTGTGTACCAGTGTTAGACGTGTTATTGATATATGTGCGATCTATAACATTATTACACGTATTAGATATAAGTGAGATGTATAACACTGTTACACGTGTATTTGATGCTAGTGAGGTGTTACCAGTGTTAGACGTGTTATTGATATATGTGATCTATAACATCATTACACGTATTAGATATAAGTGAGATGTATAACACTGTTACACGTGTATTTGATGCTAGTGAGGTGTGTACCAGTGTTAGACGTGTTATTGATATATGTGCATTATCTATAACATTATTACACGTGTGTATTAGATATAAGTGAGATGTATAACACTGTTACACGTGTATTTGATGCTAGTGAGGTGTGTTACCAGTGTTAGACGTGTTATTGATATATGTGCGATCTATAACATTATTACACGTGTATTAGATATAAGTGAGATGTATAACACTGTTACACGTGTATTTGATGCTAGTGAGGTGTGTACCAGTGTTAGACGTGTTATTGATATATGTGCGATCTATAACATTATTACACGTGTATTAGATATAAGTGAGATGTATAACACTGTTACACGTGTATTTGATGCTAGTGAGGTGTGTACCAGTGTTAGACGTGTTATTGATATATGTGCGATCTATAACATCATTACACGTGTATTAGATATAAGTGCGATGTATAACACTGTTACACGTGTATTTGATGCTAGTGAGGTGTGTACCAGTGTTAGACGTGTTATTGATATATGTGCGATCTATAACATTATTACACGTGTATTAGATATAAGTGAGATGTATAACACTGTTACACGTGTTTGATGCTAGTGAGGTGTGTACCAGTGTTAGACGTGTTATTGATATATGTGCGATCTATAACATCATTACACGTGTGCTGGTGAGGTGTTGATGTGTACCAGTAGATATAAGATATAAGTGATGTATAACACTGTTACACGTGTATTTGATGCTAGTGAGGTGTGTACCAGTGTTAGACGTGTTATTGATATATGTGCGATCTATAACATTATTACACACGTGTTATTGATATAAGTGCGATGTATAACACTGTTACACGTGTATTTGATGCTAGTGAGGTGTGTACCAGTGTTAGACGTTTATTGATATATGTGCGATCTATAACATTATTATTACGTGTATTAGATATAAGTGAGATGTATAACACTGTTACACGTGTATTTGATGCTAGTGAGGTGTGTACCAGTGTTAGACGTGTTATTGATATATGTGCGATCTATAACATCATTACACGTGTATTAGATATAAGTGAGATGTATAACACTGTTACACGTGTATTGATGCTAGTGAGGTGTGTTCCAGTGTTAGACGTGTTATTGATATATGTGCGATCTATAACATCATTACACGTGTTATTAGATATAAGTGCGATGTATAACACTGTTACACGTGTTTTGATGCTAGTGAGGTGTGTACCAGTGTTAGACGTGTTATTGATATATGTGCGATCTATAACATTATTACACGTGTATTAGATATAAGTGCGATGTATAACACTGTTACACGTGTATTTGATGCTAGTGAGGTGTGTACCAGTGTTAGACGTGTTATTGATATATGTGCGATCTATAACATTATTACACGTGTATTAGATACAAGTGAGATGTATAACACTGTTACACGTGTATTGATGCTAGTGAGGTGTGTTCCAGTGTTAGACGTGTTATTGATATATGTGCGATCTATAACATTATTACACGTGTTATTGATATAAGTGAGATGTATAACACTGTTACACGTGTATTTGATGCTAGTGAGGTGTGTACCAGTGTTAGACGTGTTATTGATATATGTGCGATCTATAACATTATTACACGTGTATTAGATATAAGTGAGATGTATAACACTGTTACACGTGTATTTGATGCTAGTGAGGTGTGTACCAGTGTTAGACGTGTTATTGATATATGTGCGATCTATAACATCATTACACGTGTATTAGATATAAGTGAGATGTATAACACTGTTACACGTGTATTTGATGCTAGTGAGGTGTGTACAGTTGTTAGACGTGTTATTGATATATGTGCGATCTATAACATCATTACACGTGTATTAGATATAAGTGCGATGTATAACACTGTTACACGTGTTTTTGATGCTAGTGAGGTGTGTACCAGTGTTAGACGTGTTATTGATATATGTGCGATCTATAACATTATTACACGTGTATTAGATATAAGTGAGATGTATAACACTGTTACACGTGTATTTGATGCTAGTGAGGTGTGTACCAGTGTTAGAAGTGTTATTGATATATGTGCGATCTATAACATCATTACACGTGTATTAGATACAAGTGAGATGTATAACACTGTTACACGTGTATTGATGCTAGTGAGGTGTGTTCCAGTGTTAGACGTGTTATTGATATATGTGCGATCTATAACATTATTACACGTGTTATTGATATAAGTGAGATGTATAACACTGTTACACGTGTATTTGATGCTGGTGAGGTGTTGTTGATATATGTGCGATCTATAACATTATTACACGTGTTATTGATATAAGTGCGATGTATAACACTGTTACACGTGTATTTGATGCTAGTGAGGTGTGTACCAGTGTTAGACGTGTTATTGATATATGTGCGATCTATAACATTATTACACGTGTATTAGATATAAGTGAGATGTATAACACTGTTACACGTGTATTTGATGCTAGTGAGGTTTGTACCAGTGTTAGACGTGTTATTGATATATGTGCGATCTATAACATCATTACACGTGTATTAGATATAAGTGCGATGTATAACACTGTTACACGTGTATTTGATGCTAGTGAGGTGTGTACCAGTGTTAGACGTGTTATTGATATATGTGCGATCTATAACATCATTACACGTGTATTAGATATAAATGAGATGTATAACACTGTTACACGTGTATTTGGTGCTATTGAGGTGTGTACCAGTTGTTAGACGTGTTATTGATATATGTGCGATCTATAACATCATTACACGTGTATTAGATATAAGTGCGATGTATAACACTGTTACACGTGTTTTTGATGCTAGTGAGGTGTGTACCAGTGTTAGACGTGTTATTGATATATGTGCGATCTATAACATTATTACACGTGTATTAGATAGAAGTGAGATGTATAACACCGTTACACGTGTATTTGATGCTAGTGAGGTGTGTACCAGTGTTAGAAGTGTTATTGATATATGTGCGATCTATAACATCATTACACGTGTATTAGATACAAGTGAGATGTATAACACTGTTACACGTGTATTGATGCTAGTGAGGTGTGTTCCAGTGTTAGACGTGTTATTGATATATGTGCGATCTATAACATTATTACACGTGTTATTGATATAAGTGCGATGTATAACACTGTTACACGTGTATTTGATGCTGGTGAGGTGTTGTTGATATATGTGCGATCTATAACATTATTACACGTGTTATTGATATAAGTGCGATGTATAACACTGTTACACGTGTATTTGATGCTAGTGAGGTGTGTACCAGTGTTAGACGTGTTATTGATATATGTGCGATCTATAACATTATTACACGTGTATTAGATATAAGTGAGATGTATAACACTGTTATACGTGTATTTGATGCTAGTGAGGTTTGTACCAGTGTTAGACGTGTTATTGATATATGTGCGATCTATAACATCATTACACGTGTATTAGATATAAGTGAGATGTATAACACTGTTACACGTGTATTTGATGCTAGTGAGGTGTGTACCAGTGTTAGACGTGTTATTGATATATGTGCGATCTATAACATCATTACACGTGTATTAGATATAAATGAGATGTATAACACTGTTACACGTGTATTTGATGCTAGTGAGGTGTGTACCAGTGTTAGACGTGTTATTGATATATGTGCGATCTATAACATTATTACACGTCAATTAGATATAAGTGAGATGTATAACACTGTTACACGTGTATTTGATGCTAGTGAGGTGTGTACCAGTGTTAGACGTGTTATTGATATATGTGCGATCTATAACATCATTACACGTGTATTAGATATAAGTGAGATGTATAACACTGTTACACGTGTGTTTGATGCTAGTGAGGTGTGTACAGTTGTTAGACGTGTTATTGATATATGTGCGATCTATAACATCATTACACGTGTATTAGATATAAGTGAGATGTATAACACTGTTACACGTGTATTTGATGCTAGTGAGGTGTGTACCAGTGTTAGACGTGTTATTGATATATGTGCGATCTATAACATTATTACACGTGTATTAGATACAAGTGAGAAGTATAACACTGTTACACGTGTATTGATTCTAGTGAGGTGTGTACAGTTGTTAGACGTGTTATTGATATATGTGCGATCTATAACATCATTACACGTGTATTAGATATAAGTGCGATGTATAACACTGTTACACGTGTTTTTGATGCTAGTGAGGTGTGTTCCAGTGTTAGACGTGTTATTGATATATGTGCGATCTATAACATTATTACACGTGTTATTGATATAAGTGCGATGTACAACACTGTTACACGTGTATTTGATGCTGGTGAGGTGTTGTTGATATATGTGCGATCTATAACATTATTACACGTGTTATTGATATAAGTGCGATGTATAACACTGTTACACGTGTATTGATGCTAGTGAGGTGTGTACCAGTGTTAGACGTGTTATTGATATATGTGCGATCTATAACATTATTACACGTGTATTAGATATAAGTGAGATGTATAACACTGTTACACGTGTATTTGATGCTAGTGAGGTGTGTACCAGTGTTAGACGTGTTATTGATATATGTGCGATCTATAACATCATTACACGTGTATTAGATATAAGTGCGATGTATAACACTGTTACACGTGTATTTGATGCTAGTGAGGTGTGTACCAGTGTTAGACGTGTTATTGATACATGTGCGATCTATAACATCATTACACGTGTATTAGATATAAATGAGATGTATAACACTGTTACACGTGTATTTGATGCTAGTGAGGTGTGTACCAGTGTTAGACGTGTTATTGATATATGTGCGATCTATAACATCATTACACGTGTATTAGATATAAGTGAGATGTATAACACTGTTACACGTGTGTTTGATGCTAGTGAGGTGTGTACAGTTGTTAGACGTGTTATTGATATATGTGCGATCTATAACATCAATACACGTGTATTAGATATAAGTGAGATTTATAACACTGTTACACGTGTATTTGATGCTAGTGAGGTGTGTACCAGTGTTAGACGTGATATTGATATATGTGCGATCTAAAACATTATTACAGATTTAGAAGATACTAGTGATATGTATAAATTATCAAACGTGTTAGTATGTGCAATATTACACTTTATTAGGAATTAATATTAGCGATGTGTAACAGTATCAAAGGCATATTGGTATCAGTGCAATGTTTCTAAATGTGTATTACTTTGTTTGTTTCAACACATTTCCGTGTGATTGAGAATGTGTCAATTAATTTCCTATTTTCAGCCTATTTGAAGGGGAAGTGTACATGAAACCAATGTCTTTCTTAAAGTGAGTGAGTGAGTATAGTTTTACGCCGCTTTTAGCAATGTTCCAGCAATATTATAGCGAGGGACACCAGAAATGGGCTTCACATATTGTATTCATGTGGGGATTTGAACCCGGCCTTCTTCGTGACGAGCGAACGCTTTAACCACTTGGCTACCCCACCGGCCCTCTTTCTCAATTGAAACAAAATCGAATTGGTTAATATCAAAGATTGAAGATATACGTTCATTTTTTCCTCGCTGGGAATGTAAAACGCTTTATATAAATGTTGAAATGTTATACCATAACGAAGCCTTTATTTCAACGTTTTTGGTGCCAGTTGAATTATTCTTACACTCCTGTCTAGATCCACAGCAAAAAAATTCACAGTGAAAGTTATCGCTTCAAAACGTATTTAAAATGTTTAAAAGCCGAAAGCAGTAATACAGACTGATCGTGTGTAGTTTGCCTCATAATCCTCAAGTCAAGGAAAACACTCATTGTGATTCTAGGGTCATCCCCGACGGTTTTCAGGATGATCATCGGTCGTTTGATAAAAAGAAATACCCGTGATCACTAACATGCATTTCATAAATTCTGTTGACTGAGTAAATGTTCTGTATTCGGATTTCATAACAAAATAACTAAATAACACCGTGAATAATGTGTAAAAAAGATACAAGATTTACTGTGAATATAGTTGCTATTTATTTCTCTCTCCTGAAATATATATATTACTCACACTTTGCTAAGGATCACAAAAATTCACAACTTTACTTAAACGTAGATTTATAATTTGAAATTCTATCCATCTAAAACTGTATAAATAATAATATGGTAACCCCTCTTTAGGCAAACAGTCGCTTGAATCAAACCTTACGGACTTGATGCATGAGTATCTACAAAAATGTTTTTTATGGCACCAATCAACAATTTTGCAAATCATGGAACGAGTCATTGACAAGTACACAACACCTGTTAATAGCAGGTATGGGATCCACAAGATACAATGACATACTGAAACCTAGGATCCATGCTTACAATAAGCTTAGATATTTAAACCAAATTTGACCCCACATCATAGTTTTCTGCTGAATCCATGATTTGATCCTTAGTAAAGTGTGAATAGTATATTATACTATACAGTACCTGTATATTCAGTAAGGGGCACTGGTGAGGTGTGTTTGGACTTACTATATGTAGACAGAATGACCTGGAAAGTGCTACAAGGATCATACTCCAGAATCACCTGCCTCAGAGAGATAGACACGAGGAGTTTAATACCCAGGCCTCTCATCCCACATTACATCTCAAGACACAAGAAGACCAGCATTGTGTGCGATGATCATATACTTCCTAGCCCATAGTTGCAAGTCGGAGTACTGTTGCTGAGAGGTGAATATTACCATCGTTGTCTTAATTGAAATAATCACTGCTCCAACTTGTATTACGTTACTCTGGGATTTGTACTGCCTCTCAATTGTGGTCCCGTGAAGATCCGGGTTAGAATATTGATCTTCAGTAACCCATGCTTGTCGGAAGAGGCGACTAACGGGATCGGGTGTTCAGGCTCGCTGACTTGGTTGACACATGTCATCGGTTTGCAATTGCGTAGATCGATGCTCATGCTGTTGATCACTGGATTGTCTGGTCCAGACTCGATTAGCTGGAATATAGCTGGAATTGTGTACTGGCATAGTGATACCTTTTAGTGATTTGCGTTGATTTACAAACATAGGTAATTAGAATACAATTGTTAATTTTATCACATTTCTTTGTTGTTGGTTATTTTGTTACGGACTGATTCCTGTCTGTACATATGGTGAGTGAGTTTAGCTTTACGCCGCACTCAGCAATATTCCAGCTATATGGCGGCGGTCTGTATATAATCGAGTCTGGACCAGACAATCAAGGGATCAACAGCATGAACATCGATCTACGCAAATGGGAACCGATAACATGTGTCAACCCAGTCAGCGAGCATGACCACCCGATCCATTAGTCGCCTCTTACGACAAGCATGGGTTACTGAAGATTAATTCTAACCCGGACCTTCCCGGGTTGTACAGATGGTAGTGAAGGTAATCTTCTGTAATGTTCACTGCATCAGGGTTGCAGTACATCCCAGAACTCTGTCGAAATACAGCAAGTGTCTAAATATAGAGTGAGTGTGTTTAATTTTACGCCCCACTCAGGAATATTCCAGCTATATGGCGGCGGTCTGTAAATAATCGAGTCTGGACCAACAGCATATTTATCGATCAAAGCAACTGGGATACGATGACATGCGTCAAATAAATCAGACAGCCTGACCACCTGATCCCGTTAGTCGCCTCTTCAAGCGGGCTACTGAAGATCAATTCTTACCTGGATCTTCACGGGTCCTAAATATAGAACACACCACAGCCACCCTACTAAATGTCAGCAGGTGTTACACTCTTTTTATAGCCACGTAACAGCAACTAATGATTAAAGCGTTTGTTCCTCACGCCGCCGTGTTCTATTCCCCACAGGTATACACTTCACGAAGCCCACATCTCGTGTCTGCAACAGTGAAACTAAAGTCGCCAGTGTCAAACTAGTGCAGTGAAGCTCGAGAAAGCCGCTTTGACATTTGCTAACATAAATATCTAGGTAGTCATTTCATTGGTTGGTCTAGGTTCGAGAGAGGTCTTTTTGACGTCACCTCATATCTTTGTTCAGCGGTTGCAAAAGCAGGGGCCTGTCATATAGTGGCAGCGATATCAATGCAATGATCACTTTATGATAAAGAAATTAACTGATATCGATGAAATTAATTACAATCCGATAATGAAATTAACTGATACAGATGCAATATTCACTATATGATAAAGAAAATTAACTGAGATCGATGCAATAATTACTATCCGATATAAAATTAACTGATATCGATGAAATTAATTACAATCCGATAATGAAATTAACTGATATCGATGCAATAATTACAGTTCAATGATGAAATTAACTGATATCAATGCAATGCAATGATTACTATATGATAAAGAACGTAACTAATATCGAAGCAATAATAACAAACGGATAAAAACATTAACTGATATCAATGCAATAATTACCATATTAATTGATAAAATGGAATAATTACCATCCAATGATATCAATGTCAATGCAATTACTATCCGATAATGATTAAATTAATCTGATATCAATGTTATAATTGATATCAATGGAATAATTACCATCCAATAATGATATTAACTAATATCTATGCAATAATTACTATCCGATAATGACATTAACTGATATCTATGCAATAATTACTATCCGATAATGAAATTAACTGATATCAATGGAATAATTACCATATGATAATAAATTCACTGATTTCAAAATGAACTGAGGCAAAAGGGATAATCTCGCAGGAACTAGTTTCAGCTGTCACTGTACATTGGTGTGTGCTTGCTCAAACACAATTACATCACGTTCCCTGCATCACTGGTTTCTTCGGCCTAGATTTTCGAAGCTAAGTTAATGTTAATGTATGGCAATTACGACTATCTTAGCGCTAAGAGAGCTTCGAAAATCTAGGCCCTGATGTGTAACTATGTGTTTCGATGCAGATCCCTGTACCGTCGTAAAGCAGCCATGTAACATGAGGTGAGGTGAAATTGGGTTTAACGTCGTGCTTGAGAATATTTCGCTCAGATGACGACGTGCATGCGTGGGTATGTGCGGCTGCTTGTACTAGCCCAGAGCTGGTTTTATAGTGCTAGCCCACTCAGATACCATGCCGCAGTGAAGCATGAATACCCTACTCAGACACATTATACTGACTCCGAGCCGACCAGTCCCCTTTTGTCCCCATGAATGCCGAGCGCCAGGCAGGGACCAACAAGTACCATTTTTTAACGTCTTTTGGTATGACGCGGTCGGGGATCGAACCCGCGAGCTTCTGCTCTCCGGGCGGACGCTCTAACCACTACACCATGGAGGCGGTCGAATGTAACATGAACCTGGGGGATGCATAATACTGAGTGTAACAGAGAACACAACAGAATTAACATACTGATCAAGGGGGTGAATTATCAAACGGAAAGTGGTGGAAGCCAGAGATGTACAAATCAAAGAAGTTGTTTAGAAGTTGGTATCTATAATGTTTGTCAATATTACACTTCCCAACTTCTAAAAGGCCACTCAAAGAAACTGATGTGTGAATGTTTATGCAAACAACATGGCTGCAAGTCTCTTGGTGCTAATTACAAAATTGAGGGGGTTTACTCAGCCGTTAGATTCCAGTGCTATTTCTGAAGATACTATAGTAAATAGCAATGCCTTCAACGGCAATAAATTATCAGTTTAAACATGATTTTATAGAATAACAAGAGCCGTACCCTCCTGTCTTTCCGTACTGTAAACATCATATTTTATAAGGACAAATTGAACCTTTTGTTATGATATCTTCGCTACTGAAACCACTCAGTTAATTGCCTCCGTGTAATGTATACTCAAGAAATAGATGTACTCAAGAAATACTGGAGTTTAATTAATGGCTTTGCTCAATGCAGCAAAGTGCCTTGAAGCAGTGGAGCGATATGCTGACGCCATTTCAGGGAACTTCGTGCAATGAAAATGAAAGAATGTTAGGAACATCATTATGACTTTGTTATTAATTTACAGGATTTATGTGATTTATGTATCTGCAGCAAATGAAGGAAACCCTACCGGAACAAGAAAAACTCTCTGTCTAATCAGCTGATGTACGTGTTTATAACAAGAGAAGCCAAGTGTGAACAGGTCTAGACACATCACAATCTCGGCAAGATCTTTGATGTTCATGCACTGTGTCCAGACGTCCGTGGCGTGTGCTGGTGTCGAACAGATCAGTCAGGAAACTAACAGGTCAGTGATATAGATATGTATGATATGTTTGCTACATGGAGAAGAAGTGCTTCATCGAACATCCAATTGAGACATACAGGTGATCTCATTCGATGTTTTATGATTCTTGTAATTACTGGTTTGAATTAAGCTCGGAAATCTAGTCATTTCAAAAACGCAAGTGTGTATTAATATAAGTATCTCCAAAATGATCTATAGTAAAACATGACTGTTGAAAGAGGCGATTAATTGGATCCAGAATGATGATACTTTTTATGGGTATGCAACTACTTTATTGTGAAAGGCGACGTTTCAACATAGATTGCAAGTGATCACTTGCTTGACAACGACATTAGAATCTATGTCGAAACGTCGCCTTTCACAATAAAGAAGTTGCATATTCATAAAAAGTATCATCATTCTTCATCACCCCAACTTCTAAAATGCCCATCAAGGAAGAACTGGGGTCCCGTTGTCAGGCTCGCCCACTCGGTTCATGAATATCATTGTATCCCATTTGCAAATCCAAAACCGCCTTGCATGTGTCTGACAGTACCGAGGTTTTAAAGAAAAGACAAAAATCCATAATGCCAGGAAAACGGATACTATTATCATTATCATTGGCAATGAAGCCACGTATTAAAAACGTGAGTTGAGGCTGCAAGTCGGAATGCTGCAACAGTATCATGGTTTTCTCCATGTAATCTAGTACTGACAGGTAACAGGCTTATCGAGGTAACCTGTGAAAGTTTGGGTTAGAATTAACCTTCAGCAACCCATGCTTGTCGTGAGAGGCGACGAACGAGATGGGATGGTCAGGTTCGCTGGCCTGGTTGATGCATGTCTGCGTATCCCAATTTCTTAGAATGATGCTCATGATGGTGATCACTGAATTCATGAGCAAATAATTGCTTTTCATTGAAGAAAGGGGTCTGAACATAAATATTAAAAAGTCAAACATTGTGGTTTTCCAAAATAGTGGATACCTTCGACAGTATGGTACAGTGGTATTGCATAGTATGTCTAGATTGAAACTGTTTCCTCTTAGATATTTTCTCGGAACTTATTTTACACCTAAACTGGTCGAGATAAAGGTGTTGGTTCACTAGGGGAGAAACTATTGTTACTCATAATATACAATCTGCAGTATATGTGCCACGGCTTACAAATAACGGCAGCACTAAGGATCTTTGACAGTTTGGTCCTGCCCACCAATAACGGCGGCACTAAGGATCTTTAACAGTTTGACACAGCCCAACAATAACAGCTGCACAAAGAATCTTTGACAGCTTGACAGAGCCCATCAATAACGACGGCACTAAGGATCTCTGACAGTTTGGTTCAGTCCACCAATAACGGCTGTACTAAGGATCTTTGACAGTTTGGTCCAGTCCACCAATTACGGCTGTACTAAGGATCTTTGACAGTTTGGTCCAGCCCACCAATAACGGTCTCACTAAGGATCTTTGACAGTTTGGTTCAGTCCACCAATAACTGTTGCATTCAAGATCTTTGGGACTTTGGCACAGTCCACCAATGACGGCTGCAATAAGGATCCTTGACAGTTTGGTCCTGCCCACCAATATCGGCTGCACTAAGGATTTTTGACAGTTTGGTCCTGCCTACAAATAACGGCCGCACTAAGGATCTTTGACAGTTTGGTTCAGTCCACCAGTAACGGCTGCACTAAGGATCTTGGACAGTTTGGTTCAGTCCACCAATTACGGCTGTACTAAGGATTTTGGACAGTTTGGTTCAGTCCACCAATGACTGTTTCATTGAAGATCTTTGATAGTTTGGTCCAGCCCGCCAATAACTGTTGCATTTAAGGCCTTTGACAGTTTGACAGTTTGGCACAGTCCTCGAATGACCTCTGCACTGAGGATCTTTGACACTTTGGTTCAGTCCACCAATAACGGCTGTACTAAGGATCTCTGACAGTTTGGTTCAGTCCACCAATAACAGCTGCACTAAGGATCTCTGACAGTTTGGTTCAGTCCACCAATAACGGCTGTACTAAGGATCTTTGAAAGTTTGGTCCAGTCCACCAATTACGGCTGTACTAAGGATCTTTGACAGTTTGGTCCAGCCCACCAATAACGGTCTCACTAAGGATCTTTCACAGTTTGGTTCAGTCCACCAATAACTGTTGCATTCAAGATCTTTGACAGTTTGGTTCAGTCCACCAATAACTGTTGCATTGAAGATCTTTGAGACTTTGGCACAGTCCACCAATGACGGCTGCAATAAGGATCCTTGACAGTTTGGTCCTGCCCACCAATAACGGCTGCACTAAGGATCTTTGACAGTTTGGTCCTGCCCACAAATAACGGCCGCACTAGGGATCTTTGACAGTTTGGTTCAGTCCACCAGTAACGGCTGCACTAAGGATCTTGGACAGTTTGGTTCAGTCCACCAATTACGGCTGTACTAAGGATCTTTGACAGTTTGGTTCAGTCCACCAATGACTGTTGCATTGAAGATCTTTGACAGTTTGGTCCAGCCCGCCAAGTATAACTGTTGCATTGAAGATCTTTGACAGTTTGGTTGAGTCCACCAATAACTGTTGCATTGAAAGCCTTTGACAGTTTGGCACAGTCCTCAAATGACCTCTGCACTGAGGATCTTTGACAGTTTGGTCCAGCCCGCCAATAACTGTTGCACTGAAGATCTTTGACAGTTTGGTCCAGCCCACCAATAACGGCTTCACTAAGGATCTTTGACAGTTTGGTCCAGCCCACCAATAACGGCTGCACTAAGGATCTTTGACAGTTTAGTCCCGCCCATCAATAACGGCTGCACTAAGGATCTTTGACAGCTTGGTTCAGTCCACCAATAACTGTTGCATTGAAGATCTTTGACACTTTGGTCCAGTCCGCCAATAACTGTTGCATTGAAGATCTTTGACAGTTTGGTTCAGTCCACCAATAACTGTTGCATTCAAGATCTTTGACAGTTTGGTCCAGCCCACCAAAAACGGCTGCACTAAGGATCTCTGACAGTTTGGTCCAGCCGACCAATAACGGCTGCACTAAGGATCTGTGACAGCTTGGTCCAGTCCACCAATTACGGCTGTACTAAGGATCTTTGACAGTTTGGTTCAGTCCACCAATAACTGTTGCATTGAAGATCTTTGACAGTTTGGCACGGTCCACCAGTGACGTCTGCACTGAGGATCTTTGACAGTTTGGTCCAGCCCGCCAATAACTGTTGCATTGAAGATCTTTGACAGTTTGGTTCAGTCCACCAATAACTGTTGCATTGAAGATTTTTGACAGTTTGGCAAAGTCCACCAATGACGTCTGCACTGAGGATCTTTGACAGTTTGGTCCAGCCCGCCAATAACTGTTGCATTGAAGATCTTTGACAGTTTGGTCAAGCCCACCAATAACGGCTGCACGGCAGACGTAAATCAACACAACTGCACGGTGTTTTAGCTTTTAACGGATCAGCAACAAGTGTGTGTCTGCTGAGCACATTTTACAACTGTATTGTCCTATGACAGAAATAAACTATATATAAGAATACTCGTCCCCGTGTCGATGAATGTTTTCATACGTCACTCCTCGCCCGTTTTCGTAATCTCCAAGAAGACTCGTCCCCACTTTGATGAATGTTATGTGCGAAATTACGACAAAATGTACTAAATCATGATAGGACTCTCCCCGAATTCTTCAGTTGGGGACTTATCACAGCGGAAATTATTTGTTATTTTAAATGCTTGTTCATAGAAAAATCCCATTTTTGATTCTTATACCGAATTGAGAAATATGCATTTGGAAATATAAGGTGAACAGATTGTAATAATTACGTTAAATATCTTTTCAACAAATGATTATGATCATTTTCATTGTTTAAAACAGCTCAAAGTCTTTTAGAACGTCAATTGTCGAGTGCTACAGCAATATTTAATATTGTTGGAAGCTTACAAAAGCAGAGTTGTCGTTCTTGTTTGAAGTAGTTATGATGTTTATACGCAAATATATACATCAGGGCCCGGTTGTTCAATACTCGGTTATCTTAACCGCAGGTTAACTCCTAACGGCCGGTTAAATCCTTAACCGGCCGTTTGGTAACCGAACGTTAAATATGCGTTGTTCAAAACATGGTTAGTCATGCCGTTAGCTAACGTCGCCGTCAAAGTTTAACAGTGTGGTTAACGTCACTGGTTAGCCTCCATATATCCCACAATTCCGTTTTCTGTTTACTTCCGGTTTACCAAAAATGAAAACGCAAAATGTCGCCTGAACCCCAAGGAAAAAGAGAAGTCGAAATTTCTCTGCTGACGAAAAGAATGTAATCCAGTCAATGGTTGAGGACAACTCTATAGTTTATCATAGGCATGCGAATGTCGTAACGCTACGAACGGTTTGTATTGGAACACAAGGTTCCAGCCGTTTGCATAATTTATATTTCAAAGATCCCAGCTCTGTGTGGGGCTTACTTCAATTCCGACAACAGAAAAGACATTTTAAAGAGAAACTATAGCACAGCTATAGATAAAATATGATGAATCCATGAAAATAATATTAATATTAGAATCATGTTGTCCGTGGATAGAAAGTGTATAAATATTACACACAGGAGTTACGCTTAGACGGCTACAGTCTTAATGAATCTTTGAATTCCCACAAGACCTATCGCTCACTTTTCACTCATTAAATTGTCATGACTGTATGGCCAAGTCGTGAAGATGCTATCAATATCATTTACTAATTATTTGCCAAGTCTGTCAAAAATTGTAATGTATGAACACACATTGGCAAATCTTTTAACATCAAACAATATAGATGTTGTGAAATTAATACCATTAGCTTTTATCTGAAATATGCATTCAATGCCAATAGAAACTTAATATGTTACTAGCACCACGTGAAAGTAATCAAACTGTAATTGTACTATAGGCCTTAGGGCCAACACTGCTGAATAAAATCGATCTATTATCCGACCTTACTGTTGACAGGAATCTCATGAATAATACTGTACAATATCGTCATTATCTGAACGCCTTGACAGACGCATATTCCAGAAAGATGTCTTGAAAAACATGAAGCTGCGTCTAATTTATAGATGAACATAATTTCCTCGATACTCATTAACCAGATGGACCTTCATTTAGTTCAATTCACAAGTGACTGCAGAAAATGCATAATTCTTTTTAATGACTTCACGGTCGGAAAACATGTATACTCTCACAAAAAAGAAACGCATATAGGAATTTCAACTGTATTTTCATGTTTATTTTGAAACATCTTGTAGGCTTTATGAGTCAATGAAATATAGCGAAATTCCACACTGGGAATGCAGACTTATCCGTCTTTGGCACCAACTCGAGGAAAGTCAGTTTGAGTGTCACATGGAGACGTGTGGTGGCGCTGAAGTCAATAACTCGTGTGACCACCGTGGGCATCCAGAACTGCACGGCATCGCCTCGGCATCGAACAAATAAGTCTCAGAATCTACTCTGCCTGTAGTGCCTGTGCGAGTTGCTGAAGTGTCTGGGGCTGAGGGTTACGGCGTCGCACCCGTCTGTTCAGGGCATCCCACAGATGTTTGATCGGGTTTAAGTCCGGTGATCTTGAGGGCCAGGGGAGCACATTGATGTTTTTTGTTCTGGAGGAAGTCTCTAGTGTGACGTGCTGTGTGGGGCCTGGCATTGTCCTGTTGAAACAACTCCCTCTGGCGATCAATGATTGGAAGGAGGTGTGGGCGTAAGATTTCGTCACAGTACCGTTGAGCTGTCAGGTTGCCCTGGATCATCACCAAATCACTTCTCCTACGGCAGGTGATCGCTCCCCACATCATAACACGGCCCCGGCCGAATCTGTCCACCTGGGGAACGCAAGCGTCGGCGAAACGTTCACGTCGACGTCTGTACACCCGCATTGTTCCATCGCGTCGTTCCAATAGAAATCGTGATTCATCACTGAACCAGATTCTACGCCAATTCGGTAGGTTCCAGGCCTGAACGTTGGTGCACCATTGAACTCGATGTCGACGATGTTGTTGTCGAAGCACAGGGCCAAAATAAGGTCTTCTGGCACGTAAACCAGCCTCGCTCCATCTGTTCCTGACGGTCTGTGCAGAAAGCCTCCTCAATCCGGGTAATTGTCGAGCGGTACTGGTCGCCGTAGCTGTTCGATGACGCAGGTGATGTACCCGAATGTAGCGATCCTGCGCCGCAGTGGTCGCTCGAGGTCGCCCACTACCAGGGGCATCTGCTACCGAATGCTGCCGGCGATATCTCTCCCAGAGCCGTGAAATGGAGCTTTGGTGAACATTCATGCGCCGGGTAACTGCACGTTGAGACTGGCCAGCTTCAAGCAAACCAATGGCGATACGACGGTTGGCTTCACTTAGACGTGGCATTTTGCGTTCGTCAACAATATTCCAAATACAGTGAATAATCGACAGACAGCGATCAACCTTTTATACACATCATTGAGACTATCTGATCCCCAACTTTCACGTGCATTGCATGTGAATTGTGTATTCTGTGACACTACACGCCGAAATTGGAAATCATGCTGTTAAATACGGGTATTTTACGGATGGTGCGTTTTGTTGTGATGTTTCAAAACATAAACACCATAGGACTCATAAACAGAGCAAAACCTTTTGTAAAATGAATCACGTTTTAATTCATTGCTACATGAAATTGCCATTTTCATGATGCGTTTCTTTTTTGGGAGAGTATATTATATTTCATAAGTGTATTATAGAACGCTGTAGTAGATGAACATAATTTCCTCGATACTCATTAATCAGGTGAACCTCCATTTAATGCATAAATAGTTCTTTTCAATGTCTTCAAGGACGGAAAACATGTATTATATTTCATAAGTGTATTATAGAACGCTGCAACGATTCGGCAGAGAAATACTATTGTGCCAGTGTATTCCTTATATGAACCTATCAGTGTATAACATTAGCATTCAGATATTGTTATAAAATAAGTTAAAATTTCCAAATATTATCGTGTAATATGACAAGAGATACTGTTGTGTTCGCTGTGACAAAAAGGTTTCGATATTCAAATATAACATTTAATCAAAGTGACTACGAAGTAGGCCTGCATCTCAACAGAAATAGATACATAATAATGTTTTGTTTATTTTCCTACACACATGTTGCGAGAGCAATGTTTATGCTAAGTTTTTGTCAATTTATATAGCATTTTTAAAAGATGATGTGCTTCAATTAAAACATTCAAAGAATTAAAAAGAAATGAGGCCTATTGCTGAAATGATTAGTAAAAATATAATTAAAATCCATCTATGGGAAGGGATGCCAGACGCACATATCAAAACAAAATCGGATAATTACTTGGAGTATAGACTTTCAAAAATAGCATATTAATTAACAATGATATCAGTTTTTCATAAAATCACTAATAACTCTGAAACGTTGCCGATAAACCTGGAATTGTGTTCAGATCTTTTCATAAATACACTCACACGAACGCCTAAGTGCACTTTGCGCCCTATTGGATAGTGTTTACAAAATCATGTTTCGCGAAGGCCGGTATTGAAACGCCAATTACATCACTTATATTTCATATTCAGCGGCGCCAAATGAATCACTGAATTCTAAGGCTGGGAAAGGTACTCGGGTACTCGAATCCGGGTCGGGTACACCTGGAATCAAGTCCTATTTCTAGGAATCGAGTATCCGGAAAGGGAGAGAGCTCTGTAATGACAAGGGCAGACAATAGCTTGTCTTTTTCATTTTTGACGTAACACACATTTACATCATTGAGTGAGTGAGTGAGTGAGTTTAGTTTTACGCCGCGCTCAGCAATATTCCAGCTATATGGCGGTGGTCTGTAAATAATCGAGTCTGGACCAGACAATCCAGTGATCAACAACATGAGCATCGCTGTGCGCAGTTGGGAACCGATGACATATGTCAACCAAGTCAGCGAGTCTGACCACCCGATCCCGTTAGTCGCCTCTTCCGACAAGCATGGGTTACTGAAGATCAATATTCTAACCCGGAAATTCACGAGTTTTTACATGATTGGTATTGTCCGATTAATGGAGCATAGTTTTAATGACTGTAATTTATCTGTTCATGAGCAGTGAGTAGTTAAGTTACAGTAGCAGGAGTATAAGTAATGGTGTTACTCTCTATATTGGTTAAACAGACGTAAATTAAATAGCTTGAGGTCAGTTTTAATGTCTTATTACCAACTGTTCAAGTTTTCTATAATAATCTCTGTCAAATCGTTATTGAATATTCAGAAAGTGGACCCGAATGTATTTCTTACATTTCCGGGTACATGCGGGTACTCGATTCCATTGTTTCCTACTCGTCCCAGCCCTACTGAATTCCTCATACATTTTAGAATCTAATTACAACTGGTCTTTGTCACCAATACCAAGTGTCTAGATAAAAATGAAACGAAAGATATTGGGGGTGGAAACGAATGCTGTGCTCGAAAGACGACACTTGTTTGAAATGTAAACAAAGACAATTTCAGACTTTACACTGTGTAGCACTTTCTCAAATTTTCAGACACGCAATTTGCATGGAAAGAGCATAGTAGTAAGAAATAGAAATTAAAAATAGATATAATACAGGAATGTGATGTGTTTACACGAAACTGTCAAGTTTCTGTGCTGCGTGACGGCATGACTGACGCAAAATCACGCAGAACGACAACGGTAATAATCGGCATTTCTGGCTTCTTCTCTTTCTTAAAAAGGGAGTGTATTTGGCAATTTCTTTGAGGTAGAATAAGAGTATACACAATCACCATATCCCGCCGATTACACTTTCAGTATCATAATGTAATCGTTCGGATGTTTTTTCATGAAACTAATTTAATTATCTACATTTAGCCTTGTTCAATATCATATCATACGTGGATATAGGGTGTACGTGTTATATTCTTTGAAAGTGTTTGTTTGAATATTTACAGAAGAAATTCACACATTTAGTGTAGTAAAGCATATATAAACCTTTCCACAAGTGTTAAAAGATGAAACGTAGGCATCATGTACTTGTACAACATGTATTTTAGTTCCTATGATGTGCATAGTTACAGTTTCGTATGTAACTCTCTTCGTCAGAATAATTTCCAATATCGAAGTTCAGTCCACGATACACCCTATCCTTTCTTTGCTGAACTGGCATCATGAAAGCAGTGTTAGCCATGAACGCCATTTGCGAGTTAACCACACTGTTAAAAAGTGAGCGGCGGTCCTTAGGTGTGTTAACTTAACGTCACGTTAACAGCCTGTTAAATGTTAACAGAGTTTTGAACAACAAGATAACCCTCTGTTATAAGGTAACAGTCGGTTAAATGTAACCGAGTTTTGAACAACCGGACCCAGAGCACTCGGTTATCTTAACCGCCGGTTAACTCCTAACGGCCGGTTAAATCCTTAACCGGCCGTTAGATTACCGAACGTTAAATATGCGTTGTTCAAAACATGGTTAGTCATGCCGTTAGCTAACGTCGCCGTCAAAGTTTAACAGTGTGGTTAACGTCACTGGTTAGCTTCCATATATCCAACAATTCCGTTTTCTGTTTACTTCCGGATTGCCAAAAATGGAATCGCGAAATGTCGCCTGAACCCCAAGGAAAAAGAGAAGTCGAAATTTCTCTGCTGACGAAAAGAATGTAATCCAGTCAATGGTTGAGACCAACTCATAGGCATGCGAATGTCGTAGCGCTACGAACGCTTGTATTGGAACACAAGGTTCCAGACGTTTGCATATATATTTCAAAGACATATGATCCCAGCTCTGTGTGGGACTTACTTCAATTCCGACAACAGAAAAGACATTTTAATGAGAAACTATAGCACAGCTATAGATAAAATATGATGAATCCATGAAAATACATGTATTATTAATAGCAGAAGCATGTTTTCAGTGGATAGAATATTTACAAATATTACACACAGGAGTTACGCTTAGACGGCTACAGTCTTAATGAATCTTTGAATTCCCACAAGACCTATCGCTCACTTTTCACTCTTAAAATTGTCATGACTGTATGGCCAAGTCATTAAGAAGCTATCAGTATCTTTTATTAATTATTTGCCAAGTCTGTCAAAATTGTAATGTATGAACACACATTGGCAAATCTTTTAACATCAAACAATATAGATGATGTGAAATTAATACCATTAGCTTTTATCTGAAATATGCATTCAATGCCAATAGAAACTTAATGTGTTACTAGCACCACGTGAAAGAAATCAAACTGTAATTGTACTGTGCAATATCGTCATTATCTGAACGCCTTCACAGACGCATATTCCAGAAAGATGTCTTGAAAAACATGAAGCTGCGTCTAACTTATAGATGAACATAATTTCCTCGATACTCATTAATCAGATGAACCTTCATTTAGTTCAATTCACAAGTGACTGCAGAAAATGCATAATTCTGTTTAATGACTGCAGATATAGATCAGATCTAATCAGAGTCTATATCATACAGGAAATAAGTTTCAACCCACAGAACCAACCATGAGGCTTCACGAGAGCTGTCTGCTGATGTTGTTTCTTCACGCGTCGGCCATCTTTGCTGAAAGAAGACGTGTTGCTTTCAAGAACTGCCCCTCATCAAAAACCGACGATGATCTGATAACAATCAAGGCTGTCAGAAGCAGGACCGAGTGCTCTGTGCTCTGTCTGAACGACCCAGGCTGTCTGTCAGCCTCCTACTGCAAGACACCTGGTGGCCTCACGTGTCAGCTGAGTGGGCGTTATTCAGACGGAAACTGTTCCGGGTTCGTTTCGAATGTGGACTGCACCGTGACTACACTGGTAAGTTATTTTATTTTAAGTTTTTTTGTGCAGAATAATATATTTGTCACACTTTAGACCCATGTGAGGAATTGAACCCGGGTCTTCGGCGTGACGAGCGAACGCTTCAGCTACAAGGTCACACCTTGCACCTTGTGTGGTAACATTTAGGTTCAGGGTGTCATAATGGGGTTTAGATCTGTTACTCTGGATAACAGACGTTTTTGAACATACGAACCAACCACAAGGCTGCCCCACCGCCCCGGTTCGCTGAAGTCCAATGGTTTATATATATGAGGTGAGGTGAGGTGATTATCCCCTGGCTGCCACAGGGACATATATGTCCTTCCCCTTCAACCCTCAATTTGAAGTCCAATAAAAATCAAAATATCCCACGCACACAAATACACTTCACAGTTTCGAATTCTGCGGGAAATTTCCTGTGTCTTGATACCATCCACTATTATTTTAGACAAAGCTCAAGTGCTGAAAATGACCTTTCAAAATTGGCTTCATCGAAAATGTCGCCATTTTGACACAGTCCGAAATCGCGATTCACAGCGTTATTTGCTGTATGTTTTGAAATGTGAAAATCGGAAAATTACTGGGAGTATTGAATTTAAAAAATAACATATCCATGATCACTGATATCAGTTTTACATGTAATCGCTAATTATAATTCTGAAACGTTGCCGATGAATCTAGAATCGGTTGGGATGTTTTCGAAAATGCACTTACACGAACACCGTAGAGCGCTTTCCGCCATATTGGATAGTGTTTACAAAATCACGTTTCGCGAAAGCCGGTATTGAGACGCCTATTACATCACGTATATTTCATATTCAGCTTCGAAAAATGCATCACTGAATTCCCCATACATTTTAAAATCAAATTGCAACTGGTCTGTGTCACCAATAACAACTGTCTACATAAAATGAGACGAAACATATTGGGTGTGAAAACGAACGCTGTGCTTGAAAGACCGCGTTTGTCTGAAATGTAAACAAAGACAAATTCCGATTTTACACTGCGTAGCATTTTCTGAAATTTTTCAACATTCATCCGTCTATTCATTGCTTGCAATGGCTCAATACCTTTGGAATATGCATGGAAAGAGTATCGTAGTAAGAAATAGGAAATTATAAATAGATACAATGCAATGATTTGATAATTCATAAGAATTTGCCAAAGTTTCCGTGCAGCGTGACGCCATGACTGACGCAAAATCACGCAGAACGACAACGGTAATTATCTGCATTTCTGGCCTTTTCTCTTACTTATAGTGAAAACGATAAAAACATATAACAATACACAGATAGTCAGAATCATTCTGATTACTTACATCTCATATTTATGTACAAACGATCCCTGAATCAATGGAAGGGTCCTCGCAAAATCCTGTGTACCCTTGTCAGCAAAGCCGCCATTTTGTAAGAAATCGGTCAGCGGTAGTGATGTCATACGTCAACATTGTTGTACATATTAGGCAATTTCTTTGAGGTGAAGGTCGGTTGAACAAGAGTAAACACAATCGCCCAATCCTTCCGATTAAACTGTCAGTATTATGGTGTATATTTTGCGTATAGTTCAGATACTTTTTCATGAAACTGACTTCAGTATCTACATTTAGCCTTGTTCAATATCATATCATACGTGCATATAGGGTTTACGGTGTTTTATTCTTTGAAAGTTTTGATTGTTTGAATCATATTTACATAAGAAATTGACATATTTAGTGCAATACACCATATTCTAAACCTTTACACAAGTGTTAGAAGATCAAACGTAGCCATAACTGCAACTACTTTAGTTCCTATGATGTACAATATTCAATTTATTTGGACTAATATTGCAATTTCATATGAACAGGTTAATGGACGGTGATTTAATTCAACCTTATATGTAAAACTGATAATAAATGACAATGATTTATATATGGTATGAAATGTATATGCACACATATTTAAAGGAATTGTCTTGTTCATTGCATAATTTTGTGTCGTTTTATAGACAAAAGAATGATCCATTTTGATCGGCAAGGTGCGCGTTTGTTGGAAACGTTTTATGATTCTCTATCATTGTTTTCGATAATATATTCAATTCATATTCGATTAAATAATATTGTGATGACAGGATATCAAACTCTAACTACATTTATAGGAAAATTGTTGAAAAATCTATATACCATCTCATGTGTTAATTCGGACAAATCTTGCATCCATATTCTAATATATAGTTCCATATATAAAAGCTATCTTTTGCATCTTTCATTGCATACGTATGAAGAGAAATAGCTACATAATCATAAACAAACAAAATTCTTATTATCCCAAACAAAATATTCGGGTGTTGTGAAATATAATTTTTATTTACGTTAAATTGATGCCAAACAGGTGCGCGTGTTGTTCACAATAAGATACGCTGTCAAACCGTCTAATTGTTGATATATTCAGGACACTATTTAAATGGAAAAATCAGTCATTTTATGTTTTGTCTAAAGAGTGTTACATTCTGACGTAGAAGCCGAGATCTTTTATACAATTAATGGAAATTAGGTGAGATATATACTAATCAGCATACCAATGTCGTCTTTTTCCGACGTCGCAAAATGCATAAAACAAGCATTGACGTCAACTAAAATGTTGTATTATTTTCAGCAATTTCGTTACATTTGAAGATATGACTAGTATTCCGGTAATAACGATGCAAAATTAGTCAAATTACAGCTACACAAACAGGAGAATATGGGAATCTAAGAACTAACTTAATTATCGGATAGGGCCATTCAAATCGCTAGTACGTGCTTTCACATGTAATACGTTGTCATCCTTTCTTATAAATTGTGAAACTACCAAACTGCATCCGTTCACATTGGGGAACGTTGAATTGGAATAGTTTGGTTCACCATGAACATAAAATAACGAAAATATAGCGTCCGTATCCACAACAAATTCTTTCCAAGTGATCTGAGTTACATTGACCTAGTGTTACGCATAACGGAGTTATGCCGCCTTATCATTATACGTGTATGACCTCTCTGTCGTCGTTTGACGTCATAGAAGAAAATCCATTTTTTACATTTATTGCGAGTAATTTTTAATGTTGAGCGTATAACGTTATGCACAAGCACATAAACCCAATTCATATACATTTATGTCGTTCAGATATCAGGCTGTATTTTCTTCGCTCACACTTTCCGTAAAGATGCCACATTAAAAAATTCGCAGCACAGTGCTTTTATCGGTGCGCGATAAAAAGCGGAGAAATTTACTGTTTTTTAACGCATAACAAAAATTTGGACAACATTTAGCAGTGTCTATTTCTCAAACCGCCAAGGTAGTTGCACTTATATTTATTCCAAAGGATAGGAAATTTAATATTCTACATTGCTGTGTAATTTTATAGCCGTACGTATATCCAGGACCACGCGAGCGCAATTCTCGCAAAACGTTTACTTTTCAAACCGTATGAAAATGTGCGCCTGAAAAAAAACTCGGCAGCCAGGGGGTTATGTGAGCGCTTAACCCCCTGGATGCCACAGGGACATATATGTCCTTCCCCTTCAACCCTCAATTTCAAGTCCAATAAAAATCAAAATATCCCACGCACACAAATACACTTCACAGTTTCGAATTCTGCGGGAAATTTCCTGTTTCTTGATACCATCCACTATTATTTTAGACAAAGCTCAAGTGCTGAAAATGACCTTTCAAAATAGGCTTCATCGAAAATGTCGCCATTTTTGACACAGTACGAAATCGCGATTCACAGCGTTATTTGCTGTATGTTTTGAAATGTGAAAATCGGATAATTACTGGGAGTATTGAATTTAAAAAATAACATATTAATGAACACTGATATCACTTTTACATGAAATCGCTAATGATAATTCTGAAACGTTGCCGATGAATCTAGAATCGGTTGGGATGTTTTCGAAAATACACTTACACGAACGCCGTAGAGCGCTTTCCGCCATATTGGATAGTGTTTACAAAATCACGTTTCGCGAAGGCCGGTATTGAGACGCCTATTACATCACGTATATTTCATATTCAGCTTCGAAAAATGCATCAATGAATTCCCCATACATTTTAGAATCAAACTGCAACTGGTCTTTGTCACCAATGCCAACTGTCTAGATAAAATGAGACGAAACATATTGGGTGTGAAAACGAACGCTGTGCTCGAAAGACTGCGCTGGTTCGAAATGTAAACAAAGACAAAAACCTATTTTACACTGTGTAGCATTTTCTGAAATTTTCCAACATTCATCCGTCTATTCATTGCTTGCAATGGCTCAATACCTTTGGAATATGCATGGAAAGAGTATCGTAGCAAGAAATAGGAAATTATAAATAGATACAATGCAATGATTTGATAATTCATAAAAAATTGTCAAAGTTTCCGTGCAGCGTGACGCCATGACTGACGCAAAATCACGCAGAACGACAACGGTAATTATCTGCATTTCTGGCTTTTTCTCTTACTTATAGTGAAAACGATAAAAACATATAACAATACACAGATAGTCAGAATCATTCTGATTACTTACATGTCATATTTATGGACAAACGATCCCTGAATCAATAGAAGGGTCCTTGCAAAATCCTGTGTACCCTTGTCAGCAAAGCCGCCATTTTGTAAGAAATCGGTCAGCGGTAGTGATGTCATACGTCAACATTGTTGTACATATTAGGCAATTTCTTTGAGGTGAAGGTCGGTTGAACAAGAGTAAACACAATCGCCCAATCCTTCCGATTACACTGTCAGTATTATGGTGTATTTTTGCGTATAGTTCAGATACTTTTTCATGAAACTGACTTCAGTATCCACATTTAGCCTTGTTCAATATCATATCATACGCGCGTATAGGGTTTACGGTGTTTTATTCTTTGAAAGTTTTTGATTGTTTGCATCATATTTACATAAGAAATTGACATATTTAGTGCAATACACCATATTCTAAACCTTTACACAAGTGTTAGACGATCAAACGTAGCCATAATTGCAACTACTTTAGTTCCTATTCAATTTATTTGGACTAATATTGCAATTTCATATGAACTGGTTAATGAACGGTGATTTAATTCAACCTTATATGTAAAACTGATAATATTAATGAAAATGATTTATATATGGTATGAAATGTATATGCACACATATTTAAAGGAATTGTCTTGTTCATTGCATAAATTTGTGTCGTTTTATAGACAAAAGAATAATGCATATTGATTGGCCAGGTGCGCGTTTGTTGGAAACGTTTTATGATTCTCTATCATTGTTTTCGATAATATAATCAATTCATATTCGATTAAATAATATTGCGATGACAGGATATCAAACTCTAACTACATTTATAGGAAAATTGTTGAATATATATATATACCATCTCATATAACATCTGTGTTAATTCGGACAAATCTTACATCCATATTCTAATATATAGTTCCATATATAAAAAGCTATCTTTTTGCATCTTTCATTGCATACGTATGAAGAGAAATAGCTACATAATCATAAACAAACAAACTTCTTATCCCAAACAAAATATTCGGGTGTTGAGAAATATTATTTTTATTTATGTTAAGTTGATGCCAAACAGGTGCGCGTGTTGTTCACAATAAGATACACTGTCAAACCGTCTAATTGATGATATATTCAGGACACTATTTAAATGGAAAAATCAGTCATTTTATGTTTTGTTTATAGAGTGTTAAATTCTGACGTAGAAGCCGAGACCTTTTATACAATTAATGGAAATTAGGTGAGATATATACTAATCAGCATACCAATGTCGTCCTTTTCCGACGTCGCAAAATGCATAAAACAAGCAATGACGTCAACTAAAATGTTGTGATATTTTCAGCAATTTCCTTACATTTGAAGATATGGCTAGTATTCTGGTAATAACAATGCAAAATTAGTCAAATTACATCTACACAAACAGGAGAATATGGGAATCTAAGAACTAACTTATATATCGGATAGGGCCATCCAAATCGCTATTACGTGCTTTCACATGTAAGACGTTGTCATTTTTCTTGTAAATTGTGAAACTACCAAACTGCATCCGCTCACATTGGGGAACTTTGAACTGTAATAGTTTGGTTCACCATAAACATAAAATAACGAAAATATAGCGTCCGTATCCACAACAAATTCTCTCCAATTGACCTGAGTTACATTGACCTAGTGTTACGAATAACGGAGTTATGCCCCCCTTATCATTATACGTGTATGACCTCTCTGTCGTCGTTTGACGTCATAGAAGAAAATCCATTTTTGACACTTATTGTGAGTCATTTTTAATGTTGAGCGTATAACGTTATGCACAAGCAAATAAACCCAATTCATATACACTTATGTCGTTCAGATATCAGGCTGTATTTTCTTCGCTCACACTTTCCGTAAAGATGCCACATTAATAAATTCGTAGCACAGTGCTTTTATCGGTGCGCGATAAAAAGCGGATAAATTTACTGTTTTTTAACGCATAACAAACATTTGGACAACATTTAGCAGTGTCTATTTCTCAAACTGCCAAGGTAGTTGCACTTATATTTATACCAACGGATAGGAAATTTAATATTCTACATTTCTGTGTAATTTTATAGCCGTACGTAGATCCAGGACCACGCGAGCGAGCGCAATTCTCGCACAACGTTCACTTTTCAAACCGTATGAAAATGTGCGCCTGAAAAACTCGGCAGCCAGGGGTATGAGCCATAATTCGATTCATTTTCATATCAGCATTTAAAATTGGAACATTTTGTCTTATGATATGAAAAAGTTCCGGATTCTTGGGGTTGTGCGTTGAAACATAGGCCAGATTGACAGTGTTATTTATTTGTTTATCACGAACTTTCAACAGTGTCCTTCTGTCTATGTTTATTGCTTTCTTTATTCCATCTTCCACAAGAAGAACTGGGTATCCACGGGACTGTAGATATAATTTTAGTTCTGCAAGTCGTATGTTCCTTGTCGGTATTTGTGACACAATCATGCAGATACGTCTTGCTAAGTTATAGGGAATGCTTCTCTTTATATGACTCGGGTGGCAAGATGAAAAATGAAGGTATTGTTTAGTATCTGTAGGTTTATAATATATATCTGTTTCTAGATTACGTCCACATAGTTTTACCATGATGTCCAAAAATGGAATTTCAGAATAATTTGAGTCCATGGTAAAATGTAAATGTTTGTTCAATTTATTTAGGATGTTATAAAACAGAGTTAATTTTTCATCTCCAAAGGGCCATAACATGAAGCAATCGTCAAGAAAATATATATATATATGCAAGAAGAAATAACTGGAATAATATTTTATATATTTATTGCTTATACACCGCAGAAATCACTTGTGTGTGTGTATATATATATATATATATATATATATTGCATAGATAAATAAAAACAGAATGCCGTTTTCTCCAACATGTTTCGTTCTTTACTCTTCAGGGAGATTGTAGCGGTTACAGTATGATGTCATTACATATATATTGTGACGTCATAATAAGGACAACATTCTAGAGCGACAAGGTCACAGCTTGCAATGGTTTAACTTTGGTTTGTACTTGTCTATGAAGTAGTGTTCTTTTAAAATTCGTTTTACTTTGTCCGAATTTTGAACTTGATAAAAAGGAAATATTGTAAATTTAACATCGTTTCCTTTCGCACAGACATCTAGATGTTCACTCAGTGGGATACATCGGGTTTCAGGACACTTTATTTGTTGTTTGTGGACACGAACCCGGGCTCTTAAATTTTCTGATTGACCAATATACTGTTCATTACAGCCTGTGCATGTTATGACATATATTATGTTTTTGCAAGAGCAGTCAAAATTCTGTTTTACATAGAATTCTCCGTGTCTCGTGAAAGTTACAGAGCGTCCTTCAACAATATGTCGACACGTTCCACAGAACACCTGTACTACTTTGGACATTTTGTGCGTATATATATATATATATATATATATATATATATATATATATATATATATAAATAAATATATTTAGGAAATACAGTTCGCTCTACCACCATGTATAGTGTATTGTAAACCAATAGTGAGTGCTTTCCGCAATCTGATTGGTTAATTACCCTTGTCGAATATTGTTCGACATACCTGAAAATGATGGCCTAATAACCGCACATTAATACGTTGGCACTAATACCGTACTATTTTCGCTGCATGAATTTGCATAATTGAGGAACATTACCACCTCAAATTCTTTCTCTGGGATTTTGATACAATTTTTGAAGACGACAAATTCCTGGAAGAATTATTCAAAGATGATGGTGTATATAATCACATGGCACATAATCATATGTGATCAGATAATAGTAAAGTGATTGAAGAGCCATAAAATAATATCCTTCAATGATGTTTATTCACAAATGAATTTCAAGCATTCGAGTATATAATTTGGTCCAATATTCCAAGTTTAAAGATTATTATTCAGCCAAAGAATAAGTTAATGATACTTGTTTCTCGATAATGATCTTCCAAAATACACCAATCCCAGCACTCCGGACGTTTCCACTTCGAAATTCCAGCGCTAACGCTGACCCGGCTCCATCTTGTACACCGAGTGTCCCTCCACAGTCCCGCTTGGCTAAGGTTGATGAGAATGGCCTGAGGGAATTATTTATGGGTCATTATCGAAAGCAACTGAGAGAAATACAATTTTCTTCAGAGGTGTGCAACGTTTAACATTTTGGAAACAAACCAAAAGGAAGTTACATGTTAGTTACCTCCCTTTCGCTAGACTGTCACACGGCTTCTAAACAGAATTATAAAAGGCATAAAAGCAAATAAAGTTATTATTTCTCAAAAACAGCTTTCAACAAGATTTACATCTAATCTAACACTGAATGATATCATGATATACTAAAATAGCAAAAAATAAATACTAATCGGTAATAATGAAGAGATACTAGAGCGGTGTCAGATATTACCGAACAAGCGGCTATTACCGAACAAAATTCCATTTTCTCATTGTTTTCTCAAGTTGCCGATCGCGAGAGCAACTTTTTATATGCATGCTATGAAAGGGAAACTTCCTCTTCCGGAAGAACGATCGTCTGCTCCTTATACTTCAAAAGACACCGAGAAGAAAATTGACGAAAATACAAGCAACGGAAATTACATTCTTAAACGTGGTGCGTATATCGGCGATGAGATGGCTAAGCCAACAAGTCTTGGTAAAAACAGGGATACCCAATTCTAAATATAGCACCATGTCCAGGGTTTAACATGACGCTTGATTCCTGTGTATTTGACGCAACAATTTTGTAAATGACTCTCAAAATATTATCATACGAGTCAAGTTTGACGCAATTTTTATTGGTGGCCCTCACAATTCAGTTCAATAAAATCGATTTGATAAGCAAAAAAAAGAGATAATGTTCGATGAAGTTTGAGTTTTACAGAGCTGTCAGATTGTTCAGAGAACTCAGAGGAGACAGTAATCCTAGCTGTTTGAACTGAACAATGCTGTAGTTTCATTTGGTGGTGTGACATACACAGTTACATACTGAGTGTGATTAACATAAGGATTTTATGACTCCCAAATATTGAAAATGACTCCCAAAAATAAATATTGTGAGTCACCATGACTCCCATTTTTAAAAGTCTGTGTAAAACCCTGACCATGTCTATTTCAGTATATTACCCAGTTCCAAACCATAAAGTACGGCTTTGTTAGCCATGTACGGACTGTACAGTCCGATCAACACCAACCCTTCACTGTGTAGCCCTGTCGTCCTTTACCGAACAAGCGTCATTGGCCTCAGCAAATTTCGCTATGCCTATGGCGTCGCTTATTTGCTGATAATAAAACAAACGGTAATAATTCATCCGTGTGGTTTATGAACCGTCAAAACAACACAAAACACGATAATTATGCGTGTCTCCATTCACTATTCGTAGGTGTTAGAATTTAACTTGTCCTGTGTATATAAATAAACATTAACTTTGGAAACGTGCCCTGCTGAAAAACACGATGATTGTTTCATCAAGGAATGGGTTTTATTGGCCAGTCTGTCGCATTCTCCCAAGCCAAATATTAATAAACTCCAAACATTAGTCCGGGGAACAACTTACTTTTACATCAGGAACGTGTTTGTTGAGTCATGTCGATAAACGTTTGAAATATTCGACCGTGACCTTATAGGAATGTTCACGACTTAGTTGAGAGTGGTTTCCCTTACACTGTGCTCCAATACTGACTGACGGGCACCGAGCACGTCATTTGCTTTCATTTATATCTGTTCCAGTCATTATGATCGACCGACACTTCAAGTGTCATCTAAATGGTGTTTAAGACTTTCAAGTCGGATGGCTTAAACGTCAGCATTGTTTAATTATTTTCACCCTTGTCCCTGTTGAAATACGTAATATCATTATTTTTCGTGGCCAATTAATTTTGTCTTCCATGAAATACGTCCACATATCATAAAAAAACATACACATTAATCATGTATTTAGAGTAAGGCTTCCAGTATTTTGTCTGCATCCTCATCTTCCGTATGCCCCATATTTTGTATTCAGACGTGAAATAATAGAAAGTGTCACGGACACTGTGGGAATTAATGCCCTGATGTGATCAAGCCTCTTTGTACACACCCACATGGGCACAATGTGTTAAGCCCATTTCTGGTGTCCCCCGCCGTGATATTGCTGGAATATTGCTAAAAGCGACGTAAAACTAAACTCAGTCAGTCAGTCAGTCTTTGCACACAAACAGTTCAGTTTTCTCCATAATATAGATTTACTGAAATAATGTTTCAATGAGAAAGCGACCAGACATATATCAAATCAATGAAATAAAGATTATTACATAAAGATAAGTGATTTATATTAGAAAAAAAACCCTGATATGTAGATACACACTGGGACACATTTGTAATGCGAATGTACAGACACTGATCAGGAATACCTGTTTGATTCCTGGCAGTTATATGATTTACAAGTAAATATAAGAACTGCATTTTAAACAAAACATCAATCAAGTGATATTGTTAATAATTAATACAGCACTCTTTCTCATGGACTTTCCGTTTGAGTGTTTTTTCTAGTGAATATTTTAATAGTGAATGTTTACCTTCGAATTGCTATACATGTATTTTGAAAAAAAATGAAGGAATATTTCATCTGTGTTTAGGCCTGGTACATAACTGCTCAGCACACCTGATAAATAACTTTTAACCACATGAAGTGTTTTTGACATCCTGATATGCGTAAATTGCAAAAGTATTTCTTCATATGATGCATGCGTTCATGGCAGTATTTGAATGTGACTTGTTTTACCTGCATGCTTACCGGAGAAAGTTATCATGATTATCTGGATGTTGAGATACCATATCCAACAATAACATATCTGGCCTTGTTAGCAACGTCACGTATTCTCTAATATAATATATGAGTTATGGTTACACTATTACACAATACCGTTATAGGGCGTGGAACTGGTATATCAATATATTGAGTGAGGACACTTTTGAATATTAAGATAAGAACACACCACTATAAACAGTACCCCGTCTTGTTGTTTTTCATTCTTTGTAAAATTTCACTATAATGACGTTTATTCCTTATTCGGAACAAACACTTCCTGAAATTGTAATTAATCTACATGAATTCCTTTTATCCATAATGTCGAGTGAAAAAAAACCTCGCGCACGTTTCAAATATTGGTTGGTTGGTTTGATGTTCAACGCTGCACTCAACAATATTCCAGCTATATTTTGGAACGGACAAAATTACACAAATTTCAGTAATAGGCTGGACATCAGAGTATATAATATTTATTACCCACGTGGTCAACGTATGGGTAGTTGCATACTAATCTCGTACGTCACACGAGTGTCGTAACGACTTGACCTGAGATTCTAACGATTTGATTGGATATCCGATGACCTCTCAATTAGGTCACATTCTGACGTAACTATCTTTTCATTCATAACGAACACGTGAATTCATTCATTCTACAACTTAAATGCATTGTGGGAATGTAAACATTGCGAACGTTGCCGTGTATCTGTTTAATTGTGAGTCGAACTGAGACATTATATGCGTCGAAAAACATAAACGCAATGTTTCCACCAGTGATGTTAGCCGAATGAAGCAGTTGCAAACCAAGAAACAGGGTGCTACGGAGTAATTTACTGTAGGAGGCTGTACGAGGCGATGACAACTGACATGCATCGTGACGTCGGTTACCAAGGCAGTGACGTCATTACACTGTGACGTCATGCAAATATTGTACTACAGTACAAAACTCTTCCGCAACCGCTTTATGAAACCGGTTTCGGTTTATACCAAAAAATAACAAAAATACGCTATTTTGTCAACTTAATGCATGTAAGACGTGGGTAATAAATAAAATACCACACTCGGTCTCATTACATATGGATTATACGAAACTCGTGACCTTCCTATGTTATCTGACCTCGCTTTCGCTCGGTCAGATACCAAAGGAAGGACACTCGTTTCGTATACTGCGTATGTGATGAGACCTCGTCTAGTATTCTCTATGTACGAAATGACCGCACCATAAACACACGTCATAGAGGTCGTCAGCCGGCGCCGTTGTTCTGAATAGCCCGACACGAGTGTTCGGAAATGCCCAACGTCATTGTTCGGAAATGCCCGACGAGAGTGTTCGGAATAGCCCGACGTGACTGTTCGGCAGAGCCGACAAGAGTGCAAAATCTGAAAATTAGATCGTGTCAAGTATTTGCATGAAACAGGTTTACTGGACGGGATTAACTCGTCTTCACACGTGAATATGATACACATTGAGAGGTTCGTTGTGTGTATTAATTACTGTTACGTGTGATGAAACACAGTAGGAATTAGGCGGAATGTGGTGTTAGCTGTTCGGTAATACCCGACACCGCTCTAATGCAGTCTAGGAAATCCCACTGACACAAGCCCGAGCATATCAAAACAATTAAAAATGTTGAAATCTTACCTTTTGTGTCCGGTTTCATCCTTCAAATTGTACAAATCCCACATGAATTCCAATAATGAATCGTTCTTTCAACATCCGAAATCTGTCGTCGATATCCGCGATTCTGTTGGGTACACCTCACTTCAGTCACGATGCCATGGCAAAAATTCACTGTCACAAATGATGAAAAACATCTCCAAGAATGCCAAGTTGCCACACACATACACAAATCACTGCCTTCGTGCAACAGCCGTCATTCTGCTATCCCATGCCGGAATCGAGTTGAAAGTTGAAAATCATACTGCACCGAATCCAGCAGTGTACAGAAGAGGTCGTACTCGGCCATTTTGCAGGGGTCTGATCGCCAACGCGTCGATTCTCGTGCCGTTGCCACTTTTTCATCATCTTGGCCCTTTTCACACTTGCAAAGTTCTTCAATTATATCCGTGATGGGAATGTTTCAGGGCATACCCAATTCTACCATAATTGTCAGCTTCGTTAATCGACAGTAGGCCTAACTTTTACACGATCAAATCCTTGTGGTCATCCTTGATTGGACCAGTCTACGTAAGATTACATGAGGTGGAGAAGGTAGCATAAAATGAAATTCTTTCATTGTCATTGCAATTCCAGTGGTATTGCAGTAATTGAGATTGTAATGTTACTCATCAAGTTTAATTTTAAAAATGACTGAATACATTTTGTTTTGTGTATTATATATGACAGTTATTCATTTCGAACATGACGTAACCTATCTCCCCCAGTAGGTAATAGCGTAACCCTTCTTTTGTCGTTTCTCGTATCTGGGACGACAGCGAACTTGACCACGAGAGGCTAACCGCATTGCGACACACAATCGCGCTACATTCAAAGAGCTCCTTGGAAACAGGCTTCTCACTACAAATTGGTTTACAATATCGATAAATAGTTTGGTTTGTATTTTATGTTGAATTCCAATGAATCCCGGAAATTGAACAAACCAAACTATTTATCTTCGAAATAAAACACACTTTCGCCCTGAACTATTATAGTTAATGTACGAGGAGTGCTTTAACGTCATAATAGTTCAGGGCGAAAGTGTGCTTTATTACACTATACATGGTGGTAGAGCGAACTGTATTTCTTTTCTAAGATGTCAAATTAAATACTTTCTAAGGATAATTACGATTAATTTAAGGCAGAAAACAAACGACGGTGTCGGTGACCTAAATTAAAAATCCTCGCACAGGGCTAACTGGCGCGGCGATTCTATTGATGTTTAGACGAACGTTACCAGGAAAAAACAAATGATAACAGTTTGATGACGGTTTACGTTCGGATTAAATATCTTCTATGAATTATTTTAATTACATCTGTGGCAATATGGGGCAATATGAACGTCGCATTTCTACTACCAACGTAAGTTTAGATCAGTTCATCCAGATGAAGCTGAGTAGTCAAGCGACTTTCCCCGAATGCATTGTGGGAATGTAAACATTGCGAACGTTACCGTGTCGCTGAAAACTTGTGAGTCGAATTGACACATTTTAACCGTCGTAAAACATAAACGTAATGTTTCCACCAGTGATGTTAGCTGCGTGAAGCAACTGCAAACCAATAAACGGGATGCAACGGAGTAGTTTACTGTGGGAGGCCGTACGAGGCGATGACAACTGACATGCATCGTGACGTAGCTTACATTGTGACGTAATGTAAAATGGTTCGATTACGAGGGGGCACACTAGAATGGCGCAGTGACGGGATAACGTCATTCAATTGTTACGTCATCAAAAAACTGTACCTTTATTGTCTGATAATGTATTTTGTTTTTATTGTTCTAACCGCTAGGCATCTTAGAAATATACTCTCCCAAAAAAGAAACGCATCATGAAAATAGCAATTTCATGTAGCAATGAATTAAGACGTGATTCATTTTACGAAAGGTTTTGCTCTGTTTATGAGTGCTATGGTGTTTATGTTTTGAAACATCACAACAAAACGCACCATCCATTAAAAAACCGTATTTAACAGCATGATTTTCAATTTCGTCGTGTAGTGTCACAGAATACACAATTCACATGCAATGTACGTGAAAGTTGGGGATCAGATAGTCTCAATGATGTGTATAAAAGGTTGATCGCTGTCTGTCGATTATTCCCTGTATTTGGAATATTGTTGACGAACGCAAAATGCCACGTCTAAGTGAAACCAACCGTCATATCTCCATTGGTTTGCTTGAAGCTGGCCAGTCTCAACGTGCAGTTGCCCGACGCATGAACGACGAAGCACCATTTCACGGCTCTGGGAGAGATATCGCCGGCAGAATGCGGTAGCAGATGCCCCTCGTAGTGGGCGACCTCGAGCGACCACTGCGGCGCAGGATCGCTACATCCGGGTACATCAGCTGCGTCATCGAACAGCTACGGCGACCAGAACCGCTCGACAATTACCCGGATTGAGGAGGCTTTCTGCACAGACCGTCAGGAACAGGTTGAGAGAGGCCGGTTTACGTGCCAGAAGACCTTATTTTGGCCCTGTGCTTCGACAACAACATCGTCGACATCGAGTTCAATGGTGCACCAACGTTCAGGCCTGGGCCCCGTTCCTCAAAGCGATCGTAGCGCTAAGGTGATCGCAACTCCCATACTTTAACATAGACTTACGACTATCGTAGCACTACGATCGCTTTGAGGAACGGGGCCCTGGAACCTACCGAATTGGCGTAGAATCTGGTTCAGTGATGAATCACGATTTCTATTGGAACGACGCGATTGAAGAATGCGGGTGTACAGACGTCGACGTGAACGTTTTGCCGACGCTTGCGTTCCTCAGGTGGACAGATTCGGCCGGGGACGTGTTATGATGTGGGGAGCGATCACCTGCCGTAGGAGAAGTGATTTGGTGATGATCCAGGGCTCCCCTGGCCCTCAAGATCACCGGACTTAAACCCGATCAAACATCTGTAGGATGCCCTGAACAGACGGGTGCGACGCCGTAACCCCCAGCCCACAGGCACTACAGGCAGAGTAGGCTGCGATTGGGCAACACGAGATTCTGAGACTTATTCGTTCGATGCCGAGGCGATGCCGTTCAGTTCTGGATGCCCACGGTGGTCACACGAGGTATTGACTTCAGCGCCACCACACGTCTCCATGTGACACTCAAACTGACTTTCCTCGAGTTGGTGCCAAAGACGGATAAGTCTGCATTCCCAGTGTGCGATTTCGCTACATTTCATTGACTCATAAAGCCTACAAGATGTTTCAAAATAAACATGAAAATACAGTTGAAATTCCTATATGCGTTTCTTTTTTGGGAGAGCATATATATTATCTTATCTCACACATAAATGTCGCTTTCTGATTGGCTGAGCGCTCTTCTGACCGCCTCCGTGGTGTAGTAGTTAGAGAGTCTGCCTGGAGAGCGGAAGGTCGCGGGTTCGATCACCGACCGCGTCATACCAAAAGACGTAAAAATATGGTATTTGTTGGTCCCTGTCTGGCTCTCGGCATTAATGGGTTAAACAAGGACTGGTCGGCTCGGAGTCAGTATAATGTGTCTGAGTGGGGTATTCATGCTTCACTGCGGCATGGTATCTCAGTGGGCTAGCACTATAAAACCAGCTTCAGTCTGGGCTAGTACAAGCAGCCGCACTTAAACATACACACGCATACACGTCGTCATATGAGCGAAATATTCCCAAGCACGACGTTAAACCCAATTTCACCTCACCTCACTATACAGCCACTGAATGGAATACCGTGCGAGCTCACTTAAGGATTGAAGTTCAGCTTGTTGACGTTCTTCAGCCGAATTCAGATCTACCACGGATAAGGGTTCGATGGAATTTGCTCACGAGAGAGCTGATGAAAGACAATAAATCTGATTTCAATCCATATATTGACAGAAACAAATCATAACAAACCAATCATTTCAAAGCAAAGCATGTCATGACATCATTCATGGCCAAACTTCCATTCGGAGTTACGTCCCTTGGTCTCACAAAAGTCATAAAATGGCAGTTTCATTCGCTTGACAGATGTTGAAAATAGTAAAGTTGGAATGAAATCCAGACACGGTCGATGCTGAACATGGATTAACATGTACGATCTGTCAACAGTGTGTGTGTTTGACACATATTGACGTGAGACAACCTGCTGAAAGTACCGACTGAGGCACCGCGGTTCGATTTTACCAGTGTTTTCTGTAAATATGGTTAATAAATTACGTCATTAGGTATTGTGACGTGTTCGTAAAGTGTGTGGCGAGTTTCTTATGACGTAATTTGTGAAACATTGTTAAAAACAAAGCACTGGAAGAACAATTGCCCGTGACGTCATCAAAGGTGCCTTAGCTCCTCTCAGCTGATTGAGGTCACAAGTCCTGTTTCCGGGTGGCTTTATTTCGTGGTTCTTCTTTTTGAATTACATTATGGGTCATAAATAGAATAACCAACTCGGTCCCACTGTCTGGCTTGCTGTTTCGGATGCCTGCATGAAGGGATTCTGTACATGCTGTCGCACAACATGGCGGTCTTGTCGTCTTGTGGTCATCCTTGGTCTGCCAGTACGGGGGCGATCATTTGTGGTGTTGGTGGCCCGGAAACGTTGCTGCAGCCTGTAGATGGTTCAAACGTTGACCTGGAAGTGATTGACAACGGCTTGTGCAGTGTGGCCAGCTTCAAGTCTTCCTAGCGCTTGGTTCCTCTGAGCTGTCGTGAGTCGCGGCATCCTGCTGACGTTGTAATGTGAATGTTTCAACCAGGTTTGGGGGGTGCACTTTATAGGGCTGGTCCTTGCGAACAGCACGTGCAGCATGAGTTGCATGAAAAACATGGAGAACACCGTACCATCTCCGAGATCAGGTTGCGTTTTTGAGACCATTTCCTGAGTTCCATTCTGAGTTTGGGAAGGAATGTCTTTGCTCAGGTAAAGTTGGGGATGTTGTCAAAAATATACAATCAAAACATTCAATGAGTTTACAGTTATCCGTTTCTGCAAAGGAAAATTCCAAACGGACGTTTCTTTTGCTGCTTAGTATATATAGGTTTTCGCACATGCTAACGCCTGAACAAATTAGAAGACAAAAATATGGTGTAGCATACATTGTATTTTTCATTATTTGTAGAAATAAATACATCGTAATTACATCTTGGGCATGTTGGAAATTTTTAATGTATATCTTCTACTCCTGGGTGATTATGGAGACATTTATCAAACACATGTTCATTGGGGACTTTTTCTTAATACAACGGAAACACGTAAACATGATTTGTTAGAAAATACTTGCGAACTTGTGTTAGAAAGAAAATTTAATAATAATCGACTTGATAAGGATATCAATATACATCCAGAAGTAATCTTCTAGTAAAACCTTTCGTGATGACTTGATAATAACTCACAAAAAGCTTATATATGTGGTATAGGTCTCAGTTTGAGCGTCACATGGAGACGTGTGGTGGCGCTGAAGTCAATACCTCGTGTGACCACCGTGGGCATCCATAACTGCACGGCATCGCCTCGGCATCGAACGAATAAGTCTCAGAATCTCGTGTTGCCCAATTGCAAGTCCGGTGATCTTGAGGGCCAGGGGAGCACATTGATGTTGTGGTTCTGGAGGAAGTCTCTAGTGTGACGTGCTGTGTGGGGCCTGGCATTGTCCTGTTGAAACAACTCCCTCTGGCGATCAATGATTGGAAGGAGGAGTGGGCGTAGGATTTCGTCACAGTACCGTTGAGCTGTCTGGTTGCCCTGGATCATCACCAAATCACTTCTCCCACTGCAGGTGATCGCTCCCCACATCATAACACGGGCCCGGCCGAATCTGTCCACCTGGGGAACGCGAGCGTCGGCGAAACGTTCACGTCGACGTCTGTACACCCACATTCTTCCATCGCGTCGTTCCAATAGAATAGTGATTCATCTACGCCAATTCGGTAGGTTCCAGGCCTGAACGTTGGTGCACCATTGAACTCGATGTCGACGATGTTGTTGTCGAAGCACAGGGCCAAAATAAGGTCTTCTGGCACGTAAACCGGCCTCTCTCAACCTGTTCCTGACGGTCTGTGCAGAAAGCCTCCTCAATCCGGGTAATTGTCGAGCGGTACTGGTCGCCGTAGCTGTTCGATGACGCAGCTGATGTACCCGGATGTAGCGATCCTGCGCCGCAGTGGTCGCTCGAGGTCGCCCACTACGAGGGGCATCTGCTACCGCATTGTGCCGGCGATATCTCTCCCAGAGCCGTGAAATGGTGCTTTGGTGAACATTCATGCGTCGGGCAACTGCACGTTGAGACTGGCCAGCTTCAAGCAAACCAATGGCGATATGACGGTTGGCTTCACTTAGACGTGGCATTTTGCGTTCGTCAACAATATTCCAAATACAGGGAATAATCGACAGACAGCGATCAACCTTTTGTACCCATCATTGAGACTATCTGATCCCCAACTTTCACGTGCATTGCATGTGAATTGTGTATTCTGTGACACTACACGCCGAAGTTGAAAATAATACGGTTTTTTAATGGATGGTGCGTTTTGTTGTGATGTTTCAAAACATAAACACTATAGGACTCATAAACAGAGCAAAACCTTTCGTAAAATGAATCACGTTTTAATTCATTGCTACAGGAAATTGCTAATTTCATTATGCGTTTCTTTTTTAGGAGAGTATATAAAGAAGGTGTACCTTTAACAGTTACATAATAATTAATGTGTTGTTCAGCATATCAAGTGTGTTGTCATCAATGCATTCATCCCATTTGTGCCCGACAGTGGCATACTTCATCAGCACTGCATTTGCCCACTGTCTGCCAGATATTAACAATAATGTCAAATTATCATCAGAGAATCAGCTATTGATCAGCATCTAATTTATGTTTGAACATGCACTGAATGCTCAATATTCCTTTTGTTGTTCTAAATTTTCCCATATTTAATATTTTCATACACTTTGATTTTACACATCACAAAAACAGTACTTTTAATAACATGTAAACACATGGTCAAGGGAGACATTGATACACCATGTACACTAACCTGGGTAATTGTAGGCTTTGGCATTTAAGGAAGGGCTAAGCTTCTTATGCCTGGCCAATATTTTAATATCAACCTCCTGCTTAGTTACAATCTTTATTCACAGATGAATCACAAATACAAGTATGTGGCTGAATTTGTCAAAAAGGCCTTTTGCCAAAAGGCAAGGTAATCACTCAACTTAATTTACAATGCACATATGTGTGGCGTTTTGGTAAATATGCCATGCTACCTGGGATATTTATTGAAGGACTTACTTTTGCTGTTTCTCAATATATAAATTTCAAAAGTGCAACCTGTAGAGCACCCAAACTTCAAATGCTATAATGATACCTATGAGCATGATCAGTATTTGCAAACAAAGTGATAAGTCCTGCCAACTTCTGGCACACATTTCTAATAAGAATAAACACGAACATAACACATTGTACCATCAGAAAAATATCATGCAGAATTCCCAATTTCTTTGACGATCCAATGGGTGAAGATTATTATTTAAAAATACTGTCAATGATCGTTATTACATATACAAGGACGTGAAGTTTGCAGCCATCATACCCACCTCCACTTTGTAGGATCTGTGACGCATAGAAGCCTGAACAACCGCACTTACGCGCAGACATTCTCTATCGAACAGAAACTTCAATACGTTATCACTGTTAACAGCAGTTTCCGACTTCCTCATCAGTTTCAACTTATCCCGCGTATAGTTTACCCAGAACATAATTGATAACGCCATGGCCGGGATTTGTTTGTCACCGGAAATAGGTGATTACGTCGATTCTCGCATTGCCCCGTGACCTACTTACGGGGCCCATTATGTGATTGATGTGGCCATTTTGTCGAATATTAAGATGATTCTAACATGTTTCACTATTGTTCTCAGTGTTCCTGATTTATATGTTCTTTCTGTCCTTCAATATAGGTTTCCGCACTTGGTCATGAGTGGAATTTTGGGTGTCCCATAGCTTAGATGTTTCATTGACGTGGCAGGAGATGAGAAATGGCTTTAATGACAAGATCCGTTTCCTCGGCCTTGAACCTCTTCACCGCTTAACCAGCCGGGGAGTGTACGATATGCTTGTGCGAGTGGTTGGTTTTAACTCTGTTAGCTATGCAGATTTGCTTTACAAAAACGTACGTGTGGACTCCGAGGCTGAGGGTTACACCTTGCACTGGGATTCCTTTTACGATATTCGAAGAAATTTTTACATGTTCAGCGATCAATATTTAGATGGATTTGGTGGTGTAGGGGGATTCAACCAAGAATTTGAATGGAGCACGCTTTGGTACCATCGACCTTGACGTCAACGACTGTGCCCGCATCCACAACGCCTCGTGGTGGTACAATCCAGTTGGTTGTGCAGCTTTTGGGCTTGATCCCCTGTCATGGCCGACCAACCGAAGCGGGACAGTTGAATTACAGAAGATGGATGTTTTCTTTTTGTGGTTAGCTCGAGGACAAGGGGATATCGAAGATGACCTTGTCCTTTGATAAGTTTGTCCATATGTCCTCGAAGGGTTGGAACAAGATTTGTCTCCCCATTGTTTCCGATGATAACCTATATCCATGCCCTTGAACATCCGAGTTAGAATATATTCTCAGCAACCCATGCTTCTCACGGACCCCACCCCAACCCAACATCCCTACCCCACCCCAACACTTCTACCTTGTCCTCCCCCCCTGTATGAAGATGGATTGCGATTAGCGTTTATTTTCGGCAACCAAAGGTTGTTGTAAGAGGCGGCACTAAATGTGTTAGTAGAAAAAAATATCAGACATCAGTGAGTGTCATCCGCCATGTTATGGTAATTCGGATTCACGTGGATTGATACAGATTGATTTCTTTTCTGAAGCATTTACAGTAATTAGAATTAAACTGCTTATAAGGTAAGAGTCAAACTTGTATCATTTGAGGTATAATTGATTTTTCCTTCAATGGTCCGTGAGTCAGACGGACTCTGTTACTGATAGTCAAAAGTTAAAAGCATTCTCAAGAGCACAGTGTACAGTGTTCCGAGATCGAGATCGACCTTTTCAAACATTTTTCATAATTTGTTGTTTGCTGTTTGACGCTGCATCCAGCGGCCTGTCAATACTAGATACTGAGACTGGGCCAGACAATCATTGGGTCAACTAAATCAGCGAGCCTGACATCCCTCCACTTTCCCCTTGCATGGGTTGCTGAACACCAGCTGAGATCGGGATCTCCACGGATACTTCATCATCATCATAACAGAGATGCCAACATGTTGCGGGAGGTTGATGCCGAACCTCCCCATTTTCTTGTTCACTAATTTACCGCTTTGGATACATGTGCAATACTTAGAACATTGTGCTGTGCTGTCATGTCCTCAAGTATTAGTGACGTCCACTGAGCGGCAAAAGAACATTTGCTGCATTAATTTATTTTAGCTATGCTACATGTATATCTGAGATATAGGTTGTAATGGCGAAATTAAGATAACGTCTGAACGGTTGTATTTTTTTAATCTGATTTGTTGAAAACGTTTTGTTAAAATTACATAACACACAACTGCTGATTGATGTTGGAAATATCTTACAGAACAACAGTTCTATCGTTTTTCAGATACAAAAACAAACACAGCATACTTTCTTTTGCCCCTCAGTATATTTACCATTATATTTTCTGAACCACGAAGCTGTATGTATTCCTTGTATGTCTACTGAACGTGTGCCTGTGATCGTAATACTGAAAACCGTTTATACGTATGTACAACTTATAGAGTATATATTTGCTTGTCTGAAAATGTACATAAATTATAATTAAATCATTCATATGCTTCTTTGTTTATTTGATATTCAAGAGAATGCCTGTAATGTGTAAAGGGTTACATCTGGATAAGATCATTAAACTACATCTTTAACGAACACGCTGAAAACGAAATACTTTGGGGTCCCTGGCACTTACCACGTACTACTGCCGCTTTCAGCAATATTCCACCAATATCAGGGCGGTTGACATCAGAAATCAGCTTCACACTTGGTACCCATGTGGAGAATCAAACCCGTGCACAAAAGTACACAAAAGTAAACTCGCTCAGCGTTTGCTGTACGTTGCTACGGAAAATCGTGGATGAGACGAAAAACTAATGATTGTCCTCGATGCGGTATTGTGGTAAAATTGTGGTAAATCATTTATTTATGTTCAAATATTAACCTGTCCTTTTAACTTTTTCACGTCCAACTCCAAATTAACCCGCATTAACCGTCCTACCGGGCGGCTGGCTATTTCAGACACTGATTATACCTGCCCCAGTTGTCTCCAGCAAACGTGAACTTTTCATGTATATGTTTCTACTTGATGACTTGGTTGACACATATCATCGGTTCCCAATTGCGCAGATCGATGTTCATGCTGTTGATCACTGGATTGTCAGGTCCAGATTCGATTATTTACAGACCGCAACCATATAGCTGGAATATTGCTGAGTGCGTCGTAAAACTGAACTCACTCACTCACTTGATGGGAACCCAGACTGACCAGTCACCCAACATGCTGTCATTCCCTCTACAGAGTCACCTCCCTTGGGCATGCCAGAAATCTTTGATTGTGGGTTCAGATCTCGGTTCGCCCCTCTTGAGTTTTCCAGGTTTGCCAACGCCATACCCTCGGTCGTACAGATTCCCAAAGTGGTAAACGTTTAATACCGGCATCACTACTTCCTCGTTTTCGCACATTGTATAAAATACTGCTAAAAAAAAAGTGCAAAGCCTACTTTATCACTCACCAATATGCACACAAAACGGCCCCAGCTAGCCCATCAGTCTCTGGAATGGCGGCTTTCAGCAGGTTTGTGAAAAATCATGACCCAAACAGAGACAGTATTTCTCACAGTCCACCAATAACAGTTGCATTAAGGATCTTTGACAGTTTGGTTCAGTCCACCAATAACAGCTGCACTAAGGATCTTTGACAGTTTGGTTCAGTCCACCAATAACGGCTGCACTGAGGAACTTTGACAGTTTGGTTCAGTCCACCAATAACGGCTGCACTAAGGATCTTTGACAGTTTGACAAAGCCCACCAATAACAGCTGCACTAAGAACCATTGACAGTTTGGTCCAGCCGACTAATAACGGCTGCACTAAGGATCTTTGACAGTTTGGTTCAGTCCACCAATAACGGCTGCACTAAGGATCTTTGACAGTTTGGTCCAGCCCACCAATAACCGCTGCACTAAGGATCCTGACAGTTTTGTTCAGTAAACAAATAACGGCTGCACTAAGGATCTTTGACAGTTTGGTTCAGTCCACCAATAACGGCTGCACTAAGAACCATTGACAGTTTGGTCCAGCCCACCAATAACCGCTGCACTAAGGATCTTTGAAACTTTGGTTCAGTCCACCAATAACGGCTGCACTAAGGATCTTCGACAGTTTGGTTCAGTCCACCAATAACGGCTGCGCTAAGGATCTTTGACAGTTTGGTTCAGTCCAGCAATAACGGCTGCACTAAAGATCTTTGACAGTTTGGTTCAGTCCACCAATAACGGCTGCACTAAGGATCTTTGACAGTTTGGTTCAGTCCACCAATAACTGTTGCATTAAGGATCATTGACAGTTTGACAGAGCCCACCAATAATGCATCAAATACAGTGCTGTAACAGTGCTATACATCGCACTTATATCTAAAACACGTGTAATGATGTTATAGATCGCACATATATCAATAACACGTCTAACACTGGTACACCTCACTAGCATCAAATACACGTGTAACAGTGTTATACATCTCACTTATATCTAATACACGTGTAATAATGTTATAGATCTCACATATATCAATCACTCGTCTAACACTTGTACACACCTATTTCCTATTTTAAGCCTATTTGAAGGGGAAGTGTACATGAAACCCACGTCTTTCTAAAAGTGAGTGAGTGAGTATAGTTTTACGCCGCTTTTAGCAATGTTCCAGCAATATTATAGCAAGGGACACCAGAAATGGGCTTCACGCATGTATTCATGTGGGGATTTGAACCCGGCCTTCTTCGCGACGAGCAAACGCTTTAACCACTTGGCTACACCACCGCCTCTCTTTCTCAAGTGAACCAAAGTCGAATTAGTCAGTATCAAGGATTGAAGATATACGTTCATTTTTTCCTCGCTGGGAATGTAAAACGCTTTATATAAATGTTGAAATGTTATACCATTATGAAGCCTTTATTTCAACGTTTTTGGTGCCAGTTGAATTATTCTTACACTCCTGTCTAGATCCACAGCAAAATACATTCACAGTGAAAGTTATCGCTTCAAAACGTATTTAATATGTTTAAAAGCCGAAAGCAGTAATACAGACTGATCGTGTGTAGTTTGCCTCATAATCCTCAAGTCAAGGAAAACACTCATTGTGATTCTAGGGTCATCCCCGACGGTTTTCAGGATGATCATCGGTCGTTTGATAAAAAGAAATACCCGTGATCACTTACATGCATTTCATAAATTCTGTTGACTGAGTAAATGTTCTGTATTCAGATTTCATAACAAAATAACTAAATAACGCCGTGAATAATGAGTAAAAAGATGCGAGATTTACTGTGAATATAGTTGTTATCTATTTCTCTCTCCTGAAATATATATATTACTCACACTTTGCTAAGGATCACAAAAATTCACATATTTACTTAAACGTAGATTTAATATTTGAAATTCTATCCATCTAAAACTGTATAAATAATAATATGGTAACCCCTCTTTAGGCAAACAGTCGCTTGAATCAAATCTTACGCACTTGATGCATGAGTATCCACAAAAATGTTTTTTATGGCACCAATTTACAATTTTGAAAATCATAGAACGAGTCATTGACAAGTACACAACATCTGTCAATAGCAGGCATGGGATCCACAAGATGCAGTGACAAAGTGAAACCTAGGATCCATACTTACAATAAGCTTAGATATTTAAACCAAATTTGACCCCACATCATAGTTTTCTGTTGAATCCATAATTTGATCCTTAGCAAAGTGTGAATAGTATATTATATTATACAGTACCTGTATATTCAGTAAGGGGCACTGGTGAGGTGTGTTTGGACGTACTATATGTAGACAGAATGACCTGGAACGTGCTACAAGGAGCACACTCCAGAATCACCTGCCTCAGAGAGATAGACACGAGGAGTTTAATACCCAGGCATCTCATCCCACATTACATCTCAAGACACAAGGAGACCAGCATTGTGTGCGATGATCATATCCTTCCTAGCCCATAGTTGCAAGTCGGAGTACTGTTGCTGAGAGGTGAATATTACCATCGTTCTCTTAATTGAAATAATCACTGCTCCAACTTGTATTACGTTACTCTGGGATTTGTACTGCCTCTCAATTGTGGACCCGTGAAGATCCGGGTTAGAATATTGATCTTCAGTAACCCATGCTTGTCGGAAGAGGCGACTAACGGGATCGGGTATTCAGGCTCGCTGACCACCATATGATAATAAATTTCAAAATGGACTGAGGCCAAAGGGATAATCTCGCAGGAACTAGTTTTGGCTGTCACTGTACATTGGTGTGTGCTTGCTCAAACACAATTACATCACGTTCCCTGCATCACTGGTTTCCTGGGCCTAGATTTTCGAAGCTCTCTGAGCGCTAAGATAGTCCATGTTAATGTATGGCACTTACGACTCTCTTAGCGCTAAGAGAGCTTTGAAAATCTAGGCCCTGATGTGTAAATACTGACATACTTTATGGATAACAACTTCTTTTGTTTCGATGCAGATCCCTGTACCATTGTAAAGCAGCAATGTAACATGGGGTGAGGTAGTATAGTACTAGCCCACTGAGATACCATCCCGCAGTGAAGCATGAATACCCGCTCAGACACAGTATACTGACTCCGAGCCGACCAGTCCTTGTTGTACCCATTAATGCCGAGTGCCAGGCAGGGACCAACAAGTACCATATTTTAACGTCTTTTGGTATGACGCGGTCGGGATCGAACCCGCGAACTTCCGCTCTTCGGGCGGACGCTCTAACCACTACACAAGGGAGGCGGTCCAATGTAACATGAACCCGGGGGATGCATAATACTGAGTGTAACAGAGAACACAACAGGATTAACATACTGGTCGAGGCAGTTGATAAAGGGGGTGATTTATCAAAGAGAAAAGTGGTTGAAGCCAGAGATGTACAAATCAAAGAAGTTGTTTAGAATTTGGTATCCATAAAGTTTGTCAACATTACACTTCCCTACTTCTAAATGGCCACTCAAAGAAACTGATGTGTGAATATTAATGCTAACAACATGGCTGCAAGTCTCTTGGTACTAATTACAAGATGGAGGGGGTTCACTCAGCCGTTAGATTCCAGTGCTATTTCTGAAGATACTATAGTAAATAGCAATGCCTTCAACGGCAATAAATTATCAGTTTAAACATGATTTTATAGAATAACAAGAGCCGTACCCTCCTGTCTTTCCGTACTGTAAACATCATATTTTATAAGCACAAATTGAACCTTTTGTTATGATATCTTCGCTACTGAAACCACTCAGTTAATTGCCTCCGTGTAATGTATACTCAAGAAATAAAATGTACTCAAGAAATACTGGAGTTTAATTAATGGCTTTGCTCAATGCAGCAAAGTGCCTTGAAGCAGTGGAGCGATATGCCGACTCCATTTCAGGGAACTTCGTGCAATGAAAATGAAAGAATGTTATGAACATCATTATGACTTTGTTATTAATCTACAGGATTTATGTGATTTATGTATCTGCAGCAAATGAAGGAAACCCTACCGAAAGAAGAAAAACTCTCTGTCTAATCAGCTGATGTACGTGTTTATAACAACAGAAGCCAAGTGTGAACAGGTCTAGACACATCACAATCTCGGCAAGATCTTTGATGTTCATGCACTGTGTCCAGATATCCGTGGCGTGTGCTGGTGTCGAACAGATCAGTCAGGAAACTAACAGGTCAGTGATATGTATGATATGTTTGCTACATGGAGAAGAAGTGCTTCATCGAACATCCAATTGAGACATACAGGTGATCTCATTCGATGTTTTATGATTCTTGTAATTACTGGTTTGAATTAAGCTCGGAAATCTATTCATTTCAAAAACGCAAGTGTGTATTAATATAAGTATCTCAAACATGATCTATAGTAAAACATGACTGTTGAAAGAGGCGATTAATTGGATCCAGAATGATGATACTTTTTATGGATATGCAACTACTTTATTGTGAAAGGCGACGTTTCAACATAGATTGCAAGTGATCACTTGCTTGACAACGACATTAGAATCTATGTCGAAACGTCGCCTTTCACAATAAAGAAGTTGCATATTCATAAAAAGTATCATCATTCTTCATCACCCCAACTTCTAAAATGCACATTAAGGAAGTACTGGGGTCCCGTTGTCAGGCTCGCCCACTCGGTTCATGAATATCATTGTATCCTATTTGCAAATCCAAAACCGCGTTGCCAGTGTTTGACAGTACCGAGGTTTTAAAGAAAAGACAAAAATCCATAATGCCATAAAGTCGGAATGCTGCAACAGTATCATGGCTTTCTCCATGTATTCGAGTCCGGACCATCAGTTACAGGTTACAGACTTATCGAGGTAACCTGTGAAAGTCTGGGTTAGATTTATTCTTCAGGTACCCATGCTTGTCGTGAGAAGCGACGAACGAGATGGGATCGTCAGGTTCGCTGCCCTGTTTTGATGCATGTCAGGCTCGCCCACTCGGTTCATGAATATCATTGTATCCCATTTGCAAATCCAAAACCGCCTTGCCTTTGTCTGACAGTACCGAGGTTTTAAAGAAAAGACAAAAATCCACCCCACCAATAACGGCTGCACTAAGGATCTTAGACAGTTTGGTCCAGCCCACCAATAACGGCTGAACTAAGGATCTTTGACAGTTTGGTCCAGCCCACCAATAACGGCTGAACTAAGGATCTTTGACAGTTTGGTCCAGCCCATCAATAATGGCTGCACTAAGGATCTTAGACAGTTTGGTCCAGCCCACCAATAACTGCTACACTAAGGAGCTTTGACAGTTTGGTCCACCTCACCAATAACGGATGAACTAAGAATATTTGACAGTTTGATCCAGCCCACCAAAAACGGCTGAACTAAGAATCTTTGAAAGTTTGTTTCAGTACACCAATAACGGCTGCACTAAGGATCTTTGACAGTTTGGTCCAGCCCACCAATAACGGCTGCACTAAGGATCTTTGACAGTTTGGTCCAGCTCACCAATAACGGCTGCACTAAGGATCTTTGACAGTTTGGTCCAGTCCACCAATAACGGCTCCACTAAGGATCTTTGGCAGTTTGGTCCAGCTCACCAATAACTGCTACACTAAAGACCTTTGACAGTTTGATCCATTCCACCAATAACGCCTGAACTAAGGATCTTTGACAGTTTGGTCAAGCCCACCAATAACGGCTGCACTAAGGATCTTTGACAGTTTGGTCAAGCTCACCAATAACGGTTGCACTAAGGATTTTTAACAGTTTGTTCCTGCACACCAATAACTGCTGCACTAAGGATATTTGACAGTTTGGTCCAGCCCACCAATAACGGCTGCACTAAGGATCTTTGACAGTTTGGTCCAGAACAGCAATAACGGCTGAACTAAGGATCTTTGACAGTTTGGTCAAGCCCACCAATAACGGCTACACTAAGGAGCTTTGACAGTTTGGTCCAGCTCACCAATAACGGATGAACTAAGAATATTTGACAGTTTGGTCCAGCTCACCAAAAACGGCTGCACTAAGAATCTTTGACAGTTTGTTTCAGTACACCAATAACGGCTGCACAGAGGATCTTTGACAGTTTGGTCCAGCTCACCAATAACGGTTGCACTAAGGATTTTTAACAGTTTGTTCATGCACACCAATAACTGCTGCACTAAGGATATTTGACAGTTTGGTCCAGCCCACCAATAACTGCTACACTAAGGATCTTTGACAGTTAGGTCAAGCTCACCAATAACTGCTACTTGATGGAGCTTTGACAGTTTGGTCCAGTCCGCCAATAACGGCCGAACTAAGGATTTTTGACAGTTTGGTCCAGCCAACCAATAACGGCTGCACTAAGAATATTTGACAGTTTGGTCCATCCCACCAATAACTGCTACACTAAGGAGCTTTGACAGTTTGCGATATCGGATGAACTAAGAATATTTGACAGTTTGGTCCAGCCCACCAATAACGGCTGCACTAAGGATCTATGACAGTTTGGTCAAGCTCACCAATAACTGCTACTTGATGGAGCTTTGACAGTTTGGTCCAGTCCGCCAATAACGGCCGAACTAAGGATCTTTGACAGTTTGGTCCAGCCAACCAATAACGGCTGCACTAAGAATATTTGACAGTTTGGTCCATCCCACCAATAACTGCTACACTAAGGAGCTTTGACAGTTTGCGATATCGGATGAACTAAGAATATTTGACAGTTTGGTCCAGCCCACCAATAACGGCTGCACTAAGGATCTATGACAGTTTGGTCAAGCTCACCAATAACTGCTACTTGATGGAGCTTTGACAGTTTGGTCCAGTCCGCCAATAACGGTCGAACTAAGGATCTTTGACAGTTTGGTCCAGCCAACCAATAACGGCTGCACTAAGAATATTTGACAGTTTGGTCCATCCCACCAATAACTGCTACACTAAGGAGCTTTGACAGTTTGCGATATCGGATGAACTAAGAATATTTGACAGTTTGGTCCAGCCCACCAATAACGGCTGCACTAAGGATCTATGACAGTTTGGTTAAGCTCACCAATAACTGCTACTTGATGGAGCTTTGACAGTTTGGTCCAGTCCGCCAATAACGGCCGAACTAAGGATCTTTGACAGTTTGGTCCAGCCAACCAATAACGGCTGCACTAAGAATATTTGACAGTTTGGTCCAGCCCACCAATAGCAGCTACACTAAGGAGCTTTGAGAGTTTGGTACAGCCCACCAATAACGGCTGAACTTAGGATCTTTGACAGTTCGGTTCAGTCCAACAATAACGGCTGCACTAAGGATCTTTGACAGTTTGGTCCAGCCCACCAATAACTGATACACTAAGGAGCTTTGAGAGTTTGGTACAGCCCACCAATAACGGCTGAACTTAGGATCTTTGACAGTTCGGTTCAGTCCAACAATAACGGCTGCACTAAGGATCTTTGACAGTTTGGTCCAGCCCACCAATAACTGATACACTAAGGAGCTTTGAGAGTTTGGTACAGCCCACCAATAACGGCTGAACTTAGGATCTTTGACAGTTCGGTTCAGTCCAACAATAACGGCTGCACTAAGGATCTTTGACAGTTTGGTCCAGCCCACCAATAACTGATACACTAAGGATCTTTAACAGTTTGGTCCAGCCCAGCAATAACGGCTGAACTAAGAATATTTGACAGTTTGATCCAGCCCACCAATAATGACTGAACTAAGGATCTTTGACAGTTTGGTCCAGCCCACCAATAGCAGCTACACTAAGGAGATTTGACAGTTTGGTCCAGCCCACCAATAACGGCTGAACTTAGGATCTTTGACAGTTCGGTTCAGTCCAACAATAACGGCTGCACTAAGGATCTTTGACAGTTTGGTCCAGCCCACCAATAACTGATACACTAAGGATCTTTAACAGTTTGGTCCAGCCCAGCAATAACGGCTGAACTAAGAATATTTGACAGTTTGATCCAGCCCACCAATAATGACTGAACTAAGGATCTTTGACAGTTTGGTCCAGCCCACCAACAACGGCTGCACTAAGAATCTTTGGAAGTTTGGTCCAGCCCACCAATAACTGCTACACTAAGGAGCTTTGACAGTTTGCGATATCGGATGAACTAAGAATATTTGACAGTTTGGTCAAGCCCACGAAAAACGACTGCACTAAGAATCTTTGACAGTTTGGTTCAGTAAACCAATAACGGCTGCACTAAGGATCTTTGACAGTTTGGTCCAGCCCACTAATAATGGCTGCACTAAGGATCTTTGACAGTTTGGTCTAGCTCACCAAAAACTGCTACACTAAGGAGCTTTGACAGTTTGGTCAAGCCCACCAATAACGGTTGCACTAAGGATTTTTAACAGTTTGTTCCTGCACACCAATAACTGCTGCACTAAGGATATTTGACAGTTTGGTCCAGCCCACCAATAACGGCTGCACTAAGGATCTTTGACAGTTTGGTCCAGAACAGCAATAACGGCTGAACTAAGGATCTTTGACAGTTTGGTCAAGCCCACCAATAACTGCTACACTAAGGAGCTTTGACAGTTTGGTCCAGCTCACCAATAACGGATGAACTAAGAATATTTGACAGTTTGGTCCAGCTCACCAAAAACGGCTGCACTAAGAATCTTTGACAGTTTGTTTCAGTACACCAATAACGGCTGCACAGAGGATCTTTGACAGTTTGGTCCAGCTCACCAATAACGGTTGCACTAAGGATTTTTAACAGTTTGTTCATGCACACCAATAACTGCTGCACTAAGGATATTTGACAGTTTGGTCCAGCCCACCAATAACTGCTACACTAAGGAGCTTTGACAGTTTGGTCCAGCCCACCAATAACGGCTACACTAAGGAGCTTTGACAGTTAGGTCAAGCACACCAATAACGGCTGAACTAAGGATCTTTGACAGTTTGTTTCAGTCCACCAATAACTGCTGCACTAAGGATCTTTGACAGTTTGGTTCAGTTCACGAATAATTGATACATTAAGGATCTTTAACAGTTTTGTCAAGACCACCAATAACGGCTGAACTAAGGATCTTTAACAGTTTGGTCAAGCCCAGCAATAACGGCTGAACTAAGAATGTTTGACAGTTTGGTCCAGCCCACCAATGATGACTGAACTAAGGATCTTTCACAGTTTTGTCCAGCCCACGAACAACGGCTGCACTAAGAATCTTTGAAAGTTTGGTCCAGCCCACCAATAACTGCTACACTAAGGAGCGTTGACAGTTTGCGATATCGGATGAACTAAGAATATTTGACAGTTTGGTCCAGCCCACCAATAACGGCTGCACTAAGGATCTATGACAGTTTGGTCAAGCTCACCAATAACTGCTACTTGATGGAGCTTTGACAGTTTGGTCCAGTCCGCCAATAACGGCCGAACTAAGGATCTTTGACAGTTTGGTCCAGCCAACCAATAACGGCTGCACTAAGAATATTTGACAGTTTGGTCCATCCCACCAATAACTGCTACACTAAGGAGCTTTGACAGTTTGGTCCAGCCCACCAATAGCAGCTACACTAAGGAGATTTGACAGTTTGGTCCAGCCCACCAATAACGGCTGAACTTAGGATCTTTGACAGTTCGGTTCAGTCCAACAATAACGGCTGCACTAAGGATCTTTGACAGTTTGGTCCAGCCCACCAATAACTGATACACTAAGGATCTTTAACAGTTTGGTCCAGCCCAGCAATAACGGCTGAACTAAGAATATTTGACAGTTTGATCCAGCCCACCAATAATGACTGAACTAAGGATCTTTGACAGTTTGGTCCAGCCCACCAACAACGGCTGCACTAAGAATCTTTGGATGTTTGGTCCAGCCCACCAATAACTGCTACACTAAGGAGCTTTGACAGTTTGCGATATCGGGTGAACTAAGAATATTTGACAGTTTGGTCAAGCCCACGAAAAACGACTGCACTAAGAATCTTTGACAGTTTGGTCCAGCCCACCAAAAACTGCTACACTAAGGAGCTTTGACAGTTTGGTCCAGACCACCAATAACGGCTGCTCTAAGAATCTTTGACAGTTTGGTCCAGCCCACCAAAAACGGCTGCACTAAGAATCTTTGACAGTTTGTTTCAGTACACCAATAACGGCTGCACTAAGGAGCTTTGACAGTTTCGTCCAGTCCACCAATAACGGCTGCACTAAGGATCTTTGACAGTTTGGTCCAGCTCACCAATAACGGCTACACCAAAGACCTTTGACAGTTTGGTCCAATCCACAAATAACGGCTGAACTAAGGATCTTTGACAGGTTCGTCCAGCCCACAAATAACGGCTGCACTAAGGATCTTTGACAGTTTGGTCAAGCTCACCAATAACGGTTGCACTAAGGATTTTTAACAGTTTGTTCCTGCACACTAATAACTGCTGCACTAAGGATATTTGACAGTTTGGTCCAGCCCACCAATAACGGCTGCACTAAGGATCTTTGACAGTTTGGTCCAGAACACCAATAACGGCTGAACTAAGGATCTTTGACAGTTTGGTCAAGCCCACCAATAACGGCTGAACTAAGGATCTCTGACAGTTTTGTCTAGCTCACCAATAACTGCTACTCTGTGAAGCTTTGACAGTTTGGTTCAGTCCGCCAATAACGGCCGAACTAAGGATCTTTGACAGTTTGGTCCAGCCCACCAATAACTGCTACACTAAGGAGCTTTGAGAGCTTGGTCCAGCCCACCAAGAGCAGCTACACTAAGGAGCTTTGACAGTTAGGTCAAGCACACCAATAACGGCTGAACTAAGGATCTTTGAAACTTTGGTTCAGTCCACCAATAACGGCTGTACTAAGGATCTTTGAAAGTTTGGTTCAGTCCACCAATAACGGCTGTACTAAGGATCTTTAGCAGTTTGACACAGCCAACCAATAACTGCTACACTAATGAGCTTTGACAGTTTGGTCCAGCCCACCAATAACGGCTGCACTAAGGATCTTAGACAGTTTGGTCCAGTTCACCAATAACTGCTACACTTAGGAGCTTTGACAGTTTGGTCCAGCCCACCAATAACGGCTGCACTAAGGATCTTTGACAGTTTGGTTAAGCTCACCAATAACTGCTACACTTAGGAGCTTTGACAGTTTGGTCCAGCCCACCAATAACGGCTGCACTAAGGATCTTTGACAGTTTGGTCAAGCTCACCAATAACGGCTACACTAAGGAGCTTTGAAAGTTTGGTCCAGCCCACCAATAACGGCTGCACTAAGGATCTTTGACAGTTTTGTCAAGCCCACCAATAACGGCTGCACTAAGGATCTTTGACAGTTTGGTCCAGCTCACCAATAACGGCTACACTAAGGAGCTTTGACAGTTTGGTCCAGCCCACCAATAACGGCTGCACTAAGGATCTTTGACAGTTTGGTCCAGCCCACCAATAACGGCTTCACTAAGGATCTTAGACAGTTTGGTCCTGCTAACCAATAACGGATAAACTAAGAATATTTGACAGTTTGGTTCTGTCCACCAATAACGGCTGCACTAAGGATCTTTGACAGTTTGGTTCAGTCAATCAATAACGGTTACACTAAGGATCTCTGACTGTTTGGTCCAGTCCACCAACAACGGCTGAACTAAGGATCTTTGACAGTTTGGTCCAGCCCACCAATAATGACTGAACTAAGGATCTTTGACAGTTTGGTCCAGCCCACCAACAGTGGCTGCACTATGAATCTTTGACAGTTTGGTGAAGCCCACCAAAAAACGCTGCACTAAGAATCTTTGACAGTTTGTTTCAGTCCACCAAGAACGGCAGCACTAAGGATTTTTGACAGTTTGGCCCAGCCCACCAATAACAGTTACACCAGGAATCTTTGACAGTTTGGTCCAGTCCACCAACAACGGCTGAACTAAGGATCTTTGACAGTTTGGTTGAGTGCACCAATAACGGTTACTCTACGGATCTCTGACAGTTTGGTCCAGTCCACCAATAACGGCTGAACTAAGGATCTTTGACAGTTTGGTCCAGCCCACCAATAACGGCTGAACTAAGGATCTTTGACAGTTAGGTCAAGCACACCAATAACGGCTGCACTAAGGATCTTTGACAGTTTGGTCCAGCTCACCAATAACTGCTACACTAAGGAGCTTTGACAGTTTGGTCCAGCCCACCAATAACGGCTGCACTAAGGATCTTTGACAGTTTGGTCCAGCCCACCAATAACGGCTTCAGTAAGGATCTTAGACAGTTTGGTCCTGCTAACCTATAACGGATAAACTAAGAATATTTGACAGTTTGGTTCAGTCCACCAATAACGGCTGCACTAAGGATCTTTGACAGTTTGGTCCAGCCCACCAATAACAGTTACACTAAGGATCTCTGACAGTTTGGTCTAGTCCACCAACAACGGCTGAACTAAGGATCTTTGACAGTTTGGTTCAGTCCATCAATAACGGTTACACTAAGGATCTCTGACAGTTTGGTCCAGTCCACCAACAACGGCTGAACTAAGGATCTTTGACAGTTTGGTCCAGCCCATCAACAGCGGCTGCACTATGAATCTTTGACAGTTTGTTCCATCCCACCAATAACTGCTACACTAAGGAGCTTTGACAGTTTGCAATATCGGATGAACTAAGAAAATTTGACAGTTTGGTGAAGCCCACCAAAAACGGCTGCACTAAGAATCTTTGACAGTTTGTTTCAGTCCACCAAGAACGGCAGCACAAAGGATTTTTGACAGTTTGGTCCAGCCCACCAATAACAGTTACACTAGTGATCTTTGACAGTTTGGTCCAGTCCACCAACAACGGCTGAACTAAGGATCTTTGACAGTTTGGTTGAGTCCACCAATAACGGTTACTCTACGGATCTCTGACAGTTTGGTCCAGTCCACCAATAACGGCTGAACTAAGGATCTTTGACAGTTTGGTCCATCCCACCAATAACTGCTGAACTAAGGATCTTTGACAGTTTGGTCCAGCCCACCAATAACGGCTACATTAAGGAGCTTCGACGTTTTGGTCCAGCCCACCAACATCGGTTGAACTTAGGATCTTTGACAGTTTGGTCCAGCCCACCAATAACGGCTGCACTAAGGATCTTTGACAGTTTGGTCAAGCTCACCAATAACTGCTACTCTATGGAGCTTTGACAGTTTGGTCCAGTCCGCCAATAACGGCCGAACTAAGGATCTTTGATATTTTGGACAAGCCCACCCAAAATGGCTGCACTAAGGATCTTTGACAGTTTGGACAAGCCCACCAATAACGGCTGCACTAAGAATCTTTGACAGTTTGGTCCAGCCCACCAATAACTGCTACACTAAGGAGCTTTGACAGTTTGGTCCAGCCCACCAATAACAGCTACACTAAGGAGCTTTGACAGTTTGGTCCAGCCCAGCAATAACTGCTGAACTAAGCATCTTTGACAGTTTGTTTTTTTTTGTTTTTGTTTTTTTTTTTAATTTAGAAAGTTACCACATCTAACATGTTATATTTGGAATTACACTGTCTCAGTACAGTAGTAGTACTACAAAAATTTTTTTTTTTTTTTTCAATAATCTTTGACAGTTTGGTCAAGCTCACCAATAACGGCTGAACTAAGGATCTTAACAGTTTCGTCAAACCCACTGATAACGTCTGAACTAAGAATCTTTGACAGTTTGGTCCAGCCCACCAAAAACGGCTGCACTAATGATCTTTGACAGTTTGGTCAAGCCCACCAATAATGGCTGCACTGAGGATCTTTGACAGTTTGGTCCAGCTCACCAATAACTGCTACACCAAAGACCTTTGACAGTTTTGTCCAATCCACCAATAACGGCTGAACTAAGGATCTTTGACAGGTTCGTCCAGCCCACCAATAACGGCTGCACTAAGGATCTTTGACAGTTTGGTCAAGCTCACCAATAACGGTTGCACTAAGGATTTTTAACAGTTTGTTCCTGCACACTAATAACTGCTGCACTAAGGATATTTGACAGTTTGGTCCAGCCCACCAATAACGGCTGCACTAAGGATCTTTGACAGTTTGGTCCAGAACACCAATAACGGCTGAACTAAGGATCTTTGACAGTTTGGTCCAGCCCACCAATAACTGCTACACTAAGGATCTTTAGCAGTTTGACACAGCCAACCAATAACTGCTACACTAAGGAGCTTTGACAGTTTGGTCCAGCTCACCAATAACGAATAAACTATGAATATTTGAAAGTTTGGTCCAGCCCACCAATAACGGCTGCACTAAGAATCTTTGACAGTTTGTTTCAGTACACCAATAACGGCTGCACTAAGGATCTTTGACAGTTTGGTCCAGCACACCAATAACGGCTGCACTAAGGATCTTAGACAGTTTGGTCCAGTTCACCAATAACTGCTACACTTAGGAGCTTTGACAGTTTGGTCCAGCCAACCAATAACGGCTGCACTAAGGATCTTTGACAGTTTGGTCAAGCTCACCAATAACGGCTACACTAAGGAGCTTTGATAGTTTGGTCCAGCCAACCAATAACGGCAGCACTAAGGATCTTTGACAGTTTGGTCAAGCCCACGAATAACGGCTGCACTAAGAATCTTTGACAGTTTGGTCAAGCCCACCAATAACTGCTACACTAAGGAGCTTGGACAGTTTTGGTCCAGTCCGCCAATAACGGCCGAACTAAGGATCTTTGACAGTTTCGGCAAGTCCACCAATAATGAATGAACTAAGGATCTTTGACAGTTTGGTTCAGTCCACCAATAACGGCTGCACTAAGTATCTCTCAGAGTTTGGTCAAGCCCACCAATAACGGCTGCATTAAGGATCTTTGACAGGTTGGTCCAGCTCACCAATAACGGCTGCACTAAGGATCTTTGACAGTTTGGTCCAGAACACCAATAACGGCTGAACTAAGGATCTTTGACAGTTTGGTCAAGCCCACCAATAACGGCTGAACTAAGGATCTCTGACAGTTTTGTCTAGCTCACCAATAACTGCTACTCTGTGAAGCTTTGACAGTTTGGTTCAGTCCGCCAATAACGGCCGAACTAAGGATCTTTGACAGTTTGGTCCAGCCCACCAATAACTGCTACACTAAGGAGCTTTGACAGCTTGGTCCAGCCCACCAAGAGCAGCTACACTAAGGAGCTTTGACAGTTAGGTCAAGCACACCAATAACGGCTGAACTAAGGATCTTCGAAACTTTGGTTCAGTCCACCAATAACGGCTGTACTAAGGATCTTTGACAGTTTGGTTCAGTCCACCAATAACGGCTGTACTAAGGATCTTTGACAGTTTGGTTCACTCCACCAATAACGGCTACACTAAGGATCTTTAGCAGTTTGACACAGCCAACCAATAACTGCTACACTAAGGAGCTTTGACAGTTTGGTCCAGCTCACCAATAACGAATAAACTATGAATATTTGAAAGTTTGGTCCAGCCCACAAATAACGGCTGCACTAAGAATCTTTGACAGTTTGTTTCAGCACACCAATAACGGCTGCAGTAAGGATCTTTGACATTTTGGTCCAGCCCACCAATAACGGCTGCACTAAGGATCTTAGACAGTTTGGTCCAGTTCACCAATAACTGCTACACTTAGGAGCTTTGACAGTTTGGTCCAGCCCACCAATAACGGCTGCAATAAGGATCTTTGACAGTTTGGTCAAGCTCACCAATAACGGCTACACTAAGGATCTTTGAAAGTTTGGTCCAGCCCACCAATAACGGCAGCACTAAGGATCTTTGACAGTTTGGTCAAGCCCACCAATAACGGCTGCACTAAGAATCTTTGACAGTTTGGTCAAGCCCACCAATAACTGCTACACTAAGGAGCTTGGACAGTTTGGTCCAGTCCGCCAATAACGGCCGAACTAAGGATCTTTGACAGTTTCGGCAAGTCCACCAATAATGAATGAACTAAGGATCTTTGACAGTTTGGTTCAGTCCACCAATAACGGCTGCACTAAGTATCTCTCAGAGTTTGGTCAAGCCCACCAATAACGGCTGCACTAAGGATCTTTGACAGTTTGGTCCAGCTCACCAATAACTGCTACACTAAGGAGCTTTGACAGTTTGGTCCAGCCCACCAATAACGGCTGCACTAAGGATCTTTGACAGTTTGGTCCCGCCCACCAATAACAGTTACACTAAGGATCTCTGACAGTTTGGTCTAGTCCACCAACAACGGCTGAACTAAGGATCTTTGACAGTTTGGTTCAGTCCATCAATAACGGTTACACTAAGGATCTCTGACAGTTTGGTCCAGTCCACCAACAACGGCTGAACTAAGGATCTTTGAAAGTTTGGTCCAGCCCACCAATAATGACTGAACTAAGGATCTTTGACAGTTTGGTCCAGCCCACCAACAGCGGCTGCACTAAGGATCTTTGACAGTTTGGTTCAGTCCATCAATAACGGTTACACTAAGGATCTCTGACAGTTTGGTCCAGTCCACCAACAACGGCTGTACTAAGGATCTCTCAGAGTTTGGTCAAGCCCACCAATAACGGCTGCACTAAGGATCTTTGACAGTTTGGTCCAGCTCACCAATAACTGCTACACTAAGGAGCTTTGACAGTTTGGTCCAGCCCACCAATAACGGCTGCACTAAGGATCTTTGACAGTTTGGTCCAGCCCACCAATAACAGTTACACTAAGGATCTCTGACAGTTTGGTCTAGTCCACCAACAACGGCTGAACTAAGGATCTTTGACAGTTTGGTTCAGTCCATCAATAACGGTTACACTAAGGATCTCTGACAGTTTGGTCCAGTCCACCAACAACGGCTGAACTAAGGATCTTTGAAAGTTTGGTCCAGCCCACCAATAATGACTGAACTAAGGATCTTTGACAGTTTGGTCCAGCCCACCAACAGCGGCTGCACTAAGGATCTTTGACAGTTTGGTTCAGTCCATCAATAACGGTTACACTAAGGATCTCTGACAGTTTGGTCCAGTCCACCAACAACGGCTGTACTAAGGATCTTTGACAGTTTGGTTCACTCCACCAATAACGGCTACACTAAGGATCTTTAGCAGTTTGACACAGCCAACCAATAACTGCTACACTAAGGAGCTTTGACAGTTTGGTCCAGCTCACCAATAACGAATAAACTATGAATATTTGAAAGTTTGGTCCAGCCCACCAATAACGGCTGCACTAAGAATCCTTGACAGTTTGTTTCAGCACACCAATAACGGCTGCACTAAGGATCTTTGACAGTTTGGTCCAGCCCACCAATAACGGCAGCACTAAGGATCTTTGACAGTTTGGTCAAGCCCACGAATAACGGCTGCACTAAGAATCTTTGACAGTTTGGTCCAGCCCACCAATAACTGCTACACTAAGGAGCTTGGACAGTTTGGTCCAGTCCGCCAATAACGGCCGAACTAAGGATCTTTGACAGTTTCGGCAAGTCCACCAATAATGAATGAACTAAGGATCTTTGACAGTTTGGTTCAGTCCACCAATCACGGCTGCACTAAGTATCTCTCAGAGTTTGGTCAAGCCCACCAATAACGGCTACACTAAGGATCTTTGACAGTTTGGTCCAGCTCACCAATAACTGCTACACTAAGGAGCTTTGACAGTTTGGTCCAGCCCACCAATAACGGCTGCACTAAGGATCTTTGACAGTTTGGTCCAGCCCACCAATAACAGTTACACTAAGGATCTCTGACAGTTTGGTCCAGTCCACCAACAACGGCTGAACTAAGGATCTTTGACAGTTTGGTTCAGTCCATCAATAACGGTTACACTAAGGATCTCTGACAGTTTGGTCCAGTCCACCAACAACGGCTGAACTAAGGATCTTTGACAGTTTGGTCCAGCCCACCAATAATGACTGAACTAAGGATCTTTGACAGTTTGGTCCAGCCCACCAACAGCGGCTGCACTATGAATCTTTGACAGTTTGGTCCATCCCACCAATAACTGCTACACTAAGGAGCTTTGACAGTTTGCAATATCGGATGAACTAAGAAAATTTGACAGTTTGGTGAAGCCCACCAAAAACGGCTGCACTAAGAATCTTTGACAGTTTGTTTCAGTCCACCAAGAACGGCAGCACTAAGGATTTTTGACAGTTTGGCCCAGCCCACCAATAACAGTTACACTAGGGATCTTTGACAGTTTGGTCCAGTCCACCAACAACGGCTGAACTAAGGATCTTTGACAGTTTGGTTGAGTCCACCAATAACGGTTACTCTACGGATCTCTGACAGTTTGGTCCAGTCCACCAATAACGGCTGAACTAAGGATCTTTGACAGTTTGGTCCAGCACACCAATAACGGCTGAACTAAGGATCTTTGACAGTTTGGTTCAGTCCACCAATAACGGCTGCACTTAGGATCTTTGACAGTTTGGTCCAGCCCACCAATAACAGTTACACTAAGGATCTCTGACAGTTTGGTCCAGTCCACCAACAACGGCTGAACTAAGGATCTTTGACAGTTTGGTTCAGTCCATCAATAACGGTTACACTAAGGATCTCTGACAGTTTGGTCCAGCCCACCAACAACGGCTGAACTAAGGATCTTTGACAGTTTGGTCCAGCCCACCAATAATGACTGAACTAAGGATCTTTGACAGTTTGGTCCAGCCCACCAACAGCGGCTGCACTATGAATCTTTGACAGTTTGGTCCAGCCCACCAATAACTGCTACACTAAGGAGCTTTGACAGTTGGCAATATCGGATGAACTAAGAAAATTTGACAGTTTGGTGAAGCCCACCAAAAACGGCTGCACTAAGAATCTTTGACAGTTTGTTTCAGTCCACCAAGAACGGCAGCACTAAGGATTTTTGACAGTTTGGCCCAGCCCACCAATAACACTTACACTAGGGATCTTTGACAGTTTGGTCCAGTCCACCAACAACGGCTGAACTAAGGATCTTTGACAGTTTGGTTGAGTCCACCAATAACGGTTACTCTACGGATCTCTGACAGTTTGGTCCAGTCCACCAATAACGGCTGAACTAAGGATCTTTGACAGTTTGGTCCAGCCCACCAATAACGGCTGAACTAAGGATCTTTGACAGTTTGGTTCAGTCCACCAATAACGGCTGCACTTAGGATCTTTGACAGTTTGGTCCAGCCCACCAATAACAGTTACACTAAGGATCTCTGACAGTTTGGTCCAGTCCACCAACAACGGCTGAACTAAGGATCTTTGACAGTTTGGTTCAGTCCATCAATAACGGTTACACTAAGGATCTCTGACAGTTTGGTCCAGCCCACCAACAACGGCTGAACTAAGGATCTTTGACAGTTTGGTCCAGCCCACCAATAATGACTGAACTAAGGATCTTTGACAGTTTGGTCCAGCCCACCAACAGCGGCTGCACTATGAATCTTTGACAGTTTGGTCCAGCCCACCAATAACTGCTACACTAAGGAGCTTTGACAGTTGGCAATATCGGATGAACTAAGAAAATTTGACAGTTTGGTGAAGCCCACCAAAAACGGCTGCACTAAGAATCTTTGACAGTTTGTTTCAGTCCACCAAGAACGGCAGCACTAAGGATTTTTGACAGTTTGGCCCAGCCCACCAATAACAGTTACACTAGGGATCTTTGACAGTTTGGTCCAGTCCACCAACAACGGCTGAACTAAGGATCTTTGACAGTTTGGTTGAGTCCACCAATAACGGTTACTCTACGGATCTCTGACAGTTTGGTCCAGTCCGCCAATAACGGCTGAACTAAGGATCTTTGACAGTTTGGTCCAGCCCACCAATAACGGCTGAACTAAGGATCTTTGACAGTTTGGTCCAGCCCACCAATAACGTCTGAACTAAGGATCTTTGACAGTTTGGTTCAGTCCACCAATAACGGCTGCACTAAGGATCTTTGACAGTTTGGTCCAGTCCACCAACAACGCCTGAACTAAGGATCTTTGACAGTTTGGTTCATTCCACCAATAACGGTTACACTAAGGATCTCTGACAGTTTGGTCCAGTCCACCAACAACGGCTGAACTAAGGATCTTTGACAGTTTGGTCCAGCCCACCAATAACGGCTACATTAAGGAGCTTTGACATTTTGGTCAAGCCCACCAATATCGGCTGAACTTAGGATCTTTGACAGCTTGGTCCAGCCCACCAATAACGGCTGCACTAAGGATCTTTGACAGTTTGGTCAAGCTCACCAATAACTGCTACTCTATGGAGCTTTGACAGTTTGGTCCAGTCCGCCAATAACGGCCGAACTAAGGATCTAAGACAGTTTGGACAAGCCCACCAATAACGGCTGCACTAAGAATGTTTGACAGTTTGGTCAAGCCCACCAATAACTGCTACACTAAGGAGCTTTGACAGTTTGGTCCAGCCCACCAATAACAGTTACACTAAGGATCTCTGACAGTTTGGTCCAGCCCAGCAATAACTGCTGAACTAAGGATCTTTGACAGTTTGTTTCAGTCCACCAATAACGGCTGCACTAAGGATCTTTGACAGTTGGCAATATCGGATGAACTAAGAAAATTTGACAGTTTGGTGAAGCCCACCAAAAACGGCTGCACTAAGAATCTTTGACAGTTTGTTTCAGTCCACCAAGAACGGCAGCACTAAGGATTTTTGACAGTTTGGCCCAGCCCACCAATAACAGTTACACTAGGGATCTTTGACAGTTTGGTCCAGTCCACCAACAACGGCTGAACTAAGGAGCTTTGACAGTTGGCAATATCGGATGAACTAAGAAAATTTGACAGTTTGGTGAAGCCCACCAAAAACGGCTGCACTAAGAATCTTTGACAGTTTGTTTCAGTCCACCAAGAACGGCAGCACTAAGGATTTTTGACAGTTTGGCCCAGCCCACCAATAACAGTTACACTAAGGATCTCTGACAGTTTGGTCCAGCCCAGCAATAACTGCTGAACTAAGGATCTTTGACAGTTTGTTTCAGTCCACCAATAACGGCTGCACTAAGGATCTTTGACAGTTGGCAATATCGGATGAACTAAGAAAATTTGACAGTTTGGTGAAGCCCACCAAAAACGGCTGCACTAAGAATCTTTGACAGTTTGTTTCAGTCCACCAAGAACGGCAGCACTAAGGATCTCTGACAGTTTGGTCCAGCCCAGCAATAACTGCTGAACTAAGGATCTTTGACAGTTTGTTTCAGTCCACCAATAACGGCTGCACTAAGGAGCTTTGACAGTTGGCAATATCGGATGAACTAAGAAAATTTGACAGTTTGGTGAAGCCCACCAAAAACGGCTGCACTAAGAATCTTTGACAGTTTGTTTCAGTCCACCAAGAACGGCAGCACTAAGGATTTTTGACAGTTTGGCCCAGCCCACCAATAACAGTTACACTAGGGATCTTTGACAGTTTGGTCCAGTCCACCAACAACGGCTGAACTAAGGATCTTTGACAGTTTGGTTCAGTCCACCAATAACGGTTACTCTACGGATCTCTGACAGTTTGGTCCAGTCCGCCAATAACGGCTGAACTAAGGATCTTTGACAGTTTGGTCCAGCCCACCAATAACGGCTGAACTAAGGATCTTTGACAGTTTGGTCCAGCCCACCAATAACGTCTGAACTAAGGATCTTTGACAGTTTGGTTCAGTCCACCAATAACGGCTGCACTAAGGATCTTTGACAGTTTGGTCCAGTCCACCAACAACGCCTGAACTAAGGATCTTTGACAGTTTGGTTCATTCCACCAATAACGGTTACACTAAGGATCTCTGACAGTTTGGTCCAGTCCACCAACAACGGCTGAACTAAGGATCTTTGACAGTTTGGTCCAGCCCACCAATAACGGCTACATTAAGGAGCTTTGACATTTTGGTCAAGCCCACCAATATCGGCTGAACTTAGGATCTTTGACAGCTTGGTCCAGCCCACCAATAACGGCTGCACTAAGGATCTTTGACAGTTTGGTCAAGCTCACCAATAACTGCTACTCTATGGAGCTTTGACAGTTTGGTCCAGTCCGCCAATAACGGCCGAACTAAGGATCTAAGACAGTTTGGACAAGCCCACCAATAACGGCTGCACTAAGAATGTTTGACAGTTTGGTCCAGCCCACCAATAACTGCTACACTAAGGAGCTTTGACAGTTTGGTCCAGCCCACCAATAACAGTTACACTAAGGATCTCTGACAGTTTGGTCCAGCCCAGCAATAACTGCTGAACTAAGGATCTTTGACAGTTTGTTTCAGTCCACCAATAACGGCTGCACTAAGGATCTTTGACAGTTTGGTCCAGCCCACCAATAACGGCTGAACTAAGGATCTTAACAGTTTCGTCAAACTCACCAATAATGATTGAACTAAGGATCTTTGACAGTTTGGTCCAGCCCACCAAGAACGGCTGCACTAAGAATCTTTGACAGTTTGGTCCAGCCCACGAATAACGGCTGCACTAAGGATCTTTGACAGTTTGGTCCAGCTCACCAATAACGGCTGAACTAAGGATCTTAACAGTTTCGTCAAACCCACTGATAACGTCTGAACTGAGGATCTTTAACAGTTTGGTCCAGCCCACCAACAATGGCCGAACTAAGGATCTCTGACAGTTTGGTCCAGTTCACCAACAACGGCTTAACTAAGGATCTTTGACAGTTTGGTCAAGCCCATCAATAACGGCTGAACTAAGGATCTTTGACAGTTTGGTCCAGTCCACCAACAATGGATGAACTAAGGATCTCTGACAGTTTGGTCCAGTCCACCAAAAACGGCTGAACTAAGGATCTTTGACAGTTTGGTTCAGCCCACCAATAACGGCTACATTAAGGAGGTTTGACAGTTTGGTCCAGCCCACCAATAACGGCTGCACTAAGGATCTTTGACAGTTTGGTCAAGATCACCAATAACTGCTACTCTAAGGAGCTTTGACAGTTTGGTCCAGTCCGCCAATAACGGCCGAACTAAGGATCTTTGACAGTTTTGACAAGCCCACCAATAACGGCTGCACTAAGGATCTTTGACAGTTTGTTTCAGCCCACCAATAACGGCCGAACTAAGAATCTTTGACAGTTTGGTCCAGCCCACCAATAACTGCTACACTAAGGAGCTTTGACAGTTTGGTCCAGCCCACCAATAACAGCTACACTAAGGAGCTTTGGCAGTTTGGTCCAACCCAGCAATAACTGCTGAACTAAGGATCTTTGACAGTTTGGTTCATTCCACCAATAACGGTTACACTAAGGATCTCTGACAGTTTGGTCCAGTCCACCAACAACGGCTGAACTAAGGATCTTTGACAGTTTGGTTTTAGCCCACCAATAACGGCTGCACTAAGGATCTTTGACAGTTTGGTCAAGCTCACCAATAACGGCTGAACTAAGGATCTTAACAGTTTCGTCAAACCCCCCAATAATGACTGAACTAAGGATCTCTGACAGTTTGGTCCAGCCCACCAACAACGGCTGCACTCAGAATCTTTGACAGTTTGGTCCAGCCCACGAATAACTGCTACACTAAGGAACTTTGACAGTTTGCAATATCGGATGAACTAAGAAAATTTGACAGTTTTGTCAAGCCCACCAAAAACGGCTGCACTAAGAATCTTTGACAGTTTGGTTCAGTCCACCAAAAACGGCTGCACTAAGGATCTTTGACAGTTTGGTCCAGCCCACAAATAATGGCTGCACTAAGGATCTTTGACAGTTTGGTCTTGCTCACCAAAAACTGCTACACTAAGGAGCTTTGACAGTTTGCAATATCGGATGAACTAAGAAAATTTGACAGTTTTGTCAAGCCCACCAAAAACGGCTGCACTAAGAATCTTTGACAGTTTGGTTCAGTCCACCAAAAACGGCTGCACTAAGGATCTTTGATAGTTTGGTCCAGCCCACAAATAATGGCTGCACTAAGGATCTTTGACAGTTTGGTCTTGCTCACCAAAAACTGCTACGCTAAGGATCTTTGACAGTTTGCAATATCGGATGAACTAAGATTATTTGACAGTTTGGTCCAGCCCACCAATAACGGCTGCACTAAGGATCTTTGATAGTTTTGGTCCAGCTCACCAATAACGGCTGCACTAAGGATCTTTGACAGTTTGGTCCAGCCCACCAATAACGGCTTCACTAAGGAGCTTTGACAGTTTGGTCCTGCTCACCAATGACGGATAAACTAAGAATATTTGACAGTTTGGTCCAGCCCACCAATAAGTGCTACACTAAGGAGCTTTGACAGTTTGGTCCAGCCCACCAATAACGGCTGCACTAAGGATCTTTGACAGTTTGGTCAAGCCCCCGAATAGCGGCTGCACTAAGAATCTTTGACAGTTTGGTCCAACCCACCAATAACTGCTACACTAAAGAGCTTTGACAGTTTGGTCCAGTCCGTCAATAACGGCCGAACTAAGGATCTTTGACAGTTTGTTTCAGTCCACCAATAACGGCTGCACTAAGGATCTTTGACAGTTTGTTTCAGTCCACCAATAACGGCTGCACTAAGGATCTTTGACAGTTTGGTCCAGTTCACCAATAACTGCTACACTAAGGAGCTTTGACAGTTTGATATTGGAAGAGTACCTGGGTTTGCTGCCAGGAACACGACCCTTCTTGGCAATACAGAAGCTGGCAGCGTTGTGGACAAAACCTGTAGAGAGGGTTACTGTGCTGAGTGTGAAGGGGGCGAAGGTACCTGTCCAAACAGCCTGCCTGTGACAGGATCACCCGAACCCTCTTCGCTGCATTTTATCATAAAATAATCATATCATATTTACGCTGTTGCTATGGAAACCCGCACACTAAGAAAGGACTGCCGAAAGTCTTCTTTGATTGGCATTCTAGAAGTTGGGTGGATGAAGAATGAGGACTATGTTTATAAATATACAACTTCTTTATTCTGTATAGGGAGCCAATGACCTGTAACAGCGGCAGTGTTGGGTCATAAAGGTAAATGCACGTGCAGTTCATGATAGTTACCTGTGCACTGCACAGTGATAGACTGTTTGGATCATTCACATTGACTACTTCTAGCTGTCATCATGAAAGCTTATTCAGATGATGCTAAATGTTTAATTAGAAATGTGTTGAATTTTTTTTAAAAAGAGAGCAAACGTAGCAAACCGATTTATAAGGTGTCGGATTACATGAAACGTACAACTTTTGCTCTTGGCATGAAAAAGAACATCGTGCTAAAAATTGTGAAACATAAACCAACAACCAATAAACAAAACCTTGTACAAAAAGGTAGGCATCCAAAGTTAGATTCTCAGATAGCTGACCTACATTGACGAACGTTGACCTTTATGACCCAACACTGCCGCTGTTACAGGTCATTGGCTCCCTCCCTCTGCAAGCCGTCTGCGTTCTGCTGTTTATTTTGTTGACAGTTACATAGACAGATTATTTAATACAAATGCATAAAATCGGTGATTTACAATGTGATTAGGTTGTCTGACAAAACATCCACTTGCACAGTTTGAGATCGATTGGGTCATTGGATGAAGAGATATTTACAAAAAACCGGGTCCACATGCATTTCATGCCAAACTATATACATAAATTATAGAGCTGTGCATGCACAAGCCGCCAGACTGACTGACTGAGTTTAGTTTCACGCCGCATTTAGCAATATTCCAGCAATATCACGGCGGTGGACACCAGAAATGGGCTTCACACATTGTACCCATGTGGGGAATCGAACCCGGGTCTTCGGCGTGACGAGCCAATGCTTTAACCACTAGGCTACCCCACCGCCCCACAAGCCGCCAGAAGGCTATAAGAGACTCAAAGAGCGTTAAAATACGTGAGATGGATAAAATGATTAGGTATTAACTATAGTTTTATTAATTCATGTAATGAATTATGATTTTTAAATTAAGACATATTGCATCAACATATATATGTACTTGGTGTGACTATTGAGGGGGATATGAAAATACTTTAGCCTACTTACGTCAATAGAAAATATCCTACGGGATACTAGCTTATATCATGTGTGGATGTCACAGTATATTGTTTCTCCTAATGCTTTAAAAAGTAATGTTAAAAGGATTCTTATTGCTCAGTTTTATCAATCATGGAATGCAACAGTAATTGCTACCTCAAAAGGTAAATATTACAATCTTTATAAAGAATTACACTATGTAACCCTAAGAAATAGATATCTGCCAAAGTATTTTTGTAATAATCCCTCAATAGATAAAAATTAGACCTCAGTTATGAAATCCAGTTCTAAACCACTCACCTTGAAATTAGCCAAATACATCAAGGAAGGTTTACTGAACAAATGAGATCTAGCATGTGCATAATTGTAATCTTGTTTGTTATTGTTGCCATGTATAAACTCATACTGTTCATATTGTAAATTATCTGTATGTTCTCTGTGTCACAACATGCATATGATTTATGAGAATAAAATTCTTCTTTTTCTGGTAGCGATGGGTCAGTCAAAGGATTAGTAATAAATGTTTTGAGAAGGGCACAGGAGATTGGAGCGTGTTGTTACTATACGTACCTTCGAGTGACTCTGGGCCAGCTCATTAATTAAATAGGGGTGGATAACATGGCTCAGTTAATTAGTGTACTCATTGGGTCTGTCTTTTGGGAGTGAACCTTTGTGACCCGTGCGGCCCGCGCCCCTCTGGAAGGATTTCATATTGGCGTATGAACATCAGACCAACTATAAACAAGAACGACAACTCGTTCGAAATGTTAAACCAACATTGCGTGATTGAACAGTTACACTTCAAACGGGCGAAAACACATGAAATATTTTTATTGTTGTCGGGCATAGAAAATGCCACTGAAACGTCAATATGAAAGAAACAATTAAACTGAAAATGCAATGTAACCCTGTTCAGTCGATGTGCCAACAATTTGGTCATACTTTATTACATTTCTTTTATAGCTGAATATTCGATAACGCTTAAGACGTGTCCAAATTAAGCATGTTGATTGTATGACAGTTGTATAACGGTTTAACCTTATTAAACACCCGGGTCCTGCTTCATTTTAGTCCAGGATAACTGAACAGGAAAACCTTAAGGTATGTTTGCTCTCTGATCAGTGCCATTTGACTTTTCTATACCAGTTATCTATATTTCTCGAACATTATGTTATTTAACGAATAGTGAGTGAGTATGGTTTTACGCCACTTTTAGCATCATCCAGCAATATCACGGCGGAGGACACTAGAAATGGGCTTCACACATTGTGCCCAACCCGGGTGTTCGGCTTGACGAGCGGACGTTTTAACCACCAGGCTGCCCCACTGCCCCAATTTAACGGATAAGAGCAAGACTTCTTTTGTCTTATCCAATAAGCTTTTTGGATTTTGCAGACATCATAAAAAATGTATGCGTGTGCGTGAGTGAGTCCAAATATTTCAGCCACACAGCTATGGGATTTAGCTATGGATGAAAACCAAACATTTGCCATCTTGCTCACGATTTGGTGAAACATTATAAGGCCTAATTTACAAATCGTCGACAAAGCATATTGCCGTAAACTCTCATTTTGTACATGCGTGCATGTGATGAGTGATATTATTTTACGGACCTCACGCACAATTAAAGAAATCATCCAACTTCACAGAAAAAAAACCCCCGAAAACGTGTTCTTGTGTGTTGTACATACAAAAACGTGTTCTTGTGTGTTGCAAACCGAAACATGAGTCTCATTAAAATATTCAGACAATAACCTGCTTTTCTGCCGGTCCGAATTTTCTCATGTGAAAGTGAAAATAGACATCACAAACAACTATGGTTACACGGAATTCCAATTTCGTGTTTCATAAGAAAATGGTATTTACAAATGAATTTTAAACTTTAATAACATCGTATTTCTATAGTTTATGTCAAGGTGTAGTCTGCATGACCCTAAGACGTCACAGACTGCCCCTGTTTGATGAGGTCGTAACATGATTCGCAATGCATCTGGCTCACTGGTTACACCTGTTATGTGTTTTTTTGCGCTTATTCAGTGTAGTGCTGTAACGCACAATGTGATTGATATAATATCAATTTCGTACCAGACCGCCAAACTTTTCTAGCGGCAGAGCCTCGTTTTGAGATTTCCACGATTTCCAGGTTTCCGTTTGTCAGAGTACGCTGTACGACAGAGCACGCTGCACGACGTGTTTGCAAGGATTGGAAAGAGCGTAGTGTTGCAATATACAAGTGCTTAGATGTATCAAATAATACTAATTAATATTTATGTATCCAGTTAAATGAATTGGTCTAAAAATTCTGGACTGGTTATTATACTAAGTTGCGCAATAGGATGGAACCCAGTCAACAGGAAACGAGACTGTTGTATAATCAATGTTTTGACTTGAGATACAAAAACGTGTTCTTGTGTGTTGTAGATACAAAAACGTGTTTTTGTGTGTTCTTGATACAAAACGCGTTCTTGTGTGTACTTGTAACAAAAACGTTCTTGCTACAAAAAACTGTTCTTGTTGCAAAAAAGAGTTCTCGTGTGCCCTTGTTGTAAAACGGGTTCTCGTGAGTTCTTGTTACAAAACGTGTTCTTGTGTGTTTTTGTTACAAAAACGTGTTCTTGTGTCTTTTTCTTTGCTTGTATGCAGCACTATACATACTGTATACTGCAGATATAAATCAGATCTAATCAGAGTCTACATTATACAGGAAGTAACGCTTTAATCACAGAACCAACCATGAGGCTTCACGAGAGCTGTCAGCTGATGTTATTTCTACACGTGTCGGCCATCTTTGCTGAAAGAAGACGTGTTGCTTTCAAGAACTGCCTCTCATCAAAAACCGACGATGATCTGATTACAGTCAAGGCTGTCAGAAGCAGGACCGAGTGCTCTGTGCTCTGTCTGAACGACCCAGGCTGTCTGTCAGCCTCCTACTGCAAGACACCTGGTGGCCTCACGTGTCAGCTGAGTGGGCGTTATTCAGACGGAAACTGTTCCGGGTTCGTTTCTAATGTGGACTGCACCATGACTACACTTGTAAGTTATTTTTGGTTTTTGTGCAAAAGAAATATAAAAAGTGCCATGTTACCTCCATTATCCATATTTAAATCCCTCAGGACATCCTAGACCTAACTGGTACAATACAAAGGCAATAGGTGACCTAGTGGGTGAAGCGTTCCCGGGTTTGATTTCCCACATGGGTACAATTTGTGAAGCCCATTTCTGGTGTCCTCCGATTGGATATTGCTTAAAGCAGCGAAACCCCTTATCTTACTCAAACACTCGTCATCATCAATCTGTCAGCATTTTTTTTCTCTGTTTCCCTCCTGTCCTGAATTTTCCTTCCGATCTGAAATAATTAAAAAAAATGTTCTTACCTCATTTTGTCACGCCGATGTGGAAACGTATGCCCTGATGTGACAAAAAAATACTCTTCCATTGCATGCTTATCAAAACCCAGATAAGCTTCATCTTTCTTCAGCCCGTGAAGGTCTGGGTTAGAATATTGATCTTCAGTAACCCATGCTTGTCGTAAAAGGCGACGAACGGGATCGGGTGGTCAGGCTCGCTGACTTGGTTGACACATGTCATCGGTTCCCAATTGCCTGCAGATCGATGCTCATGCTGTTGATCATGGGATTGTCTGGCCAGACTCAAAATACGACTCACTGACCTTCCTTTCATGCTTGTCTCATTTTACGATTTACCTTTCACGTGTGCCTGTACTTCGTTAAACATGACCACTCCCTTCCCCCGAACCTTCCCTTCCCCCACCCCCTTTTAAGGCATATATTGTAAAGAACACTTGACATTATATTATTACGTAATGTCCACTTTAATGACCATCCCTAAATATGTTTTTTATTGTGAATGGCCTGTCATAGCCATTGTTCGTTAGGGACCCTCCCCTGATTTCATCTGACCCGTCCCAACCCATAAACAATGGCCGGTCCCTTGCTAACCTTCAGTAACATTGACTGAATTAGTTCATGTAGAAACTGACCGTGAACCTTACTTCCTGTTTACATCAAAGCGTCAGTACATCGATAAATTCACGCTGTTGGTGTTTTGTTGATTGTACATCTCCTGCAGGTAAAGAATTAATTCAGATTTATGGATTTACAATACACTAGGTGTGACTGGTGGTAGGTTTCACGCATGGTTACAAGAGAAGTGTTTGTTTGTTTGTCTGTTAACGACACACATCAAGACATCAACTACATGACGGCAGCATGACATAGTTGGGTTGCCATGGTTACTGTTGATACAAACATGCTTACCATTTCCGCAACCCGTGAAGGTCCGAGTTAGAATATTGATCACCCATGCTTGTCGTAAGAGGCGACTAACGGGATCGGGTTGTCAGGGTCGCTGATACATGCCATCGGTTCCCAATTGCGCAGATCGACGCTCATGTTGTTGATCACTGGATTGTCTGATCCAGATTCAGACATTTCCAGAGTGCAGTTATTTCTGAAATATTCCTCACTACGGCACAAATTGTTTTCGTTTTGTTTTTAAAACATGTAGTACTGTTATCATACTAGTATTTGTTTTCAGGTTCCTCAAAATCCTTGACTAGACTGAGTGTCATTAATTCATTGTATCATGAATGTAACAAATATGTGCAAACTTTCTTTGTAACAACCTTCCTCCGCAGATGAATCCATGTGAAAATGGCGGAACGTTCTACCCCGGAAACAGGACCTGTCAGTGTGTCAATGGCTTCGTGGGGGATTACTGCCAACGACGTTATCGAGGTACGTCATTTACGTTGCCGATTATTATCTTATCTTTCACATATATTTTCCACAAATATGAAAATGTGATCACTATTAAAATCTTACGATTGCAACCTTTTACACCAGTTTAGATCGTGTAAACAAAAGGCACTCGGATGTAAATATACTGACAAACAATAGAAACGCGTAGTCATGGTTTGCAGTATCAGACATGATCCGTTTGTGTGCTCAAGTGCATCTCGATACAATCGATTTTACTGATGTGAAATACAAATATCACCATGGCACATGTTTTGGACACCGTCTTTAATTCTGTGCACTGACGTTTCAGAGCTACTCTTTGCCCCGTCAGGTATTCATGGAGAATAAAAGTTGTTATTCATGCTTTCAAGTTCTTCAAAATGCCCCTTTGTCAAATGTTACAAAGAATCGAAAATGTTTTTTCAAGAGTTTCAGCATATGCATAGGTCTCTGCATTCCTATTTTGTATCGTGCTGATCACTGGATTGTATGGTCCAGACTCGATTATTTACAGAACGCCGCCATATAGCTGGAATATTGCTGAGTGAGGCGTAAAACTAAACTCCCTCACTCACTCCTATTTTGTATGTTTCTTTATAGATTGCATGGAGACACCAGGGCGATCTGCGATTACACAGTACCTCATTCAACCGTGGGGGAGTACCAACATCTATGAGTGGTTTTGTGCCTTATCGACCTCAAATTTGACATCTGTGACACAAGTTATGGAATACTTTAACTCAAATGTTGCACTGACGTGGCAGGAAATGAGAGACGGTTTTACGACTAAGTTAATATTCCATTTCCTTGGCCTGGAGCTCCTACACCGCTTAACCAATCAGGGAGTGTACGATATGCTTGTCGTGCTGGGCGCTACTGGCAAGGACGCTGGCCATCTGATCTACAAGAGCGTACGAGTGGACTCCGAGGCTGAGGGTTACGCCTTGCACTGGGATTCCTTTCACAATGATCCAAGTGATGATCACCCGGGCAGCGATCAGTATTTAGATGGATTTGGAGGTGTAGGGGATTCAACCAAGAATTTGAATGGAGCACGCTTTGGTACCATCGACCGTGACGTCAACGACTGTGCCCGCGTCTACAACGCTTCGTGGCATTGTATTGTTGCGTCGTCAGCAGTGGTGACGTCATTCAAATCACATTGTGACGTAAAGTCGGAATGACGTCACAAATGAGCAGTTCCAGATGCTACCATGGGTACCAGCCGAAACAACCGGCTGATGACACTTCACTGCTGTACCCATACTCGATGTCAATGAGTGCAGACAGAAAAACCTTTTGGTTTACTTTTGTGTTCACAATGTCGGATAAATACTATTAAACATAATCAATTAACACAACAATTTCAGCATACTTTCTTTTGACCCTCAGTATATCTACCTTATATCTTCTGAACAACGAAGCTGTATGTATTCCTTGTATGTCTACTTGTGTCTGTGATCTTAAAGGGCAAGTGTTCATTTTGGGAAATATGCACTCATCTTTTTCATATTAATAGTTTGAACCTCAAAATACGTGTGAAAATGGTTCGCCGTTATGAAGCCTTCGATTTTAGAGCAAAACAGGCCTGAGTTACCCCCCTTAGATATGACGTAATTGGTGCAACTCTAACTGGTAGCTTGTCTTAATCTTACGTGAAAGACACCGTCATAAACATCATGGCCTCGGACTCGTCGTCTGACAGCGACGAAGTTTCACTGAATCAAGAAAACGTCCAACTATATTCTTTTGAACCGACACGGGCTAATTTCCCTGACTTCAAAATAAAGACGAGATACGATCATGCGGAACCTAGTGAAGACCTTTTGTCTTCAAACCGTGTGTCGTCAAGCGCAGAGTCCGACTCATCCAGACCACCGTGGTAAGATCATAATATTTTGCTTCTATCTAAATATAGTACATTTCAAAATATAGCCTTATTTGCAGTGATGCTTGCTATGCCTGATAACCAGCTCTCTCCGTATGCTTTTCGCCTTGTCCATCCCTTGTGTCAGTGTCATCAAATATGAATGCCTGTCCAAATAATAATTGATGATAACTCTTACAATTACATCTTACTTCACATGCAGTTTACACTACAGTATTATTATTGCCGTTTTCCTTGAGTAAAGTGCGCTTTTCTTCCCCAAGCACGTAGTTCTGATGGTTTAGTTTTCCAACGCAGTCATTACCGTGGGCACGTAATACCGGAAATTTGTTTACAATTTTGACAAATCAGACAAATAAATACGCAATTTTATCATGTGAACACCATGTCTGATTATAAAGTGTATGCATTGTATATGTCGCTTTGTGTTTGCAATGTGTTTTCATAATTTGGTGGTTACATTAATTTCGCCATTGACGACCTTGGCCTTAACCTGCCCCGCACTGAAAAGAGCAAGGGAGCTCATTGACTAAAAAATAAATTATGTCTCATCAAATCGCTGGCTCTTTTCAGTGCGGGGCATGTTAAGGCCATGGTCGTCAATGGCGAACTGACACGACACAATTCTGTTTGCGATGAATAAATGTACGTAAACTCATTATGACAGTGAGATGTAAGTGTCTCCGAAAGAATGGCGACTAGTGCGATGACAGGCGCCATCAGTTCAACATGTTTTGGTGCATGTTGTTTGTGTATATTGTGAAATAAGCAAGAAAATGGGTAAGTTACCGCTACAAATTCTGAGCAGGGATTTTGGCTCGGAATCGAGAAATCACGATTTTTCGAGCTTCCGAAGACCCTAGCTCCCAAAGTACTGCTTCGATTTTTGTGCTGTATGTCTCATTTTGTAGGTAAATCTATTGGCTTGAAATGTGTGCATACTTTAAATCGATAAATACAGTGAGTATTGTTGAATTCGCCCTGAAACGAACCTGGTGTGTTGACCTCGTTACATCCCTTTCCTTTTTATATAGTACTAAGACCCCGTCAGTGACAATATATACCTTGATGGCAGTTTTTAGCGTTACAAGCCCCTGTGTACTGAACTATACTGAATACAGTTTACACGTATAAACACCTCACAGAGCATATATCTGCTTGTCTGAAGGTTGGGTTCCCTGGCACTACATATTGTAGACGAACTGATGCGTGTAACGAACTGCGGTTGTACCGAACCGTTGTTTACTGTGTATAGCTATACTTTCGTAATGGTACCGACTGGTTTTTTGGTCATTTCGTCAGGATATTTCCGAATGTCTCATCAGTTACCAAAACTTTGGGGATGCAGTTGTGTGTATGTGAGTATCTATCTATCTATCTACCTCTGTGTGTCTATCTATCTACCTATCTACCTCGCCATGTGTCTATCTACCTACCTATCCATATGTATGTATCAGCCCATCTCGGTATCTCTGTATCTATCTATGACTGTATCTATCAATCTATCTATCTATATATCTATCTATCTGTGTGCATGTGAGTGTTCATGCATGGGTGATGTGTGTAAGATTCCTTGTGGTATGTTTGTGTGTTTTTGTGAGTGTGCACCTGTGTGTGTATCTATCTATCTATCTATATGTGTGTGTGTGTTCATTCATGTGTGGTTAGGTGTTTGTTGGTTGTGTGAGATTGTTTGTCATGTGTGTGTGTGAGCGTGCGCGTGCGCGTGCGTGTAAGTGTGTGTGCGTGGTGTTCGGGGAAGGGGAAGGGTCATGGAACAGAGGGTGGCATAAGAAGACAGTATGTGAAGACAGTATCATCTCTATCTGGAAGTCAACAGTGGAGTTGATTACCCCCGTGGGGCAAAACGGAATACCGGGGATTCGATGCCCTGCCATGTCCTACCAAAACACATTTAAAGATGGCACTTGTTCTTTCTCGGTCTCTCGGCATTCATGGGATGAAACAGGGACTGGTCGACTCGGAGTCAGTATAATCTGTCTCAGTGACGTATCCATGTTCAACTGGTATCTCAGTTGTCAAGCAATATGAAACAGGCATCAATATACGGAGTTGTGTGAGCACACACACTCTCTCTTTCTCTCTCTCTCTCCTCCGTGGTTTAGTGGTTAGAGCGTCCGCCCGGAGAGCGTCCGCCCGGATCCCCGACCGCGTCATACCAAAAGACGTTAAAATATGGTACTTGTTGGTCCCTGCCTGGCGCTCGGCATTAATGGGTACAACAAGGACTGGTCGGCTCGGAGTCAGTATAATGTGTCTGAGTGGGGTATTCATGCTTCACTGCAGCATGATATCTCAGTGGGCTAGCACTATAAAACCAGCTTCAGTCTGGGCTAGTACAAGCAGCCGCACATACACATACACACGCATGCACGTCGTCATATGAGCGAAATATTCTCAAGCACGACGTAAAACCCAATTTTCACCTCACCTCTCTCTCTCACTCACACAAACACACACACACTCACACAAACAAACACAGACACATACGCACACACTTTCTCTCACTATCCCTTTTATTATCTCACTCACTCACTCTCACAAACTCAAACACACACGCTGTCATTGGATCCAGGATTCTCTCATTCAGAATACATGCTCACTGTTCCATTTTTACTGCGGAAGCATATACCATTTTAATAGCTTTAAAATATTTAAAAAAGCCAATCACAGTCTAACCAGTATATAATATTTTCTGATTCTCTTTCGTGTCTTCAAACCACAAATAACATGGCATATGAACGTCCACTTTTAACTGCAGTTATTGAATTGCATAATGAACTTGTTTCTGGCCAATATGACATCGTCTTCTGTTGGATACCAAGCCATGTTGGAATTCATGGTAACACAATGGCAGACACAGCTGCCAAAGCAGCACTCGACAAATCTGAGACACCACTTCAGATCCCATACAGCGATATAAAACCTATCATAAGGTGCTATATCAGAGATATCAGTGGGACACCCAAGTAGGTATCAATAAATTACATGCAATAAAACCCTATATCGGTTACACCTACTTGGGCTGCCAGTCCAGATTTGATGAGGTCATATTACGACGATGTCGTATTGGCCACAGCAGATATACAAATGAATATTTATTGAAAGGGGAAGATCCTCCGTTTTGTATCCCTTGTGATGAGACAATCACGGTCAAGCACGTTTTGCTTGACTGTGTGGAATTTTCTCTCATAAGGGATACATATTACAAAGTTTCACATCTGAAGGGTCTTTTTAACACAATCAATTCTCATTTAATTACAGGGTTTTTAAAAGAGGTAGGATTGTTCAGTAGTTTTTGAATGGATATGTTTTAACTCTAGAGGTTGATGTAATCAAAAACTGTTATTATATTGCTCTTTATTGGGGTTGAAGTATCGTAAAAAGATTGTCTCCTTTTGATTGCAGAATAGTATTATAGTACATTGCAGACAACCCGAATTTTATTGCTTCAACTGTATTGTTTTAATGTCTGACTAGCACTGTTTATAACTACCATTCACTGAAGTGATGGTGTAAATCCTGCTGGGAATTCATGCAGGAAGCTGAAGTACTGTAAGTCCCCATGAACCCCAGTAAGGTAGCCTAGCTTTGGTTGCTGGTGGTCCATAGCCCGTGTTTTAATGTTAATATATGTCACATCGAGTTGCATTTTTAGAATTGGAAAAAGATCAGTTTTTATACTTGCATTCCGTGATACGTTGCTAACGTTTTACTGTCCTTCGTGACAGATATTTATCATATATACTAACTTTGTGCTCGTCACAATACGGCTGAAATATTGCCGATGTGACGTTAAATTATAACTCAATCACTCAAACACACACGCAACTGATATCTCCGTTGTCAAGCAATATGAAACAGGCATCAATACGGAGCTGTGTGAGCACACACACTCTCTCTTTTCTCTCTCTCTCACTCACACAAACACACACACTAACACAAACAAACACAGACACATACGCACACACACTCTATCTCACTATCCCTTTAATTATCTCACTCACTCACTCTCAACGCAAACGCAACTCAAATGCACACGCAACCACTAACTCAGAATATACACAACAGAGAGCGTAAAGGAGCACGGTTTAATATGAAACACGTGGTGCTAACAGCCTCGACGCCATCTACAATTTTAATCATGCTGTCGTTGTCTACAAAACAGTGAAACAAGTGATTCAATTAGGCGTCTCAGACACCCCTTAGTTTTCACCGGGCAGGTGGCAGAGGTCCTTATCAGAAGGTTGGTTCCAACACGGCCTGCGTCAACTGTGCCGGCAAAGAAGTCAAAGTCGAACTCGCCAGACCCACTCCCGTGGTCCTTCTGCCTAACGTGCAGGTTCTCGTTGTAGTGACAGAGATAATAGCCTGGGGATAGAAGTGGTAGTGACAGGCGAAATGTGTGACAGAAAGTAGGAGTAATAGTTTATCGTTGCATAATAGACAGAACGTCTTGTCACATAGGTTATTCTTACATCATTATAATAAAACATAACTCCCCTCGTATCTATTATGAGATTATGTTATCTGTCAATAATTATGACAATGGTTTGATTAAGTCATTTGAGGCATTTTCTATAGCCATTATCGAAATGATATCATTCAGTCGTTTTCTATACCCATATTATCAAAAATATATATATTCTGCCCCTTATGACATTGATATTAAGTCATTTTCTCTGCCCCTTATGACCAATGCGTAGTTTTCTCTGCCTATTATGACAATGATATTAAGTCATTTCTCTGACCCTTATGACAATGACGTCATTTTCTCTGACCATTATGACAATGATATTAAGTCATTTTCTCTGCCTCTTATGACAATGACGTCATTTTCTCTGCCCATTATGACAATGATATGAAGGTATTTTCTCTGCCCCCTTATGACAATGATATGAAGTCATTTTCTCTGCCCCTTGTGAGAATGATTGACAATGATATTAAGTCATTTTCTCTGCCCCCTTATGACAATGATATGAAGGTATTTTCTCTACCCCTTATGAGAATGCTTGACAATGATATTAAGGCATTTTCTCTGCCCATTACGACAATGATATTAAGTCATTTTCTCTGCCCCCTTATGACAATGATATGAAGGTATTTTCTCTACCCCTTATGAGAATGCTTGACAATGATATTAAGGCATTTTCTCTGCCCATTATGACAGTGATATTAAGTCATTTACTCTGCCCATGTGAAAATGACGTAAATTTCTCTATCTATTATAATAATGATAATACTGAGGCATTTTATCTATCCATAACAACATTGATAATCGGGGAAAATTAATTATATTGCTTAGGTATTTTATTTATCCATTTGGAAGACGATATCATTGGGGCATTTTATCTATTTATAATGATAATCATTGTATTGAAGAATTTCATCCACCCATTGTGACAAGATTGAGAAATTTAATTTGTCGTTATGAAAATTATTATTAAATCATTTTTTGTGTACATTATGACAATGGTATTTGTTATGTCGTGTATCTATTCATTACTATGATGGTATTATTAAGGCATTGTAATACATTATGACAATGATAGTACTGTGCCACTTCTATCTATTCACTATGTGACAATGATATGGGCATTTTATCTACCCATTATAACAATACGAGTGTGGTACATTTAGCCCGTCACTTAAGACATTAGAGAAGCATTTTATCTATACAGTACGACATATGTGATATTGCTGATGAATTGAAGTGATGAAGTCGCTGGGGTTCGTCACATAGGTTCGTCAGATAGGTTCGTCACATCGAATGCCTGTTTGTTTCCCACATGGTTACATGTGTGAAGACCGTTTCCCAAACGGTAATTTTGTTTAAAGGCCCAATGTCACACATTTTCGACAGTATTTTGGCTTATAGCTAAACTGGATGGAATTATCATGAAACCGCCCTCTAGTTGTCAGAAATGAGCGAGCCGAGTCCTTAACGACCGTGGGCTTCTGTTGTCAGTTATGTTGTCAAATGACGTCACAGCGGTATTGTCTTGTTCTGTCAACCCAATGACGTCTCGCTACATAGACGTCATAAATGTTGTTCCATGATCTAACAGTGTTGGGTCAACAGCCCGTTGTGAGTTGTTTGAAGTAAACTTACTATTAAATTTGTGATACTGTTTTTTATCATACAATGGATAGTGTTCTCAGCAGAATAAAGCCAACGGATATTTTCGGTATCCGTTGGGGTCATATACGGATATCGATGCAAATTAGAGAGGTCATATGCAAATTTCATGGACTACTTTCAATGTGTAAACAAACTTGGCGTCAAGGGTCGGCGGTCGTGACCGGATTGACGGCCGTGGTTACAGTACTGTCAGTGCTTTGATCCCAGAAAATTCATGCCTGGTTATGATAGTTGGAGTAGATTACAAAGCGAAGATAGAAATTCATAGGCTTACGAAGATACCAACATCAGTTCCCCGACCGACTGTCAGTGATAGCGAGAGAACGGCACAGGAATCCAGGTGCACAATGTCACGCGAACATTAAAGCGTATTTTGTTGTTCAAAAGGTTAATTGAAGGTTTCTGAAGTTCCACGCGAGTTTGTTGTTATTTTTCAAACGTAAGCTAAGATTTCTTGACAACAATATGTGCTTTAGCATAAAAGCTTACTGGGAACTAGATAACCTAACGCAGTCAGCTGAGTGATCAAGAGAAAATTATGTCACCGCGCTTGTGACGTAACGTATTACACCGCACATATTTCTGACGTCATAGACATTCCACGAAGTTTAGTTTCATGATTTGGGCTTAGCTTGAAATAATGTTCGGCCGGTAGAGGGCGCTAGAGTCGATTTAATGCAACGTTGCATTAATTCACTTTTTGATTTAATATTGTGATCTAAATACAGATTTCTTTTTTGAATAATTATATGGTAGCTTCCCTGAGGGCTGATAGTATTATTGAGAGAAATTATATATTTTTAGATAAGTATGGTGTGATATAGTGCCTTTAAAGGTCACATAAACCCTAGGGGGTACAAATACATAAATCACTAACTGGCATCGTTATAAATGAAACCCCGTCATTAAAACTACTCATTTTTACCTTTAATTGACTTAAATCGACCTTTTTGACAACAGTGCACAATTCTCACCCGCGAACGAAATTTCAACCAATCAGAGCGGGGCGTCTCTGTGACGTCATATGAGGAATAGCTTTGAGGGTCGATGCAGAATTCATCTACATTTTAGGGGGTAAATTATCTTGTTTACAGGCTTGTATAAACCTGAAATCGTGACAATTGTTGTGGAAAATGAAAGCTATATGTTCTCACAATCTACTCATTTAATTTTGTCTCTTGCTTTGCCTAGTTTCCGAGTTACAACTTGTTTTCATAGACGTTTCTGTCAAAATCGATTGGTGTCGTTAGGCCCTATTTGTATAATGACTGATCCAAATTGATCCCATTTCTGTGTTTTTTTACCTCGATATTTAATCATGTCATGTAAAAATCTGTTTGTATTCTCAAAACAGTGTCGGCCCATAAGTTTTCACATGCAATACAGCAATTAATACTCCCTTGTTGTAACCCGTGTTAGGTGGTATAAACCTACACATGTTATTTGTCATCATTCACTTGATGGTCAGTTAATGAATTTATAACAGGTATAATTAGTGGTAACACACTTAGATTACCCGACAAAGGTTCCCATTTGGCATTTCTTGTGTCTGGAGTAAATATTCAACATTATAAAGATCGATCAAAGGAATAAACGATAACACGCTGATTGATTAATTACTTTTATCTTATACAGCGGAATTGTCAAAAGGTAGTGTTTATGTATGTAGATTTACTAATCTATACCGAATACACTCTGTCATGTCGGTGTCTGCGTAAAAACAACGTCCTTCTTTCAAAGGCGGACATTATGCAATTAGTTGCCAGGTGTGCTATCTTGGGTGACCAATGAGACTATACACCAATACCTGAAAAGATTTATCACTTTTTCGTATATCAAACCGTTAAAAGACACATCATTTGGAACAGTTTTGTGGATATTGATGGATACATTCCTCGAACAAGGTAATGGCCTGATATTGTTCTTATAACTTTAATCTGTTTTAATTTTAATATTTGCATTTTGTTTTTATTCATTTGTCGTAGCATTCAACAGAATCATTGTTTTCGCCGTGAAGTGTAATGAGACAGACAACATACACTAGGGTGTGTGTGCGAATTATGATTCACATTGGCAAACTATAAAATGTCTAGATATTACAGTTCTGTTATAAATTCACTATAAGTATCAGCAGATCGTCTGCTTTTTATTTAGTTTCAAAATGCATACAAGTATGATAATAAACTAATTAGGATTATAAGACCAAATATAAAGACGTACATTGGCTAGTATCTACATACTGGTGAGTGGACATTAACCATGTGAATGTAGCAAGAAATTTATCGCGCAGTATTGTGACTTCGACCCCCACCTCGCTTCCGTGGAAGAAATCGTTATGTTATAAGTTGTGTCATGCAAAATCCGTTTGGTTATGATTCCAATACATATTTAACTACGAGTAGAAAGTAGTTTTGATTTTCTAACTTGATGAAAACAAACTATAATCTCATTAATTCTAACAGACTTTACGATTTTCAAAAATGGCGGCGCCCTGTTGGGAACATCCGCCAGTCTGTGGATAAATGCTATTTAGGTTTGTTTTCACCGAGTTACAAAATCAAAACTACTTTCTACTGGTAGTAAAATATGTATTTTATTGATGGCCAATAGGATTTTGCATGACATAGCCTATAACATAACAATTTCTCTCCTGGCAGCGAGGTGGGTGTCAATATAATACTACTTACAATATTATTGTTACTTCGACCACAACCTCACTTCCGAGGAAGAAATCGTTATGTCACAAGCTGTGTCATGGAAAATCTTTATGGTCATCAATCATATACATATTTTACTACAACTAGTAAGTAGTTTTGATTCTTAAACTTCCGTGAAGCGATCTGAACACAAGTAAGATATCGTTTCAGGCTTCCACAAAACTCGCTTCGCACTCACAAACATAATAACCCATTTAGCACGAACTGCGGGGTCCTGTGGAAATCTGTGCATGGTGACACCATCACCCGACCCCTAGGAGCAATTGACGACAAAGCAACGATTCGTCATGTCGTCGTTGATGTCGAGAAATCATCAAAATGATGAGCGTGCTACACACTTTCTATACAACTTACTGAAAATCGTTCCTCATATGACGTCACTGCAGTGCTCTGGCGACAGAGTTACGTAACCTGTCTGTGGTTTCGTTGGCGGGCGAGAGGGAAGCAGGCGACTTTTTGGCCACTTTTAATCGCTCGGTATTAATTAACCACAAGTTTTTAAAGAATAAATTTGGTGTTCTGCATAAGACTAACCACAAATCTTTCATATGTAATGGTTAAAAGAGTAACAAAAAACAAAGTTTATTGGTTCTTTAATATATTGCTAACATATATTACGTTTACACTGGATGGGAGTGCAGTAGTTTTGAATCTACCGATAGGCATTTTCATCACCTCCTATGTTATACCTTCGTGAATAATCATGAAATAGTTCTAGTGAAAAGTGTTCGAGGCTAAAACACAAAGGAGTACATTTTGTAGATGCCATGAGACAGGTCCCCATCAAACGTGGTTGTTCTCATGTTCCTCCTTGTATCGATCACTGGATTGTGTGGTCCACGCTAACTCAATTACCAATAGCTGGAATATTGCTGATGGTGTCGATTAACAACAAACTTTGAAAAATTAAGACTTGCCACTATCATCAGAGGTCAATAGCGTGGTCATCACTTCAAACAATTCTGATAATACCATACTTTCAATCGCCTAGTTTACAGTGAGTGAGTTGGGCAATATCACGGCGGGGTACACGTGGGCTTCACATATTGCGACCATGTAGGGAGTCGAACCGGAACCTCGATGTAACGAGAGCGAACGCTTTCACCAAGAGGCTACACCACGCCCCTCCCAGCAGAGTAGCAGGTGTCTCACAGGTGCCCGTAACTGAGTAATGTTGATACTACACCTTTATGTGCCCGGCTCTCCAGCATCAGTTCGTCATCACTACTGCCCCGCACAAGGAACATCCGTCCATCGACGTCATCTTTACTAGGGGGCGTCTCAAACTTCTGTAAAATAATTAATGTCATGTTAATGTGCATCTTCGATAATCTCCAGGGTATACGTTCCGATAAACGTCCTCTATACCCTGGATGAATCCACGGCTCGGCCCGGTAATTTTATTACCTCCCTTGATTGACTTTTTATCCAATCAGGTGTCGACACTAGGAAGTTGAGCGTACCAATCACAATGTTTCTATCATTACTCACTTTCGCTACTTTTATCTAACCGATTAAACTTGCCACACAATTGTTGCAGAGGTACTCAGAAAGAGGTGGAAGGAGTTCTTGCATATGTTTTTGAAGGTTTAAGACCTGTAAATTTGTCTGTATGTCTTTTCCCCTACATCTGATTCGCACAGCGAGCAAACCTTCGCGGCTGCGGCCGCTATGTTTGTTGACACTGGCAAGTTCGGTTGTAACGGCTTATTCGACTGGCTAATGGGAGAATGCGGAGCCAGCAAAGGGAGGTAATAGAATTATCGGGCCGAGCCGTAGATGCTTCCAGGGTATCGGAACGTATACCCTGGAGATTATCGAGGATGGTTAATGTGATGCTACCCGACGATTGCGGAATGGTGCTTGTATACTTCCGCACACCTGACACCAGTCATATGTGAGGCTAGCGTTGACATTAATGTTTTGCCTAAAGCCAATGCTGACATTAATATTTTACCTGAGGCTAATGCTGACATTAATGTTTTACTCAAGGCTAGCGGTGACATTAATGTTTTACCTAATGCTGGCTTTAATGTTTTACTCAAGGCTAGCGGTGACATTAATGTTTTACTCAAGGCTAGCGCTTGCATTAATGTTTTACTCAAGGCTGACGTTGACATTAATGTTTTACTCAAGGCTAAAGCTGACATTAATGTTTTACTCAAGGCTAAAGCTGACATTAATGTTTTACCTGAGGCTAACGCTGACATTAATGTTTTACCTAAGACTAACGCTGACATTAATGTTTTACCTGAGGCTAACGCTGACATTAATGTTTTACCTAAGACTAACGCTGACATTAATGTTTTACCTGAGGCTAACGCTGACATTAATGTTTTACTCAAGGCTAACGCTGACATTAATGTTTTACCTGAGGCTAACGCTGACATTAATGTTTAACACAATACTAACGCTGACATTAATGCTTTACCTACGCTGACATTAACACACGCACACACGCGCGCACATACACACACGCCCCTCATCCTCTTGCCCTTCAACCTCACCTTCAGTGTCGTGTGCAAACCGTCGTTTGTCTTTGTGACGGTAATGTAGTATTCTCTATTCCAGGAAAAGGCTCTGAATTGCTGTAAGCCTTGGAATAAACAGTGCAAGCCTATGTCATCTGTAACGAAACACAAGAACATCATGCTTTGTCATCACGCTGTAGTAGTTCATCACGTTTAACACATTTATGATGACGTTTAACACATTTATGATGACGTTTAACACATTTATGATGACGTTTAATACATTTATGCTGACGCTTAGCATATTTGAGATGACGTTTAACACATGTTTGATACAAGCAATTGGAAACACGTAAAAGATCACAGGATTCCAACCGTTGATCCAAGGGACGCAACTTTGCGGGTATTGTGTGTTTTAACTATGACAGTTCACCGAATAAGTGTTTCTTACAAAACGACATATCTTTACTGGACATTCATATGACGTTCATCACCTCCCCTGACTTACACTTGTATCTGTCTGTGTGAAGACCAGCCGTGACGACGATGCTGGGAACGTCACCATCATCGTACACACCAACAGTAACTCTCCCAGCATGCAGGTGGATGTCGTCAGGGTCAGCCAAGGTGCAGTCAACCTCATCAAAATCAAAGTCGTTCATGTCGGGGCATGCCATACTGAAGCACCCGATATACAGCTGTAAAATATAGATGAACATAATAAGTATTATGATTGCATTACAGATCCATACTCCAGTACATATTTTGTTCCGATCCAAATGATACAAATTGCCCCTACATTATATCGTCTTTGAAATGATCATTTTCATAAAAGTACACTTACAAAAGTTACATTCAAAGACGTGCACGGTAGGCAAATTTGTTTCTTGTTCGAGGTCGCATTAAGCAATATTCCGGATATACAGAGGTGGACTGTAAATAATCAACAATCCAGTGACCAATAGCATTGCTAGTTAAGTGGGTAGAGGCACACAATCACACGCACGCACATACACTCTCACACACACACACACACACACACACACACACACACACACACACACACACACACACACACACACAGAGAGAGAGAGAGAGAGAGTAACACTAACACACTACCCGTGAATATCCGGGTTAGAATTGATCTTCAGCAACCCATGCTTGTCGTAAAAGGCGACTAACGGGGTCGGGTGGTCAGGCTCGCTGACTTGGTTGACACATGTCATCGAATCCCAATTGCGTAGAACGATGGTCATGATGTTGATCACTGGATGGTCTGGTCCAGACTCGATTATTTGCAGACCGCCGCCATATAGCTGGAATATTAATGAGTGCGGCGTAAAACTAAATTCACACACTCACCCACACTTTATATCTATCTATGTGTCAGTCTGCCTGTGAGTATGGTTTTACGCCGCTTTTAGCAATATTCCAGCAACATCACAGCGGGGGACACTAGAAATGGGCTTCCCACATTGTACCCATGTGGGGAATGGAACCCGGGTCTTCGGCGGGACGAGCGAAGGCTTTAACTACTGGGCTACACATCCTTGCAGTTCATGAATACACCAACACTTCAACATGCTGACATGATCATCTTGTATCTTAAATTAATAAATTAATTCATTCGTTGATTAAGAGTAACTTTAAACTGATGTATTTAGTTAAGGAACTTGAACTACTTTGTCTCGCGTAGGTGTGTATAATATACCCACAATCCAGCGTAAATCCTGTTCCTCAAAGTAGAACTGGCATGCCTTAAACTTCATAACACGGGTTTATGAAGTTTAACTGGTCTTACAGTGTATGCAATTACTAGGTATAAAGATAGGAAGATAAGTATTCTACCATGGCTACGTGAAATGCTCGAATTTGATTGGTCAAGCCATAAAATCAGACGGTATCAATTTGGATTGAAAATGCGTCTGATTTCACGGCGCTTCACTGCGCACGTATACAACACTGCCGCACTACTTCAGCTTGGCGACCAACATGACTAATATCAACACAACAGACGTGATGGAAATGCTGATGAAACATTTATTAAAACTCGAAAAATACAATTATACGATTTCTCCTCCACAATTATTAGGGGACCTCACTATCATAATTATTACCTTCTATTATAAATATTCAAACTCAATTACAATACACAGCCCCAAACATAAACAAACAATATATAACATATAAATCAGAAAAGCTTGTAAAAATACATCCCTATCTATCCCTATTTGTGCGGCAAAACGTTCGTAAACATTTACCTACCTGGTAAATGGTATATTTGTTTCCGTTTAGAATGGGAAATTCGCAAGATAACAGTCAGGCGAAACACAAAATTTGCCACTCATACTCAATCATGTCCCGTTGCATCGTTCAAAATGTCAAAAACTGAACCATGAGAATTCAGTTCTCTGCCACCTTCCCCGAAGGCTGTCACTGCTATGTTCGTACACTTTGAAAAGCTTGGCCACAATCCAGTCCCAAATGATGAGAACAATGTTCCAAGGAATCCCAAGTTAGTCGCATGTACACAAAGCTGCACTGTCACTCTTCCTCGCATGCCGGGGTGGAGGCACGTACGTGAAATCATGATCGACACTCGCCGGTCATAAAAATCAACAGTCTTTGATGAGTTACAGGTTATAGGTCGACCAGAAAAGGATCTATTCTTCGATTCTGCAGGGTTCAGGATCGACAGTCAGTCAAGTATTTTCCACTGTCACTTGGAATTTCAACCTTTCGCAAAATGTAAACACTGGCTCGTCCGCCATTTCAAACTATTGCGTAACTGTCTACTTCCAAGAAAATAAGTAGGTCAGACGATTCCATTATACTGTGTTCTAAGATGCTTAGCGCTTAGAACAATCGGAAAAAAAATACATTATCAGACAATAAAGGTATAGTTTTTTGATGACGTAACAATTGAATGACGTTATCCCGTCACTGCGCCATTCTAGTGTGCCCCCTCGTAATCGAACCATTTTACATTACGTCACAGTGTAAGCGACGTCACGATGCATGTCAGTTGTCTTCGCCTTGTACAGCCTCCTACAGTAAACTACTGCGTTGCACCCCCGTTTCTTTGTTTGCAGTTGCTTCACTCACCTAACATCACTGGTGGAAACATTACGTTTATGTTTTCTGACGTTTTAAATGTCTCAATTCGACTCGCAAGTTTTCAGCGACACGATAACGTTCGCAATGTTTACATTCCCACAATGCAATCGTGGAATGTCGCTAGACTACTCAGCTTCGTCTGGATGTACTGATCTAAACATACGTTGGTAGTAGAAATGCGACGTTCACATGGTTTACGTTAATCAATGATGTAATTAAAATACTTTAGAGAAGATATTTAATCCGAACGTAAACCGTCATGAAACTGTTTATCATTTGTTTTTCTGGTAACGTTCGTCTTAACGTAGGGGGGCAGACACATCAATAGAACAGCGCGCCAGCTAGCCCTGTGCGAGGATTCTTAATTTAGGTCACCGACACCGTCGTTTGTTTTCTGCCATAAATTAATCGTAATTATCCTTAGAAAGTATTAAATTTGGCATCTTAGAAAAGAAATACAGTTCGCTCTACCCCCATGTATAGTGTAATAAAACACACTTTCTCCCTGAACTATTATGACGTTAAAGCACTCGGACGCAAGCGTCCTCGTGCTTTAACTATAATAGTTCAGGGCAAAAGTGTGTTTTATTACACTATACATGGGGTAGAGCGAACTGTATTTCTTAAGCCAGGGGTACAGTAATACGGCACACAAAACAATAGGCTGGTTTCGGTCTTGTGGAATTATGATTATAAAAACCGAGCTCTTAGGTGTTACATTATTGCATTGAATAAACAGTAGTTTGTTTTCCTTGGACAGAATATTTTTTATGTTGCAATGTTAAAAAAAATACGAACGGAACCTACCACTCCTTTATCAGACGAGTTCAATTCGCCTCTCATCCCATGCCGGATTACGCAGTGTCTTCCGCAGGACGAGGAAGTTCGATGTTTAATCGGTTATGGTAGAATGGAGATAAACATACTGTGTTTGGAAATTAGATGAATGTTAGACCGAATTGATAGTCTCTAAATTAATCATTTGAAACCTCACGCTACGCGTTCGGCTTCAAATAAAATTTAGAGACTATCAATTCGGTCTAACATTCATCTAATTTCCAAACACAGTACGTTTATCTCCTAATTGGATGGATGCATGACGGGAGAAATTGATTTCCCCAAAAGGCATAGTTGTATATCGTCTTCGCGCTATTTAAGTAATATTAACTCCTGGTTACAGCCTGACAATTTTTAATGTGTCTATCGGATAGGTCTTTGCTTAGTTCTTGAAATACATTTTAAATATTCCTTTATGAGTTCATTATCAATAATGTTGAGGAAGATGAGTTCCACGCCCTGTGTATTTGTACAAAGTATAATGACCAGGACCCGGTTGTATCAAACTTTAATGAAGCATTAACGTGCCATTAAACGTTCATTAACTAATGTATCATTAAATTCTGTTGTACTAACGTTTTAATGATGCTCTGTTGTCATTAGTGCGTCATTAACTAATGAAGGTCCTGGGGTATCATTAGAGCGTCATTAAACTTCCTGGAAAAGTGAACATTGCGCCAGAATTTCGTTTGCGCCGCACTGAATCTACCTACAGCTATAAAATTACACAGAAATGTAGAGTATTAAATGTACTATCTCATGGTATAAACTCAGTTCGAAAAGTAGACATTGCTAAATGTTACGCCTAATTTTGTTTTGCGTTAAAAACAGTAAATTTCTCTGCTTTTTATCGTGCACTGATAAAAGTACTGTGCTACTATATTTTCAATTTGGGGTCTTTACGGAAAGTGTGAGCGAACAAGATTCTGCCTGATACCTGAATGACATAGGTATGTATTAAATTAGTTTGTGTGCTTATGTATAACGTTATACACTCAATCTTAAAAGTGACTCGCAATATGTGTTGAAAATGGATTTTCCCTATGACGTCAAATGGCTACATAAAGGTCACACGCTTATAAAAATAAGGGGGCCTCACTCCGGTATGCTTAATACTAAGTCATTGTAACTCAGATCACTTGGCGAGAATTTGCTGTGAATAAGGACACAATATCTTCGTGATGTTTTGTTCACAGAATTTATCGAAAACAATGATACTCAAAACATTTGTGACAAACGCGCACCTAGCCAATGATTATACGCCATTGTTTTGTCTATAACACAACATAAACAAATTCAATGAACAAGACATATCCTTTAAAAACGTGTGCATATATACATTTCATGAAATAATTAAATCATTTTAATTTATTACGTCAGTTTTACTTAGTTTAAAATACTAAATGTTGATAATGAAATTAGTTTCATGAAACCATATGTGAACGATACGCAAAGTATACATTAATAATACAAGTGTAATCCGCAGGACAGTGTGATTGTGTTTACTCTTATTCAACCGACCTTCATCTCAAAGAAATTGCCACATACGTCCAACAATGTTGATGTATGACATCACTACCGATGACCGATTTCTCATGAAATGGCGGCTTCGTGGATATGAGTGCCCACGATTTTGCGAGGGAACCTTTGTCCATAAATGTATGATGTAAGTAATCGGAAACATTCTGACTATCTGCGTATGGTTGTTTGTTTTTATTGTTTTCATTGAAAATGTCAGAAATGCCGATAATTGCCTATGTCGTTCTCCATGATTATGCGTCTCGCATGGCGTCACGCTGCACAGAACTTTCGTATGAATATATCAAATTTCAGTATTGTATCTGTTTTAAGTTTTCTAGTTCTTGCTACGATACTCTTTCGGTGCATTTTCTAAAAATATTGACCTCATGCATGCTACGAGTAGACAAACTGATGTCTAAAAAATTGAGAAAATGCTGCGCAGTATAAAATCTGATTTTTACTTTGTTTATATTTCTAGCAAGCGCTGTGTAATGAGCACAACGTCCCGTTTTCACACCCAATATGTTTCGCTTTTTCTTAGACACTTGGTTTTAGTGACAAAGACCATTTGGAATTTGATTCTAAAATGTATGAGAAAGTCAGCGATGCATTTGTCACAACTGAATATGAAATATACATGATGTAATAGGCGTCCTATGACTGGCCTTAGCGAAACTTGATTTTGTAAACACTATCCAATATGGCGTAAAGCTCACTTCGGCGTTCGTGTTCGTGTATTTTCCAAAACATCCCAACCGATTCTAGGTTTATCGGCGACGTTTCAGAATTATTTAGACGTGTTTCTTCACAGCAGTCGAAATTTTTGTTTTTGTTCCGAGGGGTTTAGCCCTAAAGATGCCATTTTGACAGACGACCGAGAGTAACACTTACATGTTTACAGCGCGGAATTGTGGGAAAAAAATAGGGGAATCCCCGGATTTAATGAACATATTTACATTAGGACGTCATTAGATAATGATACGCTAATAAGTGTTTGATACAACCGTTTTTAATGATGCCATTAACTAATGATGCATTAAGGATTTAATGTATCATTAGGGTTTAATGTTGACATTAGTTAATGAAGCAATGATACAACCGGATCCTGGGATTAAACTATCTCCCAAACCTATAGCCAACCTACCTACCTAGGCTACCTACCTACCTACCTACCTACCTGCATACATACATGTACATACATACATACATACAACCATACACACACACACACACACACACACACCAACAACACACACCCACACACACCCACACACACACACGCCCCTACCTACCTTCCCACCTACTAGCCTATACCTACCCACCTCTCCCACCGAGCCGAGATCCGCGATGTGGTCCTTTATACAGTGTCAAATATGTTCGTCCATGTAACATTTTCAGTGTTTTCAAAACATTCTTTTGAAATGTGAACCCTATCAGTAACAAGAAAGAGAGCGTTAAGAGTCCACCTACCGTTAGAGCATTCACAGATAGAGCTGGTTGTTTGAAGACGTGTGTCTATATATAGGTATTCGGGAATCCCCATCAATTTGAACATTGAGCATGACGGGATATTTGGCCAGTTTTGTATTTTTACTTATCTCCTTTAAAATGACTCGGATAACTCAATTATGTTGTAACACGTGGAATTTGACCTCAACATTCCTGTTGAGTCCCGATGTTCGTACATTCGTGTTCTAAGGTAGCAAAGACGGATGCAGCGATTTGAGAAATACGGGGGTGGGGTGGGGGTTTTGTGGGCACAGTTTTGTCACCCGTTTTCACGAGAGTTTCAATGGTCGTTTAATAGAGAAGGAGCAGTATACCGAGGGAACCAGATGCCGGTGAGTGAATGAGTGAGTTTAGTTTTACGCTGCTTTTAGCAATATTCCGGCAAAATCACGGCGGGGGACACCAGAAATGGGCTTCACACATACATACCTGTATTGGGAATTGAAGCCGGGTGTTCACCGTGAGCAGCTACTATTTTAAACACAAGGCTGCCCCACCGCCCCCACAATGACGTATGTCGAGAATAAAGTGGTATGTTGACACGTTTTTACCATGAATGTCTTTGTTGGGGCGTGACTATTTTAACTAATGTTAGTTGACGTTTGTTATGAATAGTGGCGATGGAGAGAAATAGTCTGAAATAGATAGGGCACTCAGCTCAGACATGTGAGACATCACAAACAGCGTGTGGACAGGGAAAGAGGAATGCATGGCGAATATTCATCAAATATGATGAAGTCAAGTCAGCACTTGGCATCTAGGCAAATTCCCCAACAACCACTGTCATTCGGGTGGGGACAACTGAAAAAGTGAGACAGGAAGTTTACTTTTACGCCGCGTTTTGCGATATTACAGCAATATCACGGCGGGGGACACCAGAAATGGGCTTCACACATTGTACCCATGTGGGGAATCGGACCCGGGTCTCTGACCCCACAACTGAACGATGTATTGTACTGATGTACTACAACTGAACGATGTATTTTACTGATGTACTACAACTGAACGATGTACTGTACTGATGTACAACTGAACGATGTAATGTACTGATGTACGACAACTGAACGATGTACTGTACTGATGTACGACAACTGAAAGATGCACTGTACTGATGTACGACAACTGAAAGATGCACTGTACTGATGTACAACTGAACGATGTACTGTACTGTGGTACAACTGAACGATGTACTGTGCTGATGTACAACTGAACGATGTACTGTACTGATGTACAACTGAAATATGTAATGTACTGATGTACAACTGAACGATGCACTGTACTGATGTACAACTGAACGATGCACTATACTGATGTACATCTGAACGATGTACTGTAACGATGTACAACTGAACGATGTACTGTACTGATGTACAACTGAACGATGTACTGTACTGATTGTACTGACGTACGCCAACTGAACGATGTACTGTACTGATGTACAACTGAACTATGCACTGTACTGATGTACAACTGAACGATACACTGTACTGATGTACAACAACTGTACTGATGTACAACTGAACGATGCAATGTACTGATGTACAACTGAACGATGTAATGTACTGATGTAAAACTGAACTATGCACTGTACTGATGTACAACTGAACGATGTAATGTACTGATGTACAACTGAACGATGTACTGTACTGATTGTACTGACGTACGCCAACTGAACGATGTACTGTACTGATGTACAACTGAACTATGCACTGTACTGATGTACAACTGAACGATGCAATGTACTGATGTACGACAACTGAACGATGTACTGTACTGATGTACGACAACTGAAAGATGCACTGTACTGATGTACGACAACTGAAAGATGCACTGTACTGATGTACAACTGAACGATGTGCTGTACTGTGGTACAACTGAACGATGTACTGTGCTGATGTACAACTGAACGATGCACTGTACTGATGTACAACTGAACGATGCACTATACTGATGTACATCTGAACGATGTACTGTAACGATGTACAACTGAACGATGTACTGTACTGATGTACAACTGAACGATGTACTGTACTGATTGTACTGACGTACGCCAGCTGAACGATGTACTGTACTGATGTACAACTGAACTATGCACTGTACTGATGTACAACAACTGTACTGATGTACAACTGAACGATGCAATGTACTGATGTACAACTGAACGATGCACTGTACTGATGTAAAACTGAACTATGCACTGTACTGATGTACAACTGAACGATGCAATGTACTGATGTACAACTGAACGATGTACTGTATGATACAACGTACGCCAACGATGTACTGTGTAAAACTGAACTATGCACTGTACTGATGTACAACTGAACGATGCAATGTACTGATGTACAACAACTGTACTGATGTACAACTGAACGATGTTATGTACTGATGTACAACTGAACGATGTATTGTACTGATGTACAACTGAACGATGTATTGTACTGATGTACCACAACTGAACGATGTATTTTACTGATGTACTACAACTGAACGATGTACTGTACTGATGTACGACAACTGTACTGATGTACAACTGAACGATGCACTGTACTGATGTACAACTGAACGATGCACTATACTGATGTACATCTGAACGATGTACTGTAACGATGTACAACTGAACGATGTACTGTACTGATGTACAACTGAACGATGTACTGTACTGATTGTACTGACGTACGCCAACTGAACGATGTACTGTACTGATGTACAACTGAACTATGCACTGTACTGATGTACAACTGAACGATACACTGTACTGATGTACAACAACTGTACTGATGTACAACTGAACGATGCAATGTACTGATGTACAACAACTGTACTGATGTACAACTGAACGATGCACTGTACTGATGTAAAACTGAACTATGCACTGTACTGATGTACAACTGAACGATGTAATGTACTGATGTACAACTGAACGATGTACTGTACTGATTGTACTGACGTACGCCAACTGAACGATGTACTGTACTGATGTACAACTGAACTATGCACTGTACTGATGTACAACTGAACGATGCAATGTACTGATGTACAACAACTGTACTGATGTACAACTGAACGATGTACTGTACTGATTGTACTGACGTACGCCAACTGAACGATGTACTGTACCGGATGTACAACTGAACTATGCACTGTACTGATGTACAACTGAACGATACACTGTACTGATGTACAACAACTGTACTGATGTACAACTGAACGATGCACTGTACTGATGTACAACTGAACGATGCACTGTACTGATGTAAAACTGAACTATGCACTGTACTGATGTACAACTGAACGATGTAATGTACTGATGTACAACTGAACGATGTACTGTACTGGATTGTACTGACGTACAAACGATGTACCGTACTGAACAATGTATGCTGTACTCATGTACAACTAAACAATGTACTGTACTGCATGTACAACTGAACGATGTACTGTACTGATGTACAACTGAACGTAATACACTGTACTGTATGTGTACAACTAAACAATGTACTGTACTCATGTACAACTGAACGATGTACTGTACTGATGTACAACTGAACGATACACTGTACTGATGTACAACAACTGTACTGATGTACAACTGAACGATGCACTGTACTGATGTACGACACGTCCAGCAACCACGAGCATGCCCCTGTCCTAATACAGCCATCAGTCACAAGACGCCATAAAAATGACAACAGTTTGTCTAACGCCGCACAATATTCCAACCCATAATTGCGATATCATAAGCATCAACTTTGCATTGGGATACGATGGCATACGTACCAAGTCTGCAAGCCTGCACCCGATCCCATCAGTCGCCTTTTACAACAAACCTGGGTTGCTGAAGATTCTAACCAGGATCTTAAAGGTGGTTAGCTGCTATTATATAGGCTCCGGGTTTGTAACGAAAGCCACGGGTAAGAGCTGTTAACGGTATTTAATGGGGTGGTACCCATTTTCATTCACTTTAAGGCGGTAGCCAATGCGTCGGTGCGTGCAAAAAGTCTTGTTTTGTGGGACGGTGCATTTTGTAGTAAGCGTCTATTCATGGAAACGATATTTCTTAAAATGTATTATTTTTCAGCTTCAGATGGGTTAATATAGTTTGATGGATGGTAAAAGGGACTTCCATTCAGTCGGACAGGTATTCATTAAATGACGCTTTACAAGGTCGCATATATTTGTACCCTCTCCCACCTATAAACACGACTTCTGCTTCTTGTAGGTTACCACTGGGTATCTTGTAAGTTGCCACTGGGTATCTTGTAGGTTACCAGTGGGTATCTTGTAGGTTACCACCGGGTATCTTGTAGGTTACGAATGGGTATCTTGTAGGTTACCACTGGGTATCTTGTAGGTTACCACTGGGCATCTTGTAGGTTACCACTGGGTATCTTGTAGGTTACCACTGGGCAACTTGTAGGTTACCACTGGGCATCCTGTAGGTTACCACTGGGTATCTTGTAAGTTACCACTGGGCATCTTGTAGGTTACCACTTGGCATGGGTATTGTAGGTTACCACTGGATATCTTGGTTCTTTGTAGGTTACCACTGGGTATCTAGTAGGGTTACCACTGGGTATCTTGTAGGTTACCACTGGGTATCTTGTAGGTTACCACTGGGTATCTTGTAGGTTACCACTGGGTATCTTGTGGGTTACCACAGGGCATCTTGTAGGATATCTTGTAGGTTACCACAGGGCATCTTGTAGGTTGCTACTGGGTATCTTGTAGGTTACCACAGGGCATCTTGTAGGTTACCACTGGGTATCTTGTAGGTTACCACTGGGTATCTTGTAGGTTACCACTGGGCATCTTGTAGGTTACCACTGGGTATCTTGTAGGTTACCACTGGGTATCTTGTAGGTTACCACTGGGTATCTTGTAGGTTACCACTGGGTATCTTGTAGGTTACCACTGGGTATCTTGTAGGTTACCACTGGGTATCTTGTAGGTTACCACTGGGTATCTTGTAGGTTACCACTGGGTATCTTATAGGTTACCACAGGGTATCTTGTAGGTTACCACTGGGTATCTTGTAGGTTACCACTGGGTATCTTGTAGGTTACCACTGGGTATCTTGTAGGTTACCACTGGGTATCTTGTAGGTTACCACTGGGTATCTTGTAGGTTACCACTGGGCATCTTGTAGGTTACCACTGGGTATCTTGTAGGTTACCACTGGGCATCTTGTAGGTTACCACTGGGGGTATCTTGTAGGTTACCACCGAATTTATCTTGATTACCACTGGGTATCTTGTAGGTTACCACTGGGTATCTTGTAGGTTACCACTGGGTTCTTGTAGGTTACTGGGTATCTTGTAGGTTACCACCTGGGTATCTTGTAGGTTACCACTGGGTATCTTGTAGGTTACCACTGGGTATCTTGTAGGTTACCATCTGGTAGGTTACCACTGCAGTCTTGTTATCTTGTAGGTTACCACTGGGTATCTTGTAGGTTACCACTGGGTATCTTGTAGGTTACCACTGGGTATCTTGTAGGTTACCACTGGGTATCTTGTAGGTTACCACTGGGTATCTTGTAGGTTACCACTGGGTATCTTGTAGGTTACCACTGGGCATCTTGTAGGTTACCACTGGGTATCTTGTAGGTTACCACTGGGCATCTTGTAGGTTACCACTGGGCATCTTGTAGGTTACCACTGGGCATCTTGTAGGTTACCACCACTGGGCATCTTGTAGGTTACCACTGGGTATCTTGTAGGTTACCACTGGGCATCTTGTAGGTTACCACTGGGTATCGTATTATTTTGTAGGTTACCACTGGGTATCTTGTAGGTTACCACTGGGCATCTTGTAGGTTACCACTGGCCATCTTGTAGGTTACCACTGGGCATCTTGTAGGTTACCACTGGGTATCTTGTAGGTTACCACTGGGCATCTTGTAGGTTACCACTGGGTATCTTGTAGGTTACCACTGGGTATCTTGTAAGTTACCACTGGTCATCTTGTAGGTTACCACTTGTCATCTTGTAGGTTACCTCTGGATATCTTGGTTGTTTCCACTGGGTATGTAGTAGGTTACCACTGGACATCTTGTAGGTTACCACTGGGTATCTTTGTAGGTTACCACTGGGTATCTTGTAGGTTACCACTGGCCATCTTGTAGGTTACCACTGGGTGTCTTGTAGGTTACAACCGGATATCTTGTAGGTTACCACCGGGTATCTTGTAGGTTACAACCGGATATCTTGTAGGTTACCACCGGGTATCTTGTAGGTTACAAATGGGTATCTTGTAGGTTACAACTGGGTATCTTGTAGGTTACAACTGGGTATCTTGTAGGTTGCCACTGGGTGTCTTGTAGGTTACAACTGGGTATCTTGTAGGTTACAACCGGATATCTTGTAGGTTACCACTGGCCATCTTGTAGGTTACCACTGAGTGTCTTGTAGGTTACAACCGGATATCTTGTAGGTTACCACCGGGTATCTTGTAGGTTACAACCGGATATCTTGTAGGTTACCACCGGGTATCTTGTAGGTTACAAATGGGTATCTTGCAGGTTACAACTGGGTATCTTGTAGGTTACCACTGGGTGTCTTGTAGGTTACCACTGGGTATCTTGTAGGTTACAACCGGATATCTTGTAGGTTACCACCGGGTATCTTGTAGGTTACAAATGGGTATCTTGTAGGTTACAACTGGGTATCTTGTAGGTTGCCACTGTGTCTCTTGTACTGGGTATCTTGTAGGTTACCACTGGGTATCTTATAGGTTACCACTGGGTATCGTGTAGGTTACCACTGGGCATCTTGTAGGCTACCACTGGGTATCTTGTAAGTTACCACTGGTCATCTTGTAGGTTACCACTTGTCATCTTGTAGGTTACCTCTGGATATCTTGGTTGTTTCCACTGGGTATCTAGTAGGTTACCACTGGACATCTTGTAGGTTACCACTGGGTATCTTTGTAGGTTACCACTGGGTATCTTGTAGGTTACCAAAGGGTATCTTGTGGGCTACCACAGGGCATCTTGTAGGTTGCTATTGGATATTTTGTGGGTTACCACAGGGCATCTTGTAGGTTACCACCGGGTATCTTGTAGGTTACAAATGGGTATCTTGTAGGTTACAACTGGGTATCTTGTAGGTTGCCACTGTGTCTCTTGTACTGGGTATCTTGTAGGTTACCACTGGGTATCTTGTAGGTTACCACTGGGTATCTTGTAGGTTACCACTGGGTATCTTGTAGGTTACCACTGGGTATCTTGTAGGTTACCACTGGGCATCTTGTAGGTTACCACTGGGTATCTTGTAGGTTACCACTGGGCATCTTGTAGGTTACCACTGGGTATCTTGTAGGTTACCACTGGGCATCTTGTAGGTTACCACTGGGTATCTTGTAGGTTACCACCGGGCATCTTGTAGGTTACCACTGGGTATCTTGTAGGTTACCACTGGGCATCTAGGTTGGGCATCTTGTACCACATCTTGGGCATCTTGTAGGTTACCACTGGGTATCTTGTAGGTTATTTTGTAGGTTACCACTGGGCATCTTGTAGGTTACCACCGGGTATCTTGTAGGTTACCACTGGGTATCTTGTAGGTTACCACTTGGGTTACCATCTCTTGTAGGTTACCACTGGGTATCTTGTAGGTTACCACTGGGCATCTTGTAGGTTACCACTGGGTATCTTGTAGGTTACCACTGGGTATCTTGTAGGTTACCACTGGGTATCTTGTAGGTTACCACTGGGTATCTTGTAGGTTACCACTGGGTATCTTGTAGGTTACCACTGGGTATCTTGTAGGTTCTTGTACCACTGGGTATCTTGTAGGTTACCACCACTGGGTATCTTGTAGGTTACCACACATCTTGGGTATCTTGTGGTTACCACTGGGTATCTTGTAGGTTACCACTGGGTATCTTGTAGGTTACCACTGGGTATCTTGTAGGTTACCACCATCTTGGGTATCTTGTAGGTTACCACTGGGTATCTTGTAGGTTACCACTGGGTATCTTGTAGGTTACCACTGGGTATCTTGTAGGTTACCACTGGGTATCTTGTAGGTTACCACTGGGCATCTTGTAGGTTACCACTGGGCATCTTGTAGGTTACCACTGGGTATCTTGTAGGTTACCACTGGGTATCTTGTAGGTTACCACTGGGTAGGTTACCACTGGGTATCTTGTAGGTTACCACTATCTTGTAAAGTAGGCATCTTGTAGGTTACCACCACAACTGGTATCTTGTACAACTGGTTCTTGTAGGTTACCACTGGGTATCTTGTAGGTTACCACTGGGTATCTTGTAGGTTACCACTGGGCATCTTGTAGGTTACCACTGGGTATCTTGTAGGTTACCACTGGGTATCTTGTAGGTTACCACTGGGTATCTTGTAGGTTACCACTGGGTATCTTGTAGGTTACCACTGGGTATCTTGGGTATCTAGGTTACCACTGGGTATCTTGTAGGTTACCACTGGGTATCTTGTAGGTTACCACTGGGTATCTTGTAGGTTACCACTGGGTATCTTGTAGGTTACCACTGGGCATCTTGTAGGTTGCCACTGGGTATCTTGTGGGTTACCACTGGGCATCTTGTAGGTTACCACTGGGTATCTTGTGGGTTACCACAGGGCATCTTGTAGGTTACCACTGGGTATCTTGTAGGTTACCACTGGGTATCTTGTAGGTTACGAATGGGCATCTTGTAGGTTACCACTGGGTATCTTGTAGGTTACCACTGGGTATCTTGTAGGTTACCACTGGGCATCTTGTAGGTTACCACTGGGTATCACTGGGCATGTTGTAGGTTACCACAGGGCATCTTGTAGGTTACCACTGGGCATCTTGTAGGTTACCACTGGGTATCTTGTAGGTTACCACTGGGCATCTTGTAGGTTACCACTGGGGGTATTATCTGGGGCATCTTGTAGGTTACAATGGGCATCTTGTAGGTTACCACTCTAGGCATCTTGTAGGTTACCACTGGGTATCTTGTAGGTGACTTATGGGTATCTTGTAGGTTACCACTGGGCATCTTGTAGGTTACCACTGGGCATCTTGTAGGTTACCACTGGGTATCTTGTAGGTTACCACTGGGCATCTTGTAGGTTACCACTGGGCATCTTGTAGGTTACCACTGGGTATCTTGTAGGTTACCACTGGGCATCTTGTAGGTTACCAATGGGTATCTTGTAGGTTACCACTGGGCATCTTGTAGGTTACCACTGGGTATCTTGTAGGTTACCACTGGGTATCATCTGTAGGTTACCACTGGGCATCTTGTAGGTTACCACTGGGTATCTTGTAGGTTACCACTGGGCATCTTGGTTACAGGTTACCACCGGGTATCTTGTAGGTTACCACCACTGGCCATCTTGTAGGTTACCACTGGGCTTGTAGGTTACCACTTGTAGGTCTTGTACCACTGGGTATCTTGTAGGTTACCACTGGGCATCTTGTAGGTTACCACTGGGCATCTTGTAGGTTACCACTGGGTATCTTGTAGGTTACCACTGGGCATCTTGTAGGTTACCACTGGGCATCTTGTAGGTTACTGGGTATGGGTTACATCTTGTAGGTTACCACTGGGTATCTTGTAGGTTACCACAGGGCATCTTGTAGGTTACCACCGGGCATCTTGTAGGTTACCACTGGGTATCTTGAGGTTACCACTGGGCATCTTGTAGGTTACTAATGGTTATCTTGTAGGTTAGCAATGGGCATCTTGTAGGTTACCACTAGGTATCTTGTAGGTGACTTATTAACATCTTGTAGGTTACCACTGGGCATCTTGTAGGTTACCACTGGGTATCCTGTAGGTTACCACTGGGCATCTTGTAGGTTACCACCGGGTATCTTGTAGGTTACCAATGGGTATTTTGTAGGTTACCACTGGGCATCTTGTAGGTTACCAATGGTTTAGGATCAAATATGTTAACCGTGAGTCATCTGCGTATTGATGCCGCTTTATCTGGTGAGCATCAATCACTTGACCAAGTTGAGTTGTATATTATAAGTTGTTCACTGGTCTCGAGGTGACCATGGGGTGATGTGCCCTCGATGTTTGTTTATGTTCCCTGAGCCCGAAAGTACATCAACCCGACATGGCCGCCGAGGGACCAGTGAACAACATATTTATCTTACCGAATACCTCAATGGTAAGTTTGAACTGTTTCAAGCACGGGTATCAGATCATAGTGTGGAGTACCAGACGACAAGACGACAAGAAAAACAAATTTAGAGTTATCTCCCTTCCATCGATTTGCATTCGCAAAAGATCGGTAATTTCCATACATCATACGTGATTCAATGTTATTCGAGATAGAGAAGTACGATTACGAAGTACCAAATGGGTTCGGCATTCCCAGCGGGGTATATATTCGCTTGTAGCGGGGTTATTTATGTGTGAGGCAAGGCAATGTCCAATATAGAACTTTAGTCGGGATGGGATCAAGGACAACACGATGTAGGTTTGGCCTTGTAGATCAACTTCAAGAGTTCATTTTCTGTGATGAGGTAAGACACTGTGATCCTCGTCACCAACAGCATCAAAGTTGACATTTGCGAAGGTTTCTCTGATCCGTTCGATTTTATTGCAAAAGAATTCTGAAAACGCAATGGCAATAGCCGTGGAGCTTCCAATGTTTGGAAGAGAATAGTTCCTTTCTTTTCCCATTAGTGAGAACCTTGATTTGTAAAGGACATTGGAGTCTGCAATACTTTCCTGAATCCTTATATCTATGAACTCTTGCAATGAGTGGGACCTTAGCCCTGTGATCTGACAGTCTACTTCAAGGCGTGACTTACGCCATCTCCTCTCTGCCGCCATATAGCTGGAATATTGCTTAGTGCGGCGTAAAACTAAACTCACTCACTCACTCACTTTCCCGAGATCAGAAAACCAACTGAAAACACAATGTCTTTCAGAAAGTGGTCAAATGTGACAACTGTATTTGTGAGTGCAGTGGTAATTTCTAAATTGTTGTTTAACGCCGCATTCAGCTATATTCCAGATATATAACAATCGAGTCTTGGCCCCGATCCACAAAGCGTCCGTAACGTTACGACCTGTCGTAACTCTATAGTTTATCATAGGCTTACGAATGTCGTAGCGCTACAAACGTTTTATGGATTGGGGATCTAAACCAGACAATCCAGTGATGAACAACATGAGCATCGGTTCACGCATTTGGGATATGACACGTCAGCGAGCCTGACCACCCGAACCCGTTAGTGACCTCTTACGACAAGCATGTCGAAGACCAATTCTAACCGGGTAACAAATTCTAGTACTTTGGTAGGGAGCTAGGTGTTGTGTCCTATCCGGGATTCGAACCTACATTCTCACTGTCAGGTACCAAATCGACCAAATACTTAGTGAGCTGGTTTCTGTCGTAGCCCGCAACGATAAGGCTGGACTATAGTGAATGCGGCGTAAAAACATACTCCCTCACTAAGGACCAATCCAGTCAGTTAGGACCCAAGGGTTTCTTATCAGAAACGTAGACACTATCCAATATAGTTCAACAATGACAAAGATAACAATAGTAACGCACATAGAGCTGGGATTGGATACCGCACAGTCCATTGTTAGTCCTGAGCTTATACTCGTGTCACTACTGAGAGTCAGGGCAGCGAGGTGCCCTACATAGCCTATGGGGTGTTGCTGAATTTTGTGCTGCTCTGCAGCTGATGCATTCACCTGCTCTCCCTCAGCCCGTCTCTCTATCATATTCCGGGGCTGTGGGTAGCCTAGTGGTGGAAGCGTTCGCTCGTCACGCTGAAGACTCGAGTTCGATTTCCCGCATGGGTACAATGTGTGAAGCCCATTTCTGGTGACCCTGCTGTCATATTGCTGGAATATTTTTGGAATCGACGTAAAACCATACTCACTCATACACCCACTATCACCTTCCTTTCCCGTTGTACCCTATACCCCCGACCCCGACCCCAGGCTACAGTCTCCCTACCTACCCAACACCAACTCTCTCTCTCTCTTCCTATCTCCCTCTCAATATCTGTTGTCAAATCTAAAGTTACAAAAACCCACAATTGACATTATGACACTAATTGGTATTAAAAGGTTTATTGGAGAACATTAATGGGCGATTTACCCTAATCAGATATTTGCAGTACGCTTGTGATCTTGTAGAGTCTTAATGTGTCGCCGTCACAAAACTGTTCCGCTCGGTCAAGCCTGCTCCATATGCAGCACTGACTGTGAACACGATCACCTCCTGTGCAGCAATGTGTGACAGGTGCGAGACATACCTGAAGGGGACCGTCTCACAACCGATGTGTACGTGTATTTGCAAAGCTACCATTTCATATGACAAACAGTAGGAGCATTTAATGCCATTACTACCTCACTGCCCCAATTACATTGAACAAGTTGGTTACTAGTTGGTGACAAGTTGGTGACGAAACGTACGCGTAAGAAATGCTTAATGCATGAAATACTTTTGAGATATACCCCGGGTAATAAGGGAGGCTGAACGCTGAAGAGTCTTTTCAAAAGAAGGAGTGAACAATGCACGAAAGTCATTACTCATGGGCATGACCCTATCCATTTCAGATCACGATAAGAGCGGGCCGAGCAGCTTCAGTAACATCACGCCCATCAACACGGAGTAACCCAGTACGACTTCCACGTTAACTATGGGGACGAAGACACGTACTACAGCCTGCCTCACGTTCAGCACCATCGCCAATGTGGTCGCCATCGTCCTCATCCTTGCTGCCATGGGCACGGAAAGATGGGTGGTGTACAGCGTCGACAGGACGAAGCTGACGACCCTGCAGCGAACGTCATCAACGACGGGGATCACAGCGAGATACTATCACACGCGCCAAAGAGGCATGTTCCGTGAGTGTTACCCTGGCAACGATACCCTGTTTCTGGATACTCTTGGAGGTGTTATAGACAAGAACTGCTTCATGCTGATGTTCGGGGACGATTCCGCCAGTGCTAGCGAGGAGTACACCTCCATGATAGCCTTATACACGTCCTTCATGGCTATGTTCCTCGTGGGGGAGCTTCTACTCGTTGTTAGCTATGCAGTAGGGTTATACATGTGTTTAGTAAGACCAACATCGCACGTGTGGATTCCGACCATCATGGTGTGTGTGGCTGCGTTCGTTGTAGTTCTTGGAATGGCGTTCTTCCACAGTTCCATCTACCTCCAAGACACCCTTGTCCAGGACCAGCTGCCAGATCGCCAACAATACTACTCAAAATGGCCTGGTGAGCTGAAGCGGGCTACCACAAGAAAATTCAAGGAATCTTACATAGCAGCCTGGGTCGGCGTTGCTTTTGCTATCATCGCCGCCTTCTGCTACGGCGTTACGGCAACAGCAATGGCCCCAAGATCAAACCTCTTGGAGAAGAATGTGAAACGGCTGCCAAGCTATAGACCTCCACGGCGCCACCATCGTCCTCGGCCCGTAAGACCCATGCCTGTCATGACACTTGACCCTCCCAGGACGAAGCCCTTGAAACTGATGTCCACGAAGGTCCTACCAAACCCTCCTCCATACTATTTACATCCATATTGAACCCTCGTCCATACGCCATGCGTTTGTATTGAACTGGCATCGTTGCTCTGGAATATTCACAGAACATTCTCAACAACAAGCTGTGCTTTCCGTGGACCTTCTTATACCGGAAACACTTCTTCCTGAGCTGGACTGTTTGGAATGGCTGTATATGCAAAGGAACAAACTCTAAAGCTCGTTAATCCAGAATTTATTTTGCGGTTGATTTCAAAGAGAGAGAGGTATGTCTGGATTAACGTGGCGTCCCTTTGTAACCATTGGTACTAGTTTTTAACAACCTGTTTACGACAATGTTATCTTTAGACAGCTACAATTATGTTCTTTTTCAAAATGTGAGTATTAGGTATTGAAATTCATCCAATATGTCTGTGTATAAATAGTTTTGTATGAAAGCTAGCTTCAAGACTTGTAACCGTTTTGGTTATGTATTTTGAATGTTTTCAAACGTTTGAGAGTTTCTGATGTTGTTTGAAAAATAGTTCATGCAATACCAGGACAAGACAAAGTCATGAATCTTCACAGTGTTCTTGATCTCTAAACGTTTACATGCCTTATCACTGTGTCTTTTGATCTGAAAAGTAAACTATATTGGATAGTTTTATGCTACTGTTAAGACAGTTATGATGTGATCATACTTTTTTCTGAAGATCTAGTTTCTTTGGGTTTTCTAAGACGATATTCGCTCTGTTGCTACAGTACAACAGATTTTTATTGATGCATGATTTGATCACTTAATGCAACACCCGTAACCTTTTATTGCATTTTACCTCACTCAGTTCAATATGTACGCTGTATTTCATATAGCCTACCACATAATACGTATTGTAATGCGATACCGGCATTAGGCAATGATCAAATCTTGAATGGAGTCAAGATGTAATATCATCACTATTTGATAATCCTTCGTAAATAGCTATACAACTCTGGAGGTGCGGTGTTAAACATGTCACTCGTCACGTTGAAGGCCCGGGTTCGATTTCCCACATGGGTACAATGTGTGAAGTTCACTTCTGGTGTCCACCACCCTGATATTGGTGGAATATTGCTGAAAGACGCGGTAGTATCTAGTAAGTAATATTTCTTTAAAATCAAGATGTCTACAGCTATTACATGTACATATGTGCATAGTCCGGCCTTAAAGAAGCAATAACAATATAAATAAGTAGTCCGGAGTGTGGGCTTTAAAATTATATATCGAACACGATTGTACTATATGCCGTTCTGGAGAAGAAGATTTTCAAACAGAGGCACCGTCAAAACGTGAAAATCGGCAAAAAAAATCAGTTTTTTTCAAAATAGCGCAAACTTTGAACTGCCGGCCAACTTTCGGTATGTGTTGAATCGACGGGGAATGGTGTTGTCTACATTGAGTGAAAATTTGGTCCATTTATCTCTTATAGTTTTTGAGATATTGAGGTTGAAAGATTTCGACATTTGGGGTTATCTGCCCTTAGCGGAAGCCGGAAATCGGGATTTTTTCGACTATGTATCAATTTCAGCATACAGGCTATCACCCCTGAAAGTTTCACGAAAATCGGCCAAGCGGTTAGGTGGGGAGAGCTGTCACAAAATTTGTACAAATAATAATAATAAGAAGAAAAATAATATTCGGATAATAACAGTAGGTCTTCCAGACTTTCGTCTGAAGACCTTGATATGAACACATCAGACTGTTCCTTTCTCAGTACAGAAAGCTAAACAGACCAACCCCAGCTCCGCACAAAATGTCAACCGCTTGAAACTATCTGTGGTCACAATCAGTGTAAGTCATCAGTAAAAATGACAGCACCGAGTATTAATAAATATGGTCAGTTTTAATTACAGGATGGATGTACTTTAAAAAAAAAACACCTAAAAAAACCGTACTCAAAATCACCCAATCACAGCTGTTAGAGGATTCAGTCTGCACTGAAGGTTCGGTACGAAAAGTGCTTGTTAAAATACGGATTCTGATTTGGTGTAGTGTAACCTCTACTGCCAGCACCCGACACTCCCAGTTTGTTTAAAACGTTTGTGTTACATCTGCGTATAACATCGACGGAATCGTACAATGGACTTTAGCAGAGATTTGATGATCATGCATTTAATAGAATTGCTGTTATATAATTATAGTGAGTGAGTGAGTTTGGTTTTACGCCGCTTTTAGCAATATTCCAGCAACATCACGGCGGGGGACACCAGAAATGGGCTTCACACATTGTACCCATGTGGGGATTCGAACCCGGGTCTTCGGCGTGACGAGCCAACGCTTTAACCATTAGGCTACCCCACCGCCCCGTTATATGATTATAAGTAGTAGTAGCAGCAGCATAGCAGCAGCAGCAGCAGCAGCAGCAGCAGTAGCAGCAGCAGCAGCAGCAGTAGTAGTAGTAGTAGTAGTAGTAGTATTAGTATTAGTAGTAGAAATGAACCGAATAAAATTCTGATATGTATATTTTTTTACCAGTTCTCATTATGCAGTATTTACATTTTGCCGTTTTTTCCAATATCATTGTTGTACATTTGACCCATTTGCGAGATGGCCTAACTTGACCCTGCTGGAATTCTGCTGAATGCGGCGTAAAACTATACACACTTACTCTCATATACATATTCTAAAGTCACGTTTACATTTGAGAGATTGTCACAAAATCTTACCTCGAATCGTATGTCATTATTGTTCTATTTATATCCACATTGTGTTTCTACGTGATATTGTCAACTTGACATAGACAGGAATATAAAGAAGCGTTGATATATTTTCGTGTATTATGTTTTTATTTTTGCAGCAGAGTCGGAGAGAGAGAGATATTTAGTGAAGGGAGGGCGATAGAGGGCGCGAGAGAGGAAGGAACGACGAGAGAGAGAGAGAGAGAGAGAGAGAGAGAGAGAGAGAGAGAGAGAGGAGGAGAGGAGAGAGAGAGAGAGAGAGAGAGGGAGAGGGAGAGAGAGAGAGAGAGAGAGAGAGAGAGAGAGAGAGAGAGAGAGAGAGAGAGAGAGAGAGAGGGAGAGAGAGAGAGAGAGAGAGAGAGAGAGAGGAGAGGGAGGGAGAGAGAGAGAGAGAGAGAGAGGGAGAGGGAGAGGAGAGGGAGGAGAGGAAGGGAGAGAGAGAGAGGTGTGAGGGCGGGGATATTGTTTGACAGACAGAGAGCTAGGGTGGGCTGTAGCTGGTACAATGGAGTCATCTTAACTATGAGGCAAGCGAGAGGTGCGAAATAAGAGAGACGGGGTGACAGATAAAGTGATGATATATTCTCTCTGGATGGTGCACATGCTGTAGAGTGAGTAGTTTATTAATAAGATGGGCAATACTCGAACAATATCACGACAGGGGACACTAGATATATGCTTCCCACATCGTACCCATGTGGGGAAACGACCCCTTCACTACCACATAGTCCCATACATGGTGTAGTTTGTGAATGTGCATTTGTACAAGCAGTGGATTGTTCACCTTTGGAATGCCACAGGAATGTATTTCGTCATGCACTAATTGCCTTGAATATAGTTAATATGAGTCAATGTAAAGTGTTTTCAGACTTCTCCACTATCGTTCAAGGGGTGATAATATTTTTGTCACGTTCAACCGACTTACAGGTTTCTTTGTTGTTTAACACTCCTGAATGCCTCCTAAATGTATCGTAGTTTTGAATTCTGTTGAATTCTGTTTTATGATGTCATTCCTGCTTGTTTGAACATTTCAAACGTACACCAGATTTTCTACCTTTAGACAAATGTCAGAGGATGTCTGTAATTGCAACATGAACGTATTTCAAATACGTGGAATATGCAGTTATGTTATTGTGAATAGTATTTTACTTACCTTTTATTCATTTAAATAAAACTGAATATATTAATGATTGTTCATAGAATGGATAACATTTAATCACATATCAATTGGAACAGGACTGGTGAAAAGATTAATTCTCGTGGAAGTGATTTTGGTCGTGTGAATCAATGCCAGACTGACTGACTGACTGAGTTTGGTTTTACGCCGCTTTTAGCAATATTCCAGCAACATCACTGCGGGTGACACCAGAAATGGGCTTCACACATTGTGCCCATGTGGGGATTCGAACCCGGGTCTTCGGCGTGACGAGCCAACACTTTAACCACTAGGCTACCCTACCGCCCCGAATCAATGCCAGAACAGTGATAGCTATACATGCAATTCACAAGGCGCACTTTTGTCACAAACAATCTAAGAACAGCTCCACTCGGTTGGATATATACTCATGCCAATAATGGTTGACACCCCCTTAAATGTTTTTAATTAGAGAGGGGGTGTGAGTTGGGGTATGAGGTGTGTGGGGGGTTTGGGTGGGCAGGGGGATGACAATTATTATTGGCATGAGTATAGTTAATCATGTCACTCCTTCTTATACATGTTTATCACATGGCATGAGAACTTTTTCTTTATTTCTGTAAGAACTGTTAAACATATCAGTCGTGCAATGTTACCCTCTTGTCAAGGCTTGTACGAATATCCGGATATTCCAGCGGTAAAGGCTTTTGCCGCATCTTTCATTATCTGAGTCTAAGACTAGATGACTAGAAATAACAACATGATAATGAACAAATGCATGTCCGATATCAAAGTATATTTCTCTGTCTTGAGTATTTTAATTCATGCCAAATTGATAATTTACACTGTCAACACATCTACTTTGTATTCTATTCCAGACATCATTTACATGCTAATATAGTCATATATAAAAGTCATATATATATAGTCAAAATTTCATATAGAGATTTTTCTTACATTAAACGTAGAATTAAGTTAAATTTAGTCACAATAATAATATTTTCAGTTTAAGATGTCGCCCAAGACATACAAAAAGCTATGAAGTCAAACAAAAACAACGTGTCCGTGATTCATTACGACTGATGGTGAACCAACTGCTCCGTATTGTAAGTGCAAACATAACCAAACATAACCAAACCCAAACCACTGTCAAGGCCTGCAATATTCCAACCAACCATCACGATATGTCATCATCCATTTTTTCCCAACCAATCATCACGATCTATCATATCTCTTATTTCCCAACCAATGATCACGATCTGTCATATCTCTTATATTCCAACCAACCATCACGATATGTCATATCCCTTTTTTCCCAACCAATCATCACGATCTGTCATATCTCTTATTTCCCAACCAATCATCACGATCTGTCATATCTCTTATTTCCCAACCAATCATCACGATATGTCATATCCCTTTTTCCCCATCATCACGATATGTCATATCATTTCTAATCATCACGATCTGTTATCCTATAATTCCTCCTAACCAATCATCACGATCTGTCATATTCTTTATTTCCCAACCAATCATCACGATCTGTCATATCCTATATACCTCCTAACTAATCATCACGATCTGTCATATCTCTTATTTCCCAACCAATCATCACGATCTGTCATATCCTATACCTCCCAACCAATCATCATCACGATCTGTCATATCTCCCAACCAATCATCACGATCTGTCATATCCTATACCTCCCAACCAATCATCATCGATCTGTCATATCTCTTATTTCCCAACCAATCATCACGATATGTCATATCCCTTTTTTTCCCAACCAATCATCACGATCTGTCATATCTCTTATTTCCCAACCAATCATCACGATCTGTCATATCCTATACCTCCCAACCAATCATCACGATCTGTCATATCTCTTATTTCCCAACCAATCATCACGATCTGTCATATCCTATACCTCCCAACCAATCATTATGATCTGTCATATCTCTTATTTCCCAACCAATCATCACGATCTGTCATATCCTATACCTCCCAACCAATCATCACGATCTGTCATATCTCTTATTTCCCAACCAATCATCACGATCTGTCATATCCTATACCTCCCAACCAATCATCATGATCTGTCATATCTCTTATTTCCCAACCAATCATCACGATCTGTCATATCCTATACCTCCCAACCAATCATCATGATCTGTCATATCTCTTATTTCCCAACCAATCATCACGATCTGTCATATCCTATACCTCCCAACCAATCATCATGATCTGTCATATCTCTTATTTCCCAACCAATCATCACGATCTGTCATATCTCTTATTTCCCAACCAATCATCACAATCTGCCATATGCCTTCTTTCCCAACCAATCATCACGATATGTGACATCTCTTATTTCCCAGCCAATCATCACGATATGTCATATCCCGTATTTACCAACCAATCATCGCGACCTGCTATATCCCTTATTTCCAAACCAATCATCACGACCTGCTGTGTCCCTAATTTACCAATCCACACCGTCACAACCTGCTTTGTCCCTTATCTACCAACCCACACCGTCCCGACCTGCTATATCCCTTATCTACCAACCTACACCGTCTCGACCTGCTTTGTTCCTTATCTACCAACCCACACCGTCACAACCTGCTATATCCCTTATATACCAACCTCACCGTCACAACCTGCTATATCCCTTATCTAACAACCTACACCGTCACAACCTGCTTTGTCCCTTATCTACCAACCCACACCGTCAAAACCTGCTATATCCCTTATCTACCAACCTACACCGTCACAACCTGCTTTGTCCCTTATCTACCAGCCCACACCGTCACAACCTGCTATATCCCTTATCTACCAACCCACACCGTCACAACCTGCTATATCCTTCATCTACCAATCCACACCGTCACAACCTGCTATATCCCTTATGTACCAACCCACACCGTCACAACCTGCTATATCCCTTATCTACCAACCCACACCGTCACAACCTGCTATATCCCTTATCTACCAACCCACACCGTCACAACCTGCTATATCCCTTATCCACCAACCCAAACCGTCACAACCTGCTATGTCCCTTATCTACCAACCCACACCGTCACAACCTGCTATATCCCTTATCTACCAACCCACACAGTCTCGACCTGCTATGTCCCTTATCTACCAACCCACACCGTCACAACCTGCTATATCCCTTATCTACCAACCCACACAGTCTCGACCTGCTTTATCCCTTATCTACCAACCCACACCGTCACAACCTGCTATATCCCTTTTCTACCAACCCACACCGTCTCGACCTGCTTTATCCCTTATCTACCAACCCACACCGTCTCTACCTGCTTTGTCCCTTATCTACCAACCCACAGCGTCACAACCTGCTATATCCCTTATCTACCAAATCACACAGTCTCGACCTGCTTTATCCCTTATCTACCAACCACACCGTCACAACCTGCTATGTCCCTTTTCTACCAACCCACACCGTCACAACCTGCTATATCCCTTATCTACCAACCCACACCGTCACAACCTGCTTTATCCCTTATCTACCAACCCACACCGTCACAACCTGCTATATCCCTTATATACCAGCCACACCGTCTCGACCTGCTTTATCCCTTATCTACCAACCCACACAGTCTCGACCTGCTACATCCCTTATATACCAACCCAACCCGTCACAACCTGCTATATCCCTTATCTACCAACCCACACCGTCACAACCTGCTATATCCCTTATATACCAACCAGACCGTCTCGACCTGCTTTATCCCCTTTTTCCATCACATCGTCACGACCCGCAATGTCCCGGGAAGCCCACCCACATTCCTCACATCACGTCAAGCTCTATTATTTCCGAGAATCTACCCCGCTGTCATGCTCAATGCGCATGCACTACGTCCATCTGTAAACCAGCGTCTTTCCGGGTGAGAGAGCAAGACAGGGTGAGAGAGTTTATTGCTTATTCTTGTTCATTCCCACATACCCAACATGCCAGGTATGGACATCTATGCCTGGGTGAATGTACAGGGTAGATGTCTACCCATGATAAAATGACCCGCATGAAACCGTCAATCAAAGGGATCTTAGCGCTAAGTGATCTTATACATTAACATAGCCATACACCTGTCATAGCACTAATGGTTTTTGTACAACGGCACTCTGGCAATCTGGGTTGCTAGGAGTTCTGTACAACCTATTAATGCTCAGCAGTGAGCATGGGTACACAGTTTAACTTACTAGATGTAATGTGACAAAAACGCTGGTCACGTACAGAGCAAAGAATTACGTGGGTTCGGTAAATTAATTTGTTCAAGTGTAGTTGAACAGCGTATCGTGTGTAAAATGGAGTGCGGGGTCCCGATCCACAAAGCGTTCGTAACGTTACGGCATGTCGTAACTCTTTAGTTTACCATAGGGTTATGAACGTCGTAACGCTACGAACGTTTTCGTTTCTCCTTCTATGGCCGTAATGGTCAGTATCTAGTGCACACGAGACCCGTGGTACGAATCGGTTCCAGGGTTAAGGTGATCGTAACTCAAGTTGTTTACCATAGACTTACGATCATCGTAGCGCTGAAGACGTCGTAACTCCCATAGCTTTAAACAGATTTATGATGATTGTACAACTAAGGTGTTCGTAACTTCCATAACTTAACATAGTCTTACGATCATCGCAGCGCTAAGGTGATCGTAACTGCCATAGCTCAACTCAGACTTCCGGTCATCGTAGAGCTTGTTTGGTACAGAAGTACAGTGTGAATGCAAGAAATACCAATGAGCTGTGATGAACACCTATGAACACCAACTCTGGACCAGACAATCCAGTGATCATCAGCATGAGCATCGATCCACCAACTCAGCGAGCCTGACCATCCGATCTAGTTAGTCGCCCCTTACGACTAGCATAGACTGCTGAAGACCTATTCTAACCCGGATCTTCACGGGTCTCACCAACAGGATGAACATTGGAACTGAAAGGACGAATTCCCCATTACAAACACTCTATTCCTGGCATTGACATTGATTAAATTTGTGGAGTGAGTGAGTGGGATGGGTATTAAGCACCTTTTAGCAATATTCCAGCAATATAACGGCCGAAGACTCTACACATTGTACCTCTGTGGGGAATCGAACCCGAACCCCCGGCGTGATGAGCTAATGCTTATACCACATACTTCAGGGTTATAAGAATTTGTAAACATTTAATTTAGTAGGTGGGTTTTTTTTTCAAATACAGGTGATTATTAACCATTTATGTATATACCTTTTCATGCATGTTTGAAAACATTATAAACAAAATATATTGAAAAATAGTATGTACTTCTTGTACCATTACATATGGTCCTGGGGGCGGTGGGGTAGCCTAGTGGGTAAAGCGTTCGCTCGTCACGCCGAAGGCCCGGGTTCGATTCCCCACATGGGTAAAATGTGTGAAGCCCATTTCTTGTGTCCCCCGCCTTGGTATTGCTGGAATATTGCTAAAAGCGGCGTACAATCAAACTCACTCACTCACTCACATATGGTCCTGACTCCTGTATAATATTCCATGGGTAGCAAAATATAGAAGACACCTAACATTCGGCACCACGCCTGGCTGACGCTCTATCTCGCTCAGTTGGTCTAAGGGAGGTAATTCTTACTCTCAACTGATGACCCCTTTAAACGGAGTCGTTTACCGTGTCCATTCCAACACACAAAAACATTAACATTTAATAAATATATTTATCGACTAGGTTTATGGATCCGGGGATAAACAAATATATCCCCAACGTTTACGAGGCGACACCTACTTGTTAGATATATTTAGACTTTATATTATTTTCATGGTTATACGATTAAATGGATGTGACAACGCCTTAAACCCCGCGATCATGATCGTCTAAAAATAACTTTGAACGTAGGTGTACTGCAAGGTTCGTATTGTCCCCACCCACCCCGCCTTATTACAACATCCACGAGTCACGCAATTGTAAACATACCAAGTGATGAAATACGTACGTGTATATATATTGTTATCGTACACGTTGTACAGTATTGTGCAAGAGGGCGTTATTCTTTTCTTTACTACTGTGAAGGTTGTAGAAAATACTGCAATTATTGACAGAAACCTGTTTGGTTGTAGGCGTGGTCCATATATCCTATACTCCATTAAATCACTGTTTCAAAATATTTAAGTAGTTTCTTGGGAATAATCCCAAAGCACCCGTGTGTACTTTGTTTTTTACATCAGTATATTGACAACCTGCATGTATTTGTCCGTGGGTTTTGTGTATCTATCTACTTGATAAATCTGGATATATTGATACATGTTTATTGGGAATGTGAGTGTGTGAAAACATTCTGGTTGAAACTGAAAGAATATATTGAAGATAAATCATCAGAAAATTTTACCCTGACAAAATATACAGTCTTAATTGGCGGAAATAATAACGACCTTATGAATCACATACTTCTTGCCAGTAAAAAATATATCCATATATCAAGTATTAAAAAAAATAAGTTATCACTGGATACATTTGTAAAAATATTGAGTGATATTTTCAAGACAGAAAAGTTTATTGCCAGTAAGAATCAAAAAATATTACAATTTGACAGAAAATGGTCATCTCTACTGCACACATTCCCAGCCTAATGAAGATTCCAATATGTGTAATGCCAACCCATATGAATTTCTGTTTTACGGTGTACAAGTGTTGTTGCATCATGTACTTTGTATACTTGTATCTACTGATTTTGAATGAATAAAATTTTTTTTTAAAAATCAAAAAATCTTGATATCTATTAGCTTGTATCATATATGCAGTTCCCTCCCCAGAGAGCATGATGTAAGTCCCAACACTTTCAAAGTAGATGTAAACTTACCGGGATTTTTTAAGCGTAGTATTTTTGTGACTTTAATTTTGGGCAAATTTACCTACAATCGCCAGCGGCTGAGGAAAATCCAGCTAGGGTCTACGCAGGTAGCAAAGGTACTGTAAGTCCCCATGGTCCCTAGTATGGGGATCTACCTTCAGTTTTTGGCGATCTATAGTCTGTTTCTATATTGTCATGTACATATGTATAGTTAACATGTTTTATGTTTAATTACTAGTTCTAACATTTATGTCTGTGATAAACTAGTTGTTTTACTGTCCTTCATTGACAGGTTTTTATAATTTACCTATAATTGTTATTAATGTATAACTTGATTAGTCACGATATGGCTGAAATGCTGCCGATGTGACTTAAAATTGTCACTCACTCACTGACATGTTTGTCGTAAGAGGCGACTAACGGGATCGGATGGTCAGGCTCGCTGGCTTGGTTGACACATGTCATCACATCCCTTTTTGCGTACATCGACACTCGTGCTATTAATCACTTGATAGTCTGATTCAGGCCCGATAATTAACAAACCGCCGTCAAACATCTGGAATATTGCTGAACCTGGCGTTACACAAGACACAAACAAGCAATACAAATCAAATTTAATTGTATTAATAACTGTTTTAATCAGTGGATTGTCCGGTCCACACTCCATTGTCTGCAAACCGCTGTCACATAACTGAAATACTGCTTACTACGGAGTTCAACAACAAAAAAAAACGGGATGATTTTGTTGCATAGTCCTAGGAATGTCCACTAAATCTCCCACGATAACTAGTCTGTGAGGATATATACACAGTAGGGATATCTATGGTATTTACAGGAGTTAGTGAGTGAGTGAGTTTAGTTTTACGCCGCACTCAGCAATATTACAGCTATATGGCGGCGGTCTGTAAATAATCGAGTCTGGACCAGACAATCCAGTGTTTAACAGCATGAGCATCGATCTGCGCAATTGGGAACCGATGACATGTGTCAACCATGTCAGCGAGCCTGACCACACGATCCCATTAGTCGCCTCTTACGACAAGCATGGGTTGCTGAAGAACAATTCTAACCCGGACCTTCACGGGTAGGTATTTATATCAAGACAGTGGTTTCTACGCACAATGGGTATTTCGGGTTTGACGCAGATAAGCCCTCAATATTTGCTTTCTGTATTAACCACAACAGACCTGAAATGTGAAGTGTACAATCCGGGTGTATACGTGTTTACACGGAGATATCCGGCTACGTTCATATTTGTTCAAAGTATTTGTGTCTATTCCATGAATATAAACACAGGCCTGTGATTCTCAGAACCTCAAGAAAATATTTTCTTGATCGAAAGAAGAAAGCGGAGAACATATTTATTACCATGGAGGTTGCGTAAGAATATACAGGGTTTTTATTATTATTATGTTCTGATCAATATTGACAGGGATTTAGTGATTGACCAAACGGCAAATTGTGACTAATCCATATCATCATATGAAATAATTCCTAGAATAAAGATCGATGGCAAGCAGATCTATTGACCGGGGGTAATAGCAGTCTGAGCATGTTTTAGGATGTCGATTTGGCGCATAATAGTGAGTGAGTGAGTGAGTTTAGTTTTACGCCGCACTCAGCAATATACCAGCTATATGGCGGCAGTCTGTATATAATCAAGTCTGGACCGGTCAACCCAGTGATAAACAGCATGAGCATCGATCTACGCAATTGGGATACGATGACATACATGTGCCAAGCATGTTAGCGAGCCTGACCACCCGATCCCGTTAGTCGCGTCTTGCGACAAGCATGGGTTAGAGCATTATAAATGTCCACACAACTATAGTAAAATAGCGTAAGAATCCGCGTAAGAAACGTCTTGTCAAATAAAACAAAGTGGAAAACTATACACAATTAAACAAATACATTTGTGATAAATAGACTAAGTGTCATAACATTACTGACTGAGTTTGGTTTTACGCCGCTTTTAGCAATATTCCAGCAACATCACGGCGGGGGACACCAGAAATGGGCTTCACACATTTTACCCATGTGGGGTTTTGAACCCGGGTCTTCAGCGTGACGAGCCAACGCTTTAACCATTAGGCTACCCCATCACCCCTACTTAACATTACTTCAAACAAGACAGTTACTAGTCTGACGGGAATATTGTACCAGTTGAACAAAACGTCAAGAATATATTTCCACAGTATCTCTAAGACATGCCCCACATGGGTACAATGTGTGAAGCCCATTTCTGGTGTCCCCCGCCGTGATATTGCTGGAATATTGCTAAAAGCGGCGTAAAACCAAACTCAGTCAGTCAGTCAGTCAGTCTAAGACATCCCTGAACTCTCCAGTCCAGGTCAAGTCAAGTTAACTACAACAATGTACAATCATGTAAAATTGAATCGTTTATTTTTTTTCCTAGCCGTTATATGTGCAAAGTGCAGTAAAATGGAACCACGAACATCTCCAAATCTCACGACGTCTGAAACCTCATCAGTCTGTTCAAGCATTATTCAAAATATAAATACAACAAAATAATTCAATTCGTTTGTACGCCCTTTTAGCAATCCTGTCGTAAAGGAGCATATTGATATATACGTATCCTTAATATTACGTTAGTTGTGTACGCCATATTAGAGTTACAGAAGGGCGATAACTCTGTACACTTATATTCACTGACGAAGATTCCCGGAAGCAGCGTTGACGGTGGTGAAGCATAGGATGTTTGTAAACACGCAGTGCCTTGTATCTAAAGTATGTCACCTGGATAATTAAGAAGTGTATAGCGGAAAGTAGGTCTTGCTGGATAGAGGATACAAAAGCCATGAAACACGTTTCGCACACTGATGCTGACCGAGACAGTGATGTCAGCCAATAACCACGCCCTCCTCGTGTTGTGTGACTACTTTGTGAAACATGACTCTCTGGTTGAACGAAGTGATTCAGACTCATCAACACCTGGGATATAAATATCCAGTTTGATGTTGAAATTCGAACTGAATTTCAGGTACTTTTTAAAAAAGACTAACACACCCAAGTATATGCGCAATTCAAACAATTAATTTTCATAAAAAAGACTAACACTCCCAAATACATTTGCAGTTTAAACGACAATGAATTTGTATAAGAAAAACTAACACACCCAAATATATTAGCAATTTGAACGACAATTAATTGGTTTGAGAAAGACTAACACACCCACATATATTCGCAGTTTGAACGACAATTAATTTGAGGACAGAATCTGTGAACATGTGAAGTTGATAACTATTTCTGATAATGTGACGTAACCGTCAAATAAAAAAACATTAGAGTCCATTTGTATAGCGCTAATTCCATGCTCAAAGCATGCTCTAAGCGCACAGCTGTGAGAAGATTCAGGGAAGATAAGCTTGTCTGAAGAGATAGGTTTTGAAGCTTGTTTTGAAGGTTGATAGTGAATCTGAAAGACAGAATCATCTGAGGAAGAGAGTTCCCACATGAGGCAGCGGTATAGGAAGATGAACGTTGACCATGAGTTGCTGTTCTGACTTTAGGCATAGTGAGTAGATGAAGGAAAACCAAGTTCTATAGATAGACAACTTCTTTATTGCAAAGGGTGCGACGTTTCGGTGTAGGTACTAACACCGTTATCAGGCAAGTGATGACGGTGTTAATACCTACACCGAAACGTCGCACCCATTTCAATAAATAGGTTGTCAATCCATAGAACTTGGTTTTCCTTCATCTATCCAACTTCTAAAATGCCTCTCAAAGAAGTTAAAGTGAGTAGTTGTTTAGATTCTGAGCTTAGGGAACGACTGGGGACGTAGAGGGTGAGTAAGTGCGAAAGGTAGGACTGACTGACTGAGTTTGGTTTTTACGCCGCTTTTAGCAATATTCCAGCAACATCACGGCGGGGGACACAAGAAATGGGCTTCACACATTGTGCCCATGTGGGGATTCGAACCCGGGTCTTCGGCGTGACGAGCCAACGCTTTAACCATTAAGCTACCCCACCGCCCCATTGGAAGGTAGGAAAGAGCGTGATTGTTTAAGCACTTTTCTGTTAGGCAGAGGACTTAAATGTGATCCTTTGTGACAGTGGAAGTCAGTGTAGCTCCATTAGAATTGGTGTTACGTGGTCTTGTGTGTGACCTTTGGAGATGATTCTGGCGGCGGTGTTCTGCACTCGCTGGAGCATGTTTGTAATGGACAGAGGAGCACCATCGAGGACACTGTTACGGTAATCCAGTCACGACTGACTGACTGAGTTTGGTTTTACGCCGCTTTTAGCAATATTCCAGCAACATCACGGCAGGGGACACCAGAAATGGGCTTCACACAATGTACCCATGTGGGGATTCGAACCCGGGTCTTCGGCGTGACGAGCCAACGCCTTAACCACTAGGCTACCCCACCGCCCCTAATCCAGTCAAGAGATGATGAGGGAAAGAACTAAAATGTTTGTGGAATCTACTTTCAGATATTTTCTAATGTTCCCGATGTTCCTGAGTTGAAAATATGTGCCTGTCAGGACGAAGGTCTGGATCGATGAAGACACCAAGATCTTTGACAGATTCTGATAACGGAATAGTGTACTGCCCAAAAGTGAGCGAGTTCAAGTCTGTATGTTTCAGTTTTGCTTCAAACCGAAACATGAGTCTCATTAACCTATTCAGTCAATGACTTTTCAGCCGATCCAAATTTTCTCATGTGAAAGTGGAAATAGACATCACAAACAAATATGGTTACACTGAATTCCAATTCCTTGTTTCATAACAAAATGGTATTTACAATGAATTTTAATTTTTAAACTTTAATATCATCGTATTTCTATATTTTATGGCGAGGTGTAGGCAGCATGACCTTAACTAAGACGTCACAGGCTGCCCAAGTTTGATGAGGTCGTAAAATGATTTATAATGCATCTGGCTCATTGGTTACACCTGTTATGTGTTTTTGCGCTTATTCAATATAGTTCTGTAACGCACAATGTGATTGATATAATATTCAGTCCGTACCAGACCGCAAACCTTTTCTAGTGGCAGTGCCTCGTTTTGAAATTTCCACGATGTCCAGGTTTCTGTTTAGCAGAGCTCGCTGTACGACAGAGCACGCAACCATAACCAGCACCATAAAACGAGCACCATAAAACCAGCATTACTACGCGGCGTTAAACCCAGTTTCAGCTCACCTGGTTCTGTTTGGTAGGGTTGTAAAACACTGGTTAAAGCGCTGACTTGTCACATTGAGGATTCTCGAATGGGTACAACTGACTCACTCATACTCACTCACTCACTCACTCATACTCACTCACTCATGCTCACTCACTCACACACTCACTAGACTGGCTATCAACAGTATTCATGCAAACTTACTGTGACGTAACGCGGTCGGATTCCCAAATGGGTACAACTCACTCACTCACTCACCCATACTCTCTCAGTCACTCACTATCAATAGTATTAATACAAACTTACTGTGACGTAACGCGGTCGGGTTCCCAAATGTACAATTCACTCACTCACAAACCCACCCAAAACCCACTCATTCACTCCCTCAATCACTCACTACCATTAGTATTCATGCAAACTTACTGTTGCGTAACTCTAAAACCATAATATGGTTTACAAAGGCGTCTGCATATGCAGAAGAATTTAACCAAGTACAACTTAACCAAGCAACTTGATGTGTACATGTGATCTGAAACTCTCAAGGGAAAATATGACTGAACACAAGTTAAGCTGCTAGCGAAGCTGTTCGTCACTGGTTGAACCAACTTCAAATCAGTTCCGCTAGCCTACTGGGAGTAGACCCTATTGTCCGCCATCATCTTATCTGGTTACTTCGTCAGTGTCCCGAGCTGTGGATGCAGCTGTGCGTGACAAACAGGTAGCATACCTGGGAGGGACCGTGTCATAACTCATCCGTCGATATTTACAATCAGCCAATCGATCGCGAGACAAGGACTGCGACAAGGTTGTGTTTACCTCCTACTCTTTTTATGTTAATGCATGGTGGAATAGGAGTACAGTAAGTAGGAGCCTCCGCGGTCTGTACACTTGTATTGGCGTGTTAACAGTTTGAGACTCTCCCTCTTGGATAATGTCGATATATGATACAACAATGGGGGTGAATAGGAGGGCAATAGTTTGAAGGCTTGACTGTCGTCCATACCCGACACGGTGGAGAAAGACGTAGTTCTCGCATGAGCTACCGCAGCTATGTTCACTAGCCACTGTGTGAGACGGGAGAGGTCTGTTAAAACCTAGGCAGTGGAAGGTTTCAGCGTCTACGCCCTGAGAGAGGGATACAAAGTTTGGTGGAAAAACTGTTACGACATACGGGTGGTATACTTGAAGCTTACACAAGCTGTGAAACATTCCTGGAGGTAATACGTGCGCGTCAACATCTTCTACGTGTGAATCGACATCATGAACAACCGTGGATGCAACAAGGTGGAGGCCTGTCTCACTGTGGCCAACATCTTCGGAGTCTTTGCTATAGTGATAATTGCTGCCGCCATAGGCACAGACAGATGGCTTGTATTCACTGTCAACAGATCTCGACTATCCGCGGCGACACAAGTCGCCTCCAGGGAAGGGATCAGAGCACGGTACTACCACACCCGACAACGGGGTATGTTCAGGGAGTGTTACCCAGGTAACGACACAGTATTCCTCGACAAGGCAACCGATGTCTTGGACAAGAACTGCTTCTCGACAATGTTTGGCGACAATCCAGATGGCGCTTCGGAAGACTACCGGATGATGCAGGGGCTGTTCACGGCGTTCATGGTGATGTTCATAGTAGGTGAACTGGTACTCGTCATTGCCTACATCATCGGACTGTGTCTCTGTGTCGGGAGGTTGTTCTCCAAAGCGTGGGTAGCAGCGTTGCTCACGTTCATCGCGGCGTTTCTAGTCGCCCTGGGTCTGGCTCTGTTCCACGGGTCCGTCCATGTTGAAAGGGAAAACGTCCGAGACACATTAACAGACAGGCAACAGTATTACCAATCATGGCCCACCGAGTTGCAGAACAGTACCAAGATGGCATTTAAAGAGTCCTACATCGCTGCTTGGGTTGGGTTCGTACTAATGCTGGTTACATGCTTCTGTTACGGAATCGCTGCTCGTCTCTTGTCTCCCCCTAAGCCGAAGTCTAAAGCCCCACCTCCACCAGAGGCTTCTTACTACCCTCAGCAGGTCATCTACCCCACACAACAAGCATCCTACCCACAAGCACCTGTTGTGTATTATCTGGAATGAAATGTCACTTAGCAATAATATTTTTAGAAGAACAGTTAACTACGGATATATCGAAGTGCTGCCCCTGGAGTGTCTGTTCTGCGTGATAAGGGGAGTTAACGAAAAGCTCTATAAAGATGAACAATTTCGAGATAACCGAGATATTCAGAGGGTGAATGAGTGTTTCGAGACACGGAAGTGAAATTGAGAAGAGTTGTGTCATGCTGGACAACATCGGGAAACAATTCTGGGTGGAGGTAGTCTAAACTGAATAAAACGATTCCAGAGACAAGTAATTCAGTCGGATATATTTTACCTTAACTGTAAGCTCAAACATAGCTTTGGATACAAAATGCTTTTGTCGTATCCGACTTTGTCCAATCCGATCTTGTCGTACCCGTCATTGACTGTTCTTCGTTTACAAGAAGATGTACTCTCTTAGAGATAATGACTGTCATATAAACTGCCATGTTTGAAGTTTAAAGGATCTGAAAGTGTGTTAATGAAAGTGGTGTGTTTTGTCATTCGTGAGGATTTCATATGGAGAAAAGAGACTGCAATATGTTCTTGCACCATGGAAGCGTCCAGATCTGATTAAGAGTTAAATAGAGTAGTCCAATGGTCCAAAACTCGGTATCATTTGCACAGTTTGGTTTTGCAGGGCTTGCCTGCAAGATTTGCCCCGTAATCGTTGGTACGTCAGCATCAAACCTGTGTCGGTTGGTTTCGTCAATGTCTACAACGACGGCCTTTCTTCTAAATTAAGCTGACACGCCCTGATATAACTGAACTTTTCTAGAATTTTTCAAACCAACTCACTCACTCACTCACTCACCATAGTGCATATGCTCGTCTCCATGTTCATACGTGGGGAGTCCACGAGTTGATATTTACCACGCCACTATCAGAGTACCTTCCTATGTCTATTCTCAAGTAGTGTATCATGACATTTGTCTATTCCCAGGTAACATGTCATGACATTTGTCTGTTCCCAGGTAACATGTCATGACATTTGTCTATTCCCAGGTAACATGTCATAACATTTGTCTGTTCCCAGGTAACATGTCATAACATTTGTCTATTCCCAGGTAACATGTCATGACATTTGTCTGTTCCCAGGTAACTTGTCATGACATTTGTCTATTCCCAGGTAACATGTCATGACATCTGTCTGTTCCCAGGTAACATGTCATAACATTTGTCTGTTCCCAGGTAACATGTCATGACATTTGTCTGTTCCCAGGTAACATGTCATAACATTTGTCTGTTCCCAGGTAACATGTCATAACATTTGTCTATTCCCAGGTAACATGTCATGACATTTGTCTGTTCCCAGGTAACTTGTCATGACATTTGTCTATTCCCAGGTAACATGTCATGACATCTGTCTGTTCCCAGGTAACATGTCATAACATTTGTCTGTTCCCAGGTAACATGTCATGACATTTGTCTGTTCCCAGGTAACATGTCATAACATTTGTCTGTTCCCAGGTAACATGTCATAACATTTGTCTATTCCCAGGTAACATGTCATGACATTTGTCTGTTCCCAGGTAACTTGTCATGACATTTGTCTATTCCCAGGTAACATGTCATGACATCTGTCTGTTCCCAGGTAACATGTCATAACATTTGTCTATTCCCAGGTAACATGTCATGACATTTGTCTGTTCCCAGGTAACATGTCATAACATTTGTCTGTTCCCAGGTAACATGTCATGATATTTGTCTATTCCCAGGTAACATGTCATGACATCTGTCTGTTCCAAGGTAACATGTCATGACATTTGTCTGTTCCCAGGTAACATGTCATGACATTTGTCTATTCCCAGGTAACATGTCATGACATTTGTCTGTTCCCAGGTAACTTGTCATGACATTTGTCTATTCCCAGGTAACATGTCATGACATCTGTCTGTTCCCAGGTAACATGTCATAACATTTGTCTATTCCCAGGTAACATGTCATGACATTTGTCTGTTCCCAGGTAACATGTCATAACATTTGTCTGTTCCCAGGTAACATGTCATGATATTTGTCTATTCCCAGGTAACATGTCATGACATCTGTCTGTTCCCAGGTAACATGTCATGACATTTGTCTGTTCCCAGGTAACATGTCATGACATTTGTCTATTCCCAGGTAACATGTCATGACATTTGTCTGTTCCCAGGTGGCCTGTCATGACATGTGTCTGTTCCCAGGTGGCATGTCATGACATTTGTCTATTCCCAGTTGGCATGTGTGGCGTTAACGAGGGTTAGGCTCGTGGAAACTGATATGTGAAGTCCTTTCGACAACAATATGCATATCTGCTTGTTAATTTCGATATTTTTCGATTTCGATTTTTAAACCAATATACCAGCTAATCTCCATTTTAAGTAAACAGAGATACTGTCAAGGTATCACGCTCAGGTATGTTTGCAGTATCTGAAACTATAGACGACCGTGAAGTATATCTCCCTTTAAGCCAACCCACTCATTCCACGTAGAATGTCGCCATCGGGTTGTGTTACAACGGGTATTTGTATTGTAAATAATACTGTTCCTCAAACGAGGGATATCTTGTATTACATCATGTTAGGCATTATCAGTCATTATCAGCCCCCCCAGGCGTTAAAGGGAGACTCGCCTCGGGCTAGCTTACCTTCTTAGTAAATTTGATTCAATCTTCAAACGTTTGTCTGCAATCTAAAGTTTTATGACAGTTTATCAACACTATAATTTCACTGAGAACCTGATTCAAACTAAAAGCACCGTCTCAGGGTAAATATGACCATGGGTAAGAGAGTGTGGCGGAGAGGAGTACCCCTTTAAACTTGACATTTTGGACGATGTGGTACAGTCATGGTGTATATGTCAGTTAAAAAAGAAACCGATACTTTAAGCAAAACTTTCGTATGTTGTGTGCACATCTATGTCCATATTGTATATGTATGTTATCATATTCAAATATTATAAATATATTGCATGAATATATAGTTTCATTATTGTTCCCTGTCATTTAGAAGTCATTTGTTACATGACATATTGTTATAACGCTATACATATTATACATAATAAATCCACTTCGTATGAAGCTCGTTATTCTTTACTTCGCAAATACATGGGTTGCTTGTCATTGGATATCTGACTACAGCCGTGTGTCAGTCTTCATGAACGCAGGTCAGATATGTATACAACAACGTTGCCTTTGTAACCTGAAGAAAGCTTCGACGCCCTCCACACAATGACGCTTAGTGGTTGAAGACTGGGCTTTTGATATGGAAGTAGCGGCATAGCGTTTGACATTTGTAAATCCAGTTTTAGTGTACGGGTTTCTATTCACGCTCTTGTGACACATATAATATACACGCACGTTATTGTGTTTGTGTATCCTGTGATTAATACGATCATTAAACTTGAGGTTTTCAAACTCGACCTCAGTTTTAAACTTTTGAAACGTTGGATCAAGCTGAAGGAAATACTGTTATACAACTCGACATAAGTTTAGGACAACCAGATTCTTTCATAATACTACGGTTAACCTGCCATACCACGTGTTGGGTAGTTCTCATCTTTCTGCGAGTAGAATACATGCGAAAAACTTAAATAGAGCTAGAAATTAAAGTTTTAAATCAAAACAATTTCAGCTGATATATTATATCTCTACTGGTGAAATAACGTCACATGGGGATTATTCCACTGGCTCTGCTCGTTAGGGACAGGACAGAGAACAAAATCAGATCTGGCGAGGACACTTGACATAAAAGTGAGTGAGTTTAGTTTAACGCCGCACTCAGCAATATTACAGCTATATGGCGGCGGTCTGTAAATAATTGAGTCTGGACCAGACAATCCAGTGATCAACAGTATAGCATCGATCTGCGCAATTGGGAACCGATGACATTTGTCAACCACGTCAGCGAGCCTGACCACCCGATCCCGTAACGACAAGCATTAGCTGCTGAAGACCAATTCTAGCCCGGATCTTTACGGGTAAAGAGGTTATTCTCTGGTGTAGATGATGTAAAGCGACCATCGGGTTTACAACTGAAATGTTACAAGGTGTAAACCAAAAACGTTTTTCAAATATCCGTCAGGGGTTGACTGCAACCAAGACACCTTTAAACCGTGTCTTGAGTCTATTTTATTGACCACCATATTAAACAGTACACAGGAGCCAGTACAACGTTACGTGTAAACACCCAATGTATGACGTCAACACCCACTGTGTGACGTCAGCGTTACGGATTTGTCGTCCGCTACATGTGCGTTATGGGCACAGAATTTCACCCTGGAAAATAAAAATTTGAATTAATCCATCATCAAACAAAAGAGTCTATACACTGTGTGAAGGTACCGGGCGTTGACCCGTGCTGGACAGATGAAATGAGGACTGACCTAGGGTGGCAACAACGACGTGCACATGGGTGTCCTCCCATAAAAACTACACGTGCGTATGTCTGGGGATGCGTGTGAGATTGTGCATATGTGTCTTTCTGCTTATAATAGTTCAGACTTCTGCTGGTGTTATAGTGCTAACCCGCAGAGATATTCAGCCTAGTTTTAAAAATACTCCACTCAAATATAGGATACTGACCCTAAGTTGAGCAGTGCGTTTGACATCCCCTGAGCAAAGCCCCAGCCTTTGTTTAGTTGTTGTTTAACGCCGCACTCAGCAATATTCCAGCTATATGGCGGCGGTCTGTAAATAATCAAGTCCGGACCAGACAATCCAGTGATCAACAGCATGAACATCGATCTACGCAATTGGGATACGATGACATATGTCTACCATGCCAGACCACCCGATCCCGTTAGTCGCCTCTTACGACAAGCATGGGTTGCTGAAGATCAATTCTAACCCGGATCTTCATGGGTCAGAGTGCAGGGCAGGGTAGCAAGTATTTTAACGTTTGGTATGACACCAGGTGATCTCTACGATCTCCGGACGGGTGCTCTATCCGCTAGACCATTGATCGAGAGAAAATCGAGGCTAGGGGATCGAGAGAATATCGAGGCTAGGGGATCGAGAGAATATCTCAGTAACTATGCTTATAACAGTGTTCAGGTGAGTGAGCATTAGCTAACCATTATCATTGCTTTATTATTGGTGAGCTATTTGAGGGGGAGGAAAGGGAGAGAGAGAGGAGAGAGAGACAGAGAGAGAGAGAGGGAGAGAGGGAGGGAGAGAGAGAGAGGGAGAGAGGGAGGGAGAGAGAGAGAGATGAGAGATCTATGTACCTTACTGTGCCAAAGATTCGGAACACCGAACACAGTAACACAGTTTGATCATTTAATCAGACAGATTCATTGATTAGAAGATTTTTCCTTTTCAGTCATCTATTTATACCGAAAGAAAGACCCAGGATCATTACTTCATTTTTAAGAAATCCGGGCTTGCCAAAGTAATGTAGACTGTTTCAGAGTTTTCGGATATTGTTCTTTCTTAGTCTGAACTTGAGTTGGAGGTTTTATCTCTTTCCGTTGTCTCAGATGGATCTGCAGTCGAGTTTGGATTTTACTACAGGGCACATGTTTGATTAATGGCGCCCGGTTACACCAGTCACGCCCAGGGGGATTATTCACAGAGTCTAATGATACTATTATACAATTGTAAGTGCGCCGTCGCTTTGATTGTCAGAACCGCCGAGCGCACTGTGACGAAGTGTTGCCCACGGTGAACGTTGTGTCCACGTATGGATAGCTGTCACGCCGGTAACGTTGTCGTTACGACACCTACTTCGTCACTGCCCGATTGACCTTGACATGTGCGTGAGCTACATCAATATACATTAGAATCTGTAATCTAGCATGTGTGAAACTCAAGATCTGAACATTTGATTAAAATCTGTTTATAACATTTTAGCATCCAACCACCAGCGTGCATGTGTATGTTTTCAAAAGTTTATGGTCAAATTAGACACACTGTTATTGAAACAAGATGTTGCGTTACTTTTGGGCCTCAGTCTATTTAGTCTGTGTCAGTATGAACCAAATAAATATACCAGAAATAAGTGCTGGATGAATTATTATTCCCCGTGTTTCGAGACTTTCATTAATTCTGTACGGGACATGGTTCAGTTCAACTGAATCCAATAGTGTGACATGCGAACCGTCCTAAATCACCTGAATGTATTATAGAGCCCCCAAATAATTTAAAGTATTTTTTGTTGCTATATATGGCGTTTGTAGAGATTCCAGAAAGGCATTTCCCATATGTCCTGGTTGTAGACTAGTAATGGACCCACTTGTCCAGTCAATACCATCCACGTAATCGGGATTCATCAACCAAGTCAACGAATCTCACCACCCGATCCCGTTAGTCGCAACAAATGTTGCTTAGGACCAATTCTAAGCCTTTTCCGTGTTTAAATCGCGTGGATTGTGCATTTTGACTTACTGGTGAGACGTATACGATGTTGCAGCTAACCACTGCATCTTGACTTACTTGTGAGACGCATACGATGTTGCAGCTATCCACAACATCTTGACTTACTTGTGAGACGTATACGATGTTGCAGCTGGCCACTGCATCTTGACTTACAGTGGAGACGTGTACGATGTTGTAGCTAGCCACTACATCTTGACTTACTTGTGAGACGCATACGATGTTGAAGCTAACCACGACATCTTGACTTACAGTGGAGACGTATACGATGTTGCAGCTAGCCACTACGTCTTGACCTACTGGTGAGACATATACGATGTTGCAGCTAGCCACTACATCTTGACTTACTGGTGAGACGTATACGATGTTGCAGCTAGCCACTACATCTTGACTTACTGGTGAGACGTATACGATGTTGCAGCTGGCCACTGCATCTTGACTTACTGGTGAGGCGTATACAATGCTGCACCTAGCCACTACATCTTGACTTACTTGTGAGACGTATACGATGTTGCAGCTAACCACTGCATCTTGACTTACTTGTGAGACGTATACGATGTTGCATCTAACCACTACATCTTGACTTACTGGTGAGACGTATACGATGCTGCACCTAGCCACTACACCTTGACTTACTGGTGAGACGTATACGATGTTGCAGCTGGCCACTGCATCTTGACTTACTGGTGAGGCGTATACAATGTTGCAGCTAGCCACTACATCTTGACTTACTTGTGAGACGTATACGATGTTGCAGATAGCCACTGCATCTTGACTTACAGTGGAGACGTATACGATGTTGCAGCTAGCCACTACATCTTGAATTACTTGTGAGACGTATACGATGTTGCAGCTAGCCACAACATCTTGACTTACAGTGGAGACGGATACGATGTTGCAACTAACCACTACATTTTGACTTACAGTGGAGACGTATACGATGTTGAAGCTAGCCACTACATCTTGAATTACTTGTGAGACGTATACGATGTTGCAGCTAACCACTACATTTTGACTTACAGTGGAGACGTATACGATGTTGCAGCTAACCACTGCATCTTGAATTACTTGTGAGACGTATACGATGTTGCAGCTAACCACTACATTTTGACTTACAGTGGAATCGTATACGATGTTGCAGCTTACCACTGCATCTTGACTTACTGGTGAGACGTATACGATGTTGCAGCTAGCCACTGCATCTTGACTTACCATACGGTGTGAAATGAAAGCGATTTTGCAGCTAACACTTTGACTTACTGGTGAGACGTGTTTGCGTCCCTGACAAAGACTCGGCTGACGATCACTTCGCTGTCGCTCCCTGAAGATGCAAGTCCTTTTCCTTTGTCAAATTTGACCTTGACCCCTGACACAGATCCTATGTCCTTGGCAATGGCGATCATATGTTTCTCGTGGTCAGATTTGTGGTAATGGCGGTTTTCCCTGAAACAAGATAACAGCATTTCAAACTGAAGGACATATGTGTTTATACTTCATTGAAGCACGCACTAAAGTTGAGATGAAGGATGAAGGATGAAGACAAAATCATGCGGACATGTATCGCCGTGAAATAACTGAAGTCTATAAAGCGGTGGTAAGACTAACTCTTGGCATCATGTATACAATGGGTGTGTCCTTGTATGAATAAGTGAAAATATGATAATAAGTTATGTCCTATGATTACGTCATCTGAAATGGGGTATTGTCTGCAAAAGCAAGCTCTTTCAGGGCTGGTCCATTGTATGAAACAGGCAGGAGATCTAGGAGATCTAGATTACTGTTATAAGCTGTAGGGGTTTCAATTCGTCAAAATGTACAATGCGTGAAGCCCATTTCTGACGTCATGATATTCCTTGAATATTGCTGAAAGTTGCTTAAAGCCATACTAATTCACCCTTGCCAAATTAAACGACTGCCTTCGACCAAGTGGCGTAAATTTATATCCATAAAATAAATAGCGTACATTACCATCTTAATTAATATCTTAAGGGGTTTGTGCTCCACGGACATTTAATGAAAAAAAGATATTTTCTTATCACGGATGTCAAAAACATTTCTCGTGTAGGTACCAAAATAGCATATTGTTAAAATGACAAAAATCTAACCTCCAGCAACAATCTTACCTCGTGAACTCTGCCTCTGCACTTGTGCCCTTTGACCCTGTTAGGGTGACGTATAGACGGCCGTAAGCGTCCTCGTCGACAGAGGCAAGGTCAATCTCGACGAAAAACTCATGCCCTGAGGGAAAATAATTTAAATATGCGTTACTATAGTTACGGCTGTATTATTAACAGATATCACCATATCATTATAATTGACACGTTTGACGAGGGTGTGGGTTCGAATCCCGGATGGGACTCAACCCAAAAAGTACTAGAATCTGTACTTTACTAAGAAAGTGTAATCCCAAATATAACATATGTAACATATGTTAAGTTTGACGATTTTAACAAGAAAATTGATTGCTACCGTCGTTTTCCATGAAATGACACAAATATCATTAGGGTTGACGTTTATGTATTTATATCGTGAATTAAGAAAAAAATCAGTCCTTGATCCATTGGGCATTTGTTTTAGTTTGGTTTCACTTATTTGTTTGTTTGTTTTACCCCGCACTCAACAATATTCCAGCTATATGGAGGCGGTTTGTAAATAATCGAGTCTGGACCAGACAATCCAGTGATCAACAGCACGAGCATCAATTTACGATACGGGACTGGGATACGATGGCATGTGTCAGCGAGCCTGACCACCTGATCCCGTGAGTAGCCTCTTTCGACAAGCATGGGTTACTGAAGATCCATTTTAACCCGAATCTTCACGGGTATTGGGCATTTGTAAATAAACGTGCCCGATTGGTTTCAGGTGAACAGTTGACGAGTCTTTGCATGCGTTTATGACAGGTGTCAGCGGTGGGACAGGATACCTTTTCGCGAACACCTGGTGTCATCACATTTGTATACTGATTCATAAACGCATGCTCTGTCATCGTATCGCATGGTGATAATCACTGCATTGTCTGGTCAAGACTCGATTGTTTACAGAGCGTGTCTTACAGAGCGTGTCTTACAGCTGTAACACTGCTGATTGTGACGTCAAACAAACACATACTCATCATATAGTGGTAATTGTACACATCACAAAATAGACTGGTTTGAGTGAGTGAGTAGTTTTACGCCGCTTTTAGCAATATTCCAGCAATATCACAGCGGGGGACACCAGAAATAGGCTTCACACATTGTACCCATGTGGGGAAAGGAACCCGGGTCTTCGGCGTGACGAGCGAACGCGTTAACAACTAGACTACCCAACCGCCCTACCGGTTTGAACAACATGCACCACAGACAGGAGTATACAAATAAAACAGAATCGACTGGTCAACACATTCCTCGTGGTTTGAACAACACGCACCATAGAATACAATGTTCTAAGCTGTACATACCACAGAATAGACTGGTTTGAACAACACGTAGCATAAAATACAATGTTCTAAGCTTTACATACCTCAGAATAGACTGGTTTGAACAACACATACAATAGAATACAATGTTCTAAGCTGTACCTACTACAGAATAGATTGGTTTGAACAACACATACAATAGAATACAATGTTCTAAGCTGTACATACCACAGAATGGACTGGTTTGAACAACACGTACCATAGAATGCAATGTTCTAAGCTGTACATACCACAGAGAGGACTGGTTTGAACAACACGTACCATAGAATACAATGTTCTAAGCTGTACATACCACAGAGAGGACTGGTTTGAACAACACGTACCATAGAATACAATGTTCTAAGCTGTACATACCACAGAATAGACTGGTTTGAACAACACATACCATAGAATACAATGCTCTAAGCTGTACATACCTCAGAATAGACTGGTTTGAACAACACGCACCATAGAATACAATGCTCTAAGCTGTACATACCACAGAATAGACTGGTTTGAACAACACTACCATAGAATACAATGTTCTAAGCTGTACATACCACAGAATAGACTGGTTTGAACAACACTACCATAGAATACAATGTTATCAGCTGTACATACCACAGTATAGACTGGTTTGAACAACACTACCATAGAATACAATGTTCTAAGCTGTACATACCACAGAATAGACTGGTTTGAACAACACTACCATAGAATACAATGTTCTAAGCTGTACATTCCTCAGAATAGACTGGTTTGAACAACACCTACCATAGAATACAATGTTCTAAGCTGTACATACCTCAGAATAGATTGGTTTGAACAACACGTACCATAGAATACAATGTTCTAAGATGTACATACCTCAGAATAGACTGGTTTGAACAACACATACCATAGAATACAATGTTCTAAGCTGTACATACCACAGAATAGACTGGTTTGAACAACACGTACCATAGAATACAATGTTCTAAGCTGTACATACCACAGAATAGACTGGTTTGAACAACACGTACCATAGAATACAATGTTCTAAGCTGTACATACCACAGAATAGACTGGTTTGAACAACACTACCATAGACCATAGAATACAATGTTCTGAACAGCTGTACATGTTCCTCAGAATAGACTGGTTTGAACAACACTACCATAGAATACAATGTTCTAAGCTGTACATACCACAGAATAGACTGGTTTGAACAACACTACCATAGAATACAATGTTCTAAGCTGTACATACCACAGAATAGACTGGTTTGAACAACACGTACCATAGAATACAATGTTCTAAGCTGTACATACCTCAGAATAGACTGGTTTGAACAACACGTACCATAGAATACAATGTTCTAAGCTGTACATACCTCAGAATAGACTGGTTTGAACAACACATACCATAGAATACAATGTTCTAAGCTGTACATACCACAGAATAGAATAGACTGGTTTGAACAACACACCATAGAATACAATGTTCATACCAATACAATGGTTCTAATGCAATGTTCTGCTGTACATACCACAGAGAGGACTGGTTTGAACAACACGTACCATAGAATACAATGTTCTAAGCTGTACATACCACAGAATAGACTGGTTTGAACTGAATACAATGTTCTGAACATACCACAGAATAGACTGGTTTGAATACCATAGAATACAATGTTCTAAGCTGTACATACCACAGAATAGACTGGTTTGAACAACACGTACCATAGAATACAATGTTCTAAGCTGTACATACCACAGAATAGACTGGTTTGAACAACACGCACCATAGAATACAATGCTCTAAGCTGAATACATACAACACAGAATAGACTGGTTACATACCACAGAATAACAACACGCACCATAGAATACAATGTTCTAAGCTGTACATACCACAGAATAGACTGGTTTGAACAACACTACCATAGAATACAATGTTCTAAGCTGTACATACCACAGAATAGACTGGTTTGAACAACACTACCATAGAATACAATGTTCTAAGCTGTACATTCCTCAGAATAGATTGGTTTGAACAACACGTACCATAGAATACAATGTTCTAAGCTGTACATACTACAGAATAGACTGGTTTGAACAACACTACCATAGAATACAATGTTCTAAGCTGTACATTCCTCAGAATAAACTGGTTTGAACAACACGTACCACAGAATGCAATGTTCTAAGCTGTACCTACTACAGAATAGATTGGTTTGAACAACACATACAATAGAATACAATGTTCTAAGCTGTACATACCACAGAATGGACTGGTTTGAACAACACGTACCATAGAATGCAATGTTCTAAGCTGTACATACCACAGAGAGGACTGGTTTGAACAACACGTACCATAGAATACAATGTTCTAAGCTGTACATACCACAGAGAGGACTGGTTTGAACAACACGTACCATAGAATACAATGTTCTAAGCTGTACATACCACAGAATAGACTGGTTTGAACAACACTACCATAGAATACAATGTTCTAAACTGTACATACCACAGAATAGACTGGTTTGAACAACACGTACCATAGAGTACAATGTTCTAAGCTGTACCTACTACAGAATAGATTGGTTTGAACAACACGTACCATAGAATACAATGTTCTAAGCTGTACATACCTCAGAATAGACTGGTTTGAACAACACGTGCCATAGAAAGGACTGGTTTGAACAACAAAAACATTTAAAAAGTACCACAGAAAGGACTGGTTTGAACAACACGTACCATAGAATAAAATGTTCTAAGATGTACATACCACAGAAAGGACTAGTTTGTCCTGTGCTCAGGTAGAATGATCCCCTGGCCGAGGTTTGATCAGCGTTGTATCCCATCACTGGACATCCACCAGAAGGGCAGCCATGACAGTTTCCCGTCTCGTATGTAGCCCAGTCCTTGCACGTGTGTCCTGTGAACTTGCACGAGCTGGACTTCATGCTCTCTATGAAGTATCTATGAGATCGCCCGTGACTGCATGACACCGTGTCGGTAGCCTCTGTGAGGGTAAACCACGATAAATGAGGAATATAGTTCATGAAAAGATGCCAAATTATGTCTTCACAATTTTCGGCTACTACGTGTGTGGGTGAGTATGGTTTTACGCCTTTTAACAAGTAACATTCCAGCAATATCACGGCGGGGTACAAGAGAAGTGGTCTTTACACTTTGAACCCATGTGGGCAATCGAACCCGGATCTTCGGCGTACGAGCGGACGCTTTAACCATTTGGCTACCCAACCGCCCCTTCTACTAAAGACTGAATGTTATGGTGGAATAGGCTGGTGTGTTAGTGCCAGGCGCGTAGCAAGCCATCTTTTTCATGTAAGCCCGATAGGTTACAACGCTTCACATTTAGATAGTATTGAGGGTTTGCTCAGCCTTTTTAACAACGATCATGTGTGAGTGAGTGAGTAAGGTTTTACGCCGCTTTTAGCAATATTCCAGCAATATCGCGGCGGGGGACACCAGAAATGGGTTTCCACATTCTACTCATGTGGGGATTTGAACTCGGATCTTCGGCGTGACGAGCCAACGCTTTAACCACTAGGCTACCCCACCGCCCCAACAACAATCATTTATAAGCCCGGGATTTGTTTTCATTAAATGCAATACGTCGTCATATGTATTAAATTGAAAAAGCAATAAACGTTCCTCAGTAGATATTAAAAGTATAAATGACACAAAGTATATTCTAGTTTGTGTACTCGTATCTCAGTCTCAATGGGTCGTTCTTGACAATATCAATCACTGGTTTGTCTATAGTTTCGAGGTGGCCGTCTGAGTGCGGCGTTAAACAACAACAGAAACATTTTTAAAGTAGCTTGCCTTCGTCAGAGAGGTAATCGGATGCTTTGTGTTGAATACATGTTTGGGACATTCTCCCGGAAAAAGACGGAAAGTGACGTGCCGAACCGAGCAGTATTTTTTTTTCTCAATTACAAACAATCAGCGCTCAACTTACGATGAATATGTCCTCCGAGAAGGCCACCGAGAAGGCTGCCGAGTGGGTTGTCGGAACATCCGGGCTGATCCTCACCCCCGTTGGGGTAGAAGTCGATGTCCCCACATGTTTTCTTCATACCAAACCCTGGCGAGCAATAAACATTAACCATGATTAACTAGGGTTACATTCCTCCAGTAGACATGAATGAGTGATTATGGTTTACGCCGCGTTTGGCAATATTCCAGCAAACGGCGGGGAACACCAGAAATGGGCTTCACACATTGTACCCATGCGGGGAATCGAACCCGGGTTTTCGACGTGACAAGCCAACGCTTTATCTGCTAGGCTACCCCACCGCCCCCAACACATAGGTATAGCTAAAGGTATAGCTAAAGACAGGGGATACCTTCAAACCGTTGTGTCGACTTTAAAGTGACCTGTGTAAATACTTTGAGTTATCGGAAGTTCGACACAAACGCAAAATATGACTGAAGAAGGAATACACAAGGACCAAGTTCGACACAACAGTGTTTAAGTGTATGATAATATTGGACTTTTGCGGAATATTTTTGTGGAATATATACAAAACTAACATATCAGGACTATTTAACTTTAAGATTTTACCATGCGATAAACACAGAGATAACCAGTTGTACTTTTAACACATATATTGAAAACATGTTTTTATTTCATTCAGAGTGTTGTTTCACATTAGACAAATGAAACGTGTGTAATAGGCAACACGTGAGAGACAATGATATTATATCATTGTTATTTAAAAAAAATGCTAAATGGAGATCTTCCTGGCCCGCCATGCAGTATATAATCTGGCTTTGACTATTTTAGCGTAAGTATATAGTTACGAATAAAATATATGTGCACGTTCCCACAGTATTGGTTTCTCAAAGTTCCATATTTTTCTTAACCATATAACAATATGGGCTGAACAAGGTGGTCGAATAGGTTAAACCGACAATCGACTGGTATTTCTGATAGTCTGTTATTCCAAATACTTAGTGAACCATCGAACCCGTGTCTTCGGCTATCCCAGTCACTCCTTAACACCAAGGAACTTCGTTAAATAAAGTCTTGCATGTTAGCATGGTATTTTTACAGCATAACAGACCACCTCAAATTCATTCTATACCTGCGACGCCGCTAAACTTCTCCGCATCGGTATGGATGACGTCGACGAAGCCGGCATCACTCTTGTCAAGGCGGTTAGAGTCTGTGAAGTCGATGAAGTAGGGTTCGGCTGGATCCAAACCTGAAAATAATTACACGATTCTTTGTGACAAGACCTGACCGAAACCAATGTAAACATCTCATTTCTTTGTATGGCAGGTATCAGTGGCCAATCTGTGTAGAATTGTTCCCCTTAGCCTTTGACAGGATCCGCTATGTCAGCATATGAGTGGAACCTTGAATGCTTTGAAAAATATAGTTGGATCAGTGTTTAAACAATTATATCCCTTTCTGAATATTAGAAATCCGTCCATCCCACCACATGCACCCAAGAACCACCCCAATACACTCACTCACACAGACACACGCACGCGCGCACCTTGGATATTTAAATCCAGACATCCAGGAAAGAAAGGGCGGATGTGAGAAACTGGCTTTGATGCCTGCCTGTTCCCCGAGAAGTCGGAATCAAGTAGCACAATTGCGAGTGGTTCTAAGACACATATCGCGATCATCTGTGTTATTAAAACTTCAGGAAAAGGTCACAGTACCTGAGTGTGTTGGTTTGTTGTTTAACGCCTTACCCAGCTATATTCCATCTATATGCCGGCGGTTTTAAATAATTGAGTCTGGACCAGACGATTCAGACATGGGATTCGATAACATGTGTCAACCAAATCAGCGAGCATAACCACCCCATCCTGTTTGTTGCCTTTTACGACAAACATGGGTTTTTGAAGACCATGGGTTTTTTTCACGGGTCTCACCGTACCTGAGATTCTCCTGATGCCCCTGACGGCGGCGCCTACATTCCCGCTGATCTGAGCCCCGAGACTGTGACCAATTAGATGGACCTTGTTCAGGTCCACGTGGAGCGACGAACGCAAGTACTTGATGAACCTGCCCACCTCTGCTGCTACCAGGAACGTGTTCGCTGTCGCCTGGGTGAAGGGGAACGCGGACCCGTTGCCCCAGTCGACCACGATCACGTTGAAGTCACCCTGGAAACAAGTGGAGGGTTGAGTGATGGGATTTAGATGCGGATTGTTTGTTCGTTAAAGCCTCATATTGCTGGATTGTGCTAAAGGCGCACGCTGCTGGATTGTGCTAAAGGCATACACTGCTGGGTTGTGCTAAAGGCATACACTGTTGGATAGTGCTAAAGGCGCACACTGCTGGGTTGTGCTAAAGGCATACACTGTTGGATTGTGCTAAAGGCATACACTGTTGCATTGTGCTAAAGGCATACACTGTTGGATTGTGCTAAAGGCATACACTGCTAGATAGTGCTAAGGCATACACTGTTGGAATGTGCTAAAGGCGCACACTGCTGGATAGTGCTAAAGGCGCACACTGCTGGATTGTGCTAAAGGCGCACACTGCTGGGATGTGCTAAAGGCATACACTGTTGGATTGTGCTAAAGGGATACACTGCTTGATAGTGCTAAAGGCATACACTGTTGGATAGTGCTAAAGGCGCACACTGCTGGATTGTGCTAAAGGCGCACACTGCTGGGCTGTGCTAAAGGCATACACTGCTGGATTGTGCTAAAGGCACACACTGTTGGATTGTGCTTAAGGCATACACTACTGGATTGTGCTGAAGGGGCACACTGCTGGATTGTGCTAAAGGCGCACACTGCTGGATTGTGCTAAATGCATACACTGCTTGATAGTGCTAAAGGCATACACTGTTGGATTGTGCTAAAGGCATACACTGTTGGATTGTGCTGAAGGGGCACACTGCTGGATTGTGCTAAAGGCGCACACTGCTGGATTGTGCTAAAGGCATACACTGTTCGACTGTGCTAAGGGCATACACTGTTGGATTGTGCTAAAGGCATACACTGTTCGACTGTGCTAAAGGCACACACTGCTGGATTGTGCTAAAGGCGCACACTGCTGGGTTGTGCTAAAGGCATACACCGTTCGACTGTGCTAAAGGCATACACTGTTGGATTGTGCTAAAGGCATACACTGTTCGACTGTGCTAAAGGCACACACTGCTGGATTGTGCTAAACCCATACACTGCTGGTTTGTGCTGAAGGCGCACACTGTTGGATTGTGCTAAAGTCTCACCTTCTGCAAGAGAGTATCCTTCATCTCTGTCACCCATGAAGTATGACCACTGTTTGAGAAGCCATGGATGATGAACTTCGTCTCCTTACTGGCGCTGAAATGTCCAGAGCTCAACAAATTCTTCCAGTGTGAACTGTCCGTTGCAAGCATGACAGACTTACCATGCCGGTTGTACAATTCAAAGGCTGTCTTAATCACATCGGGAGCCTGGGGCAATGCCGTGAAAGACCCGAAGGTTTTGAAACAACCAAATCCGCTGTAACACTTATCAGATGCAACCAAAACAGCCACAGCACAAAGGCACAACAGTGTGGCCAGATTCATGGTCAGGATTCGAACACGGACCTAAGATGTAACAACTATTTTTACAACAGAGACTAGCCTCTGAATTAGCCACGAAGACCCAACCTGTCTTAAACACCGACAGCTTGGACAGTCCTGTCCGTTATCAAGGCATTGACAGAAAGATAAGCCGTCTTTGTGGGGCGATACACCTCCACGAAAAGAATGATTGGAATGATCTCACCTGATCACGAGTGAGTGATTGTATCCAAATGAACCCTCATAGTTTTAATCTCTGATTTGTCTGATTCCTTGAATTCGTCCCAAACAGCTGTGTTTCAGCTGGAATATTGCTTATATAATTTAGTTCACTCGAAGTCTCAAACAAGCTTTCATAAAGTTTAAAAAGCCGACGATATTCCTAGGCTATCAAAGCAACCCATATTCATAATAATAATGATAATAATAATAATAATAATAATAATGGACATTTGTTATGCGCTATAATCCACACACTAGTGCATGCAGGGGGAAGAGGGAGAGAGTCAGTTATATACAGAGGAGAAAAGGTAAGTCTTAAGTCGTGATTTGAAATCTGTCAGAGAATCAGAGTCTTTGATGTGGACTGGCAATATTCATTAAGAGTGAAAGAATGATAGTTAAATACGCCCACGAGTGTAATCAATCTCGGTTATCTCAGAAATTCCACCGGGCGTAAAAGGCTGAAAAATTCAGAAAGATATCAAAATATAATCCCTGAAATTACACGTAGTGATGACATCAGCTGTTCTCGAAAGGTTTAGTATTGACACCAAGTGTCCTCGGGAACTTTTAGTGGTGACACCAAGTGTTTTCAGGCGGTTTAGTGGTGACACCAGGTGTTCTCGGGGAGGGTTTAGTGGGGACACCAAGTGTTTTCGGGCAGGTTGTGTGGCGACACCAAGTGTTCTCGGGAAGGGTTTAATGGTGACACAAAGTGTTTTCGGAGGGGGGTAAACATGACACCAGGTGTTTTCGGGAGGTTTAATGGTCACACCAGGTGTTCTAGGGAGGTTTTAGTGGTGACACCAAGTGTGTTCTGGAGTGTTTAATGGTGATACCAAGTGTTCTCGGGATGGTTTAGTGGTAACACCAGTTGTTCTCACATCTTCCAGCATGATGCCCACACCACCAGAGCAACATTGGACTTCCTTAGCCATCATGGCATCCAAACCCTACAATGACCTGCACTCAATCCGGATTTAGGTCCAATAGACCACCTTTGGGACGAGATTCAAAGAAGACTGAATGACCTCCAACCAAGGCCGACAACTGCGACTCCATCAGGCATTTTGCAGAGTGTGAACCCAAGTGCCCATGGCCTTCATCAAAAGGCTAATTCATTCCATGTACAGACAATGCAAAGCCGCCATTGATTATGAGAAAATAAATGATATCTTTTTATTATACGTGTAATGTAAAACTGAACCATACCTTTTATTATTATGATAATTATTTTATGTTTAAGGAATGACATGTGACATCCCTGAATAGAGCAGTGCAGTGCAGTTGCTTTATTTTGCGTTATACTTCGTTTGCCCTCGATAACGATTGTAGACAAATACACTTACAAAGTACTTACAAAGTACACTGTAAGTACTCTGTTTATCGGAATACCTCGAGGATAGAAAAAGTTAACTGAATGACCGCGTTGTATGTGTTATCGGGGTCACTTGTGTAAGTAGGTAAGTCAGGGTGTGTCGCGGTGGGAGTATTGTCGTGTCACCAGTTTGTCTCAGAGATAGTGCCAGCACTCCTTCCTGGGTCATGGCACAGACAAACCTAGCCGCGAGATCATTGGTGCCTCGTTCACCGCATTTACCGCCTGAAATAAAGGACAGATAGATTCATCCCTGAATTTTATAAGTTCAATTAGAGGCGGTGGGGTAGCCTTGTGGGTAAAGGGTTCGCTTGTCACGCCGAAGATCCTGGTTCGATTCCCCACATGGACATATTGTGTGAAGCCAATTTCTGGTGTCCCCGTGGTGGTACTGCGGGAATATTGCTAAAAACGACGTAAAGCTCAACTCACACAAAATGCAAATTAATACAGTATTTTGGAATTTGGGTAGTATATCCTTTTTCTTGGCCAGTACTTTATTTGGAATAGAACCAAACATCTTTGAAAATGTAAATTGATAAGATTTTAGTGTATAAAATCGCTATAAGCTGTGAGCACACACTGAAATTTGGAGAAATTGGTTGAATGTAATATGTTATATCTGGAATAAACCCCGGTGGCTGAGTGGATTAGATAACTGGATTTGCGTGTTGGCTTGTACGTGCCAGCCTGAGAGTGTTTGTGCGAGGCCCAGGTGGAACACAACCGAAAAAATGTATTTTGTACTTTAGTTTAGTAAGCTAGTGTTTTTCAAAATATACCATTTCCGCCTTATGCGTGATTCAGACATCATGAGTGACAATGTCAACTTTGTCGTTTCAAAAGATTATTATTTACAGTCGGTAAGGTAGACTTGAGAATGTTCCTGCAAAAAAGATAGATGTATAGATTTGCGGATATTTTTAGTTAACAAAATCTGAAGCCCAGATGTGACTCGTCAGTCTAAGGTTTTGCAGAGTTGCATCCCTTTTTCATGTCATAATCCGCTGATCTCGGGTTCGAGTTCCAGACTATGATAATGGTCATTGGTTTGTTGCCACCAAATCCGTACTCATGGGTTTGCCTGCTGTGTGCGTCTACAACGTGCAAAACTTTCTCTAACGATAAATGGATAGGAAAATGTTTCAAAACAGCATCAGTTCCCTCACTTTGGAACGAAGCATGATCTTTTCATAATGTACAAACATGTGTTTTCACGGAACATTTGGCAGAAACACTTCCTCAAAATGGTTTGCATGTACCTTCCTTGCATACATCTGAAAGTAGCACAGAGACTAAAACACGTACCTACCCATTCGTTACAGATATTGCCGATGTGACGTTAAATATTAACTCACTCACTCACTCATTACAGGAATTGTAGATTAGCCATCGAAAATGACGTTACGTTTTTATTCATATAATTCGATTATCGACTTCAGGGATTGAATTAATATCATGTGTTATATCCTAGTTACAAATGGTCTTCAGTAGCGGTTGGGTAGCCTAATGGTTAAAGCGTTCGCTCGTCACGCCGAAGACCCGGGTTCGATTCCCCACATGGGTACATTGTGTGAAGCCCATTTCTGGTGTTCCCCGCTGTGATAATTGCTGGAATATTGCTAAAAGCGGCGTTAAGCCATACCCACTCACTCACTCACTCTTCAGTCGCCCATGCTCGCTGACTTGTCACCGTATCCCGACAGTGTTGATCGATGCTCATGGTGTACATTACTGGATTCTTCATCTCAAAGGGTACTTGAGGGTGCGTGCGAACCCGTGACCTTCCGCTCTCCTGGCGGGTGCTCTTACCACCACACCAAGGAGACTGTCTGGCCTCTTACGAAAAGCATTGGTTGCCTACGACCAGGGCCCCGTTCCTCAAAGCGATCGTAGCGCTACGATTGTGTTAACTCCCATACTTTAACATTTACTTACGACTGTCGTAGCGCTACGATTGCTTTGAGTAACGGGGCCCAGTTCTACCCTGGATCTTCACGCGTAAGCGAGTACTGCAGAGGATGGACGATAAACACTGAATCAATACGAGTCACTAACATTTTAGAACTCCGGTGGTTGCTTTCACAATATCTTAGAGGGAGCATGGGAATTTGGTTCCTTTTCCTATAAAATCTCCATGGTCTGTTTTGATGGAGCGCGGACACCCACGAGTGTTCGGCGACGTTTTTAATTTGTGCAGCGTCTGCAAAAAATACCTGGTAAACTGCATTCCTGTCCATGATAGTAAAAAACTGCTGAATCGTAAAAAATAATATGTATGTATATTAGTTTCATTTTATAATCTACTTAGCCACATGAAGCCAGTAGAAGGCGAAAATATTAATCGTTTGAATTTAAATTAACGTAACGCTATAACATGCGCCGCGTAGGCGGTATTTATAAACAGGCAACGGAAACTCTAAAGACCGCTTGGCTTATTCAGACACTCCCTTTTAGAGATAATAGATCACTGAGAGGAGCTTTAATATGCTCATTCAACCCTGTTGCTTTGATGACGTCACACGACATTGTTATTAAATGTGGGTCTTGCAACAAAACACGTCACAGGGTATTGTGACGTGTTTGTAAACTTTGTCGTCCGTCTGGGCCTAGTCTCTTTTTATTTAAGACGCACGGTTCGTTCTACCCTCATAAGTACAGTTTAGACTTGAACTATTATAACGTTAAAACACTCCGACGCAAGCGTTCTCGTGGCGTATAAGTGCTGCAACGTTACAACAGTGCACAGCCAAACTGTACTTTATTGCACTATATATGGGGTAGAGTGAACTGTATGTCTTTTCTAATATGCCTTCTGATTTAACACTTACTGACGATTAATCTAAGGCATGTTGTCGGTGAACTAATTTAACAATCCTCGTTCAAGACTAACTGACATAGGACAAGAATGCGTTTGATATTAGCCAATCAAGACGAAAACTACAGTAAATTTATAAAATCAGATGAATGCGACAATCCCAGGAATCGTTGGCATGTTAGATAGGTCCTTCCTAATCGGTATTTTACCGGTATTTATGTAGTAAAGTGCCCCCGTTATTATAGGTACAAGTATGCGGTTTTAAAGACCCAGTTCGTGTTTGAAGGGTCTGGATTATCGAGAACTTGAAAATATATTTTTCTGAACAAATCAGAAGTGCTTCAGAATCCGCTACATGTATTTTGTTCTTAAACTTTAAACCTGTCCAACTTTTATGTGAGGGATAGATGTTTTTAACTTATATTCGACATCTGAATATATATCAGGAAATATAATAATTAATTATTAGAAATATATATAGAAATATTGATGTCTATTTCTCCTTATTGTCGGGGGTGAGGTTAACTCGTGCTGGCGATCAAATTCATTCTCACCAAGATACCTGGGTATCCGTTTCTAATCTCAACGGAGTTATGCCCCCTTTCTGCCTCTGTCATAGAGACAACCCAGTTTTCGATATTTGTTGCAACAAATTTTCGTATCGAGAATTGAACGTAATACATAAGCACAAAACTATATTTGATATATCATTATGTCGTTCAGATAAAAGGCAGCATTCCTTTCGCTTACAGTTTGTGCAAATCTCAAATGTTCTCAGCACAGGAGGACATTTGTCGGAAAATGACAAACTGTGACGATATTTGCTGTGTTTGTTTCACATTAAGCAAAATATCGGACAAAAATGTTTTAGAAACCAGTTACATATTTCCACTTATAATCTTTTCAGAAATATAATATTAAACCTCTTCGAGGTTTGACCCAATGTCCGCTGACTGCAATTCTTGCACACGGTCCATCGTTTGGAACTTACATAAACAACGTCAGAAACGAAAACGGCAAGGGACTAAGATATTTGGTTTGATAAGAAATTGTGAAATGGTCTTGTTTCTTGATGTTTTAATGCCGCACCCAGTATTATCACAGCTATATAACGGCGGTCTGTAAATATTCGAGTCTTGGACCAGTGATCAACATCGTGAGCATCAATATATACAGCTGGGATACGATGACATGTGTCAACCAAGTCAGCAAGCCTGACCACCCGATCCTGTCAGTCGCCTCTTACGACAAGCATGGGTTACTGGGGGCCAATTCTAACCCGGGTCTTTACGGGTATGTGAAATTGTAATTCTCACTGACTATTATCAAGGGAATAACTAACGAGATGAACAGAATTACAATTTGTCTTCCGTGTCATAAATTGAGAACAAGCACTGCATTATACCCGAGGGAAAGATTAACCCGGGGTTCGAACCCACGCCGTTGGTGTGACCTGCGAACACTTAACCACAAGGTGAGGTGACGATCCCTAATAATCATCAGAAACACCAGACCATTTGTCCCACATACATACATGTTTGTAAGTGACACAAATAGAACTGCAGTCTAGACTTAAAACAACACGTTACACTTCGCTTATCTTGGCCAGTGTTTGTATTTGATAAGCACAAAACATTTCTACATTACACGTTCAGTGTGAAAAGCTGCATTGCAAGATTAACTTGCCACCTGTTACATTTGGTGTGTCCTTATATAGGCAGGTATCACCTGTGATATACAGTATATTGCACTTGGTATACTGTATAATGCATAATATGCAATGTGCAGGCAAAATTCGAAATACGCCTCTCTTCACCAGCAGTAAATGGGTACCCGGTAGAATGACATGGTAATGTGACATTTAACCTTGTAGCACCTGACAGGCAGCTTGGGTTGTATACTCCTCCGGGAGCTGAGAATGAAAACCCTGATCCATTGACCGGAATCATAATGATTACTGATCCATTGACCGGGATATTATTAAACACTGATCCATTGACCGGGATATTATTAAACACTGATCCATTGACCGGGATAATAATAAACACTGATCCATTGACCGGGATATTAATAAACACTGATCCATTGACCGGGATATTAATAAACACTGATCCATTGACCGGGATATTAATAAACACTGATCCATTGACCGGGATATTAATAAACACTGATCCATTGATCGGGATCATAATGAACACAGATCCATTGACCGGGGCCATAACGGTTTCGCTTGGGGGATGGAATCTAGTGCATCATCATCGTCATCATCATCATCATCATCGTCATCGTTGGTGCTGTTGTCGTCGTCGTAGTCATTGTCATCTTCATTACCAACGTCATCAGTCTCACAACAGACGGGACTCCGACACGATCACATGTGCATGTTGACTTCCGTAAATAAACGTTACACACAGACAGTTTAACGAGGGTATGTCGAGCACCTGTCAACCCAGATCTGGCACTTCCTATAAGCATCCAACTCACTCTTCTCTAACTTGTCAATGACAGAAGACAGAGAGAAGCTGTACCGCCTATCACCCTGCTTCTGTGCCCTCCGTCCTGCTTTCCTATCGACTAGTCTCTCACCAAGGTGTCCACGTTTTGGTTTTGGGAAAGAAACCCGGTCGGTTCTACTCACCCTGCCTCCCATACTATCACCGTCCTGAGAAACTATTTCAATTTCCGAGGTGCTGGCCTCACTCCTGAAAAACATCTTGGCAGGGTGCAAAATTTGGTCAATCCGCCTCAACATCAGGTACGTTTTCTCACGTTCAACTGCTTCAGGATCGAACTCGGAAACCTGCTTCAGCCGTTGGTCCCTTGGTGGTAGCGGGTGTAAAGGTTCGATGATTCTAATCGTTCCGTTGCGAGATCTGAAGTTCGTATTGGTCCTGAAAGGTCTATCTCGTTGACTTCCGGCAACCCTACTCATCATAACACCACGTTTAGGAAGTCCCACGTTCACCTTGGTGTCCGGCGTTAGCTTTTTGTCAAATTCGAGGCTGCTTGCGCCCCAAGGGTTGAAGGGCTGTGAAGAATTGTCCGGAGAACCTTGTAACTTCGCTCGTGACAAAGCAACATTTAGGGGATCTTTATGTACAGTTCGACTGTGAAGTTGTAGAACATTTTTAACTTTGGGGTTCTCAGCCATTGGGCGGCCTGCATGAGCGTTCCATTGCCTGTCCGCCAAACTGTCCACGGTCCGCGTGTAACCAGCTCCACGTCTGACGTCAGCTAGTCGTCTGTGTCGAGACACCCGTGCAGTGAAGGACTCCTCATCTCGAACACTCTCAGACAACATGGTCTCAACAGACATCGTACGGTGATCAAAAGTGATAATTTGTGTTCAGTACCAACCAGTAAACACTCAACTGAGAAAATATACAGAACATGTACCCATCGAAGTATGTGCCCTCCGATCACTTCGTGTCCTGCGACGCCATATCAACGTCGTTCATCTATCCCCGGAGTTACTGTTTGATCCGTAGAAGCCGACGGAACAGTAGCAATACATGTAGAACCGGTTAAGTCTCCTCTTGACTCTCAAGTTAGCTGATAACACTCACTGATATTTGACTGGACCGTCTTAGCAACCGCTGATAAGAAACTCTTGTTATAATTCTTGTTATTCGTGCACACTTCAACGCTAAACATACAATCCACCGTTGTAACCACACATGAGGGCAATCGGTCCATCTAAAAGTAGGCTACGATTATACTTTACAGAATAGCTTTTGACGGTGTGCGATAAGTGGTAACAAAACCCTACTTTTCAAAGCAAGTTATATTCAATGGGTGTTATAATGCTTGCGTGGTGGTGTTCAATATTGGCCAAGTGCCAGTAGTGTTTGCTTTTGTCCCATAAGATTTACTGCCCATTTACCAAGTGTATATACCACAGGAGAACGTCATCGGTTTCACATTATAGAAAAATGGTAGACAAAAAAATGTTTACAATACCCAGGTCTATAGAATTTCACTCAAGTGTCTTTTTGATATCAAAAGTAGCATAAATTCGAGGTGACAAAAAGTTGTTTTTGTTAAAATAATAACAAAACACCTTTGCGAGCACTTTTATGGACGCGTGTTGATATATTTGATATGAGAGGACATATAGAGAATCTCACCCAAGTGTCTACTGATATCAATTATATCAACACGAGTTGATAACGTTACAAATATCCGAGGCTTGCCGAGGATATTTTAACTTTTATCAGCAAGTGTCGTGGGTATGGATTAGTCCTTGTAGGCTTTGCTGAACAAATGAGTTTTCAGCAATAATTTCAAAATACTTTGTTCATTTGTCGATCGGAAAGGGAAACATTATTGTGATTACAATTGCGGATGCAGGTGGTATTACACTGTTGGAATAGACACGTTAAGGACTGAGTTTGAAAACTGGTGCCGTAAATGATAATTTTACAGTTATGGTCGTTGATCCAGCTATTTTACACACTGCATTGTGTAGAAGCGTATCGTGAATGAGGACGGTGGGGGTAGTCTAGTGGTTAAAGTGTTGGTTCGTCACGCCGAAGACCCGGGTTCGAATCCCCCCCCATGGGTACAATGTGTGAAGCCCATTTCTGGTGTCCCCTGCCGTGATGTTGCTGGAATATTGCTAAAAGCGGCGTAAAACCAAACTCAGTCAGTCAGTATCATGAATGAAGCTTATCAAAGGGATTTTAATGGGTGCTATATAAATCATTTTATTTTACCAAAGCAAGGACCTTTTTTGTGAAATCCGTTCAAATACCATTTTTTTCTGACCATAGTACCTATCGCTTCTGTTATATAGTTGGCATATCCATATTATTCACTGCTGTATGAACAAACAAACATCCCCATTCCAACCACCTTGACAGACGCGTGAAGATCCGTAGCGATTAGCACAGGGCACATGTCAATATTTTGGGCCAATGTTTGTTTTGTTTATTGTTCAACGCTCTCTCTGTAATATTCTAGGTATATGGCGACAGTTTGTAAATACTCGAGCCTGGACCAGACAATCCAGTGATTTACAACACGAGCACTGATATTGTCAACCAAGTCAGTGAGCCTGACCACCCGATCCCGTTAGTCGCCCCTTTCGACAAGCATGGGTTGCCGAAAACCAATTCTAACCCGGATCTTCACGGGTCTTTTGGGGCCAGACCTCAATACTGATTACATCGTCTTGTGTTTAAAACGAACACATTCCACAGTCAAATCCGTTTAGCAAAATGACACGACAAACTAGTATTTGATAAATGTTTATTCATTGTTAATTTAAACATAATCAAAAAACACTTGCTTCAAAATGGAAGCTCATAACAAGATGTTTGGAGGAATATGACGAACGCACTGGCAACAACTATAACAGCACTATCAGGAGGAGGGAAGAAATGCAACAGGTGTCGTTATTCAACGAGTGATAGGACAAAAATGTCCCAGATTTCAAAATTAACTGGAAAATTTCAAGGTTATCAAAATCGTGACGTCTATTCAACTACATACGGGACATGTGTACTTGAGACATGTTTGACATACCTGTTCAGATATGGTTTCCAAACAAATATCGCAAATATAAACAGCCCTTGGAGAAGAAAGCGACCTTAGCGCTGCGACAGTCGCCCAGGTTATCGTAACTCCCATACCATTGGCCTACGATCACCAATCACCGTAGCGCAGCTAAGGTTGCTGTGTTAAACAGCGCCCTGGTTTCATGTAACCATCAAGCATGCTGGTGGTTACTCCAATACATCGACTTATGACTATCATAGCGCTAAGGTGGTCGTTACTCCCATACATTGACTTACGACTGTCATAGCGCTAAGGAGGTCGTTACTCCCATACACTGGCTTTAGACTATCATTGCGCTAAGGTGGTCGTTACTCCCATACATCGACTTATGACTATCATAGAGCAAAGGTGGTCGTTACTCCCATACATTGACTTATGACTGTCATAGCGCTAAGGTGGTGGTTACTCCCATATATTGACTTACGACTGTCATAGCGTTAAGGTGGTCGTTACTCCCATACATTGACTTACGATATCATAGCGCTAAGGTGGTCGTTACTCCCATACATTGACTTACGATATCATAGCGCTAAGGTGGTCGTTACTCCCATACACTGGCTTACGACTGTCGTAGCGCTAAGGTGGTCGTTACTCCCATACATTGACTTACAACTGTCATAGTGCTAAGGTGGTGGTTACTCCCATACACTGGCTTACGACTATCATATCGCTAAGGTGGTCGCTAAGGTGGTCGTTACTCCCATACACTACACTGACTTACGACTATCACTGGCGACTATCATAGCGCTAAGGTGGTCGTTACTCCCATACACTGGCTTACTGGCTTACGACTATCATAGCGCTAAGGTGGTCGTTACTCCCATACACTGGCTTACGACTATCATAGCGCTAAGGTGGTCGTTACTCCCATACACTGGCTTACGACTATCATAGCGCTAAGGTGGTCGTTACTCCCATACACTGGCTTACGACTATCATAACGCTAAGGTGGTCGTTACTCCCATACACTGGCTTACGACTATCATAGCGCTAAGGTGGTCGTTACTCCCATACACTGGTTTACGACTATCATAGCGCTAAGGTGGTCGTTACTCCCATACACTGGCTTACGACTATCATATTGCTGTATCCCTACAATCACTTTGTGGAGCCGGAGCCAGGTACAGGTAGGAGTGAACAGAGGTTTGCAAAAACTCCACAATTTTACACAATTGTGAGTCCAAACTAAAATATACAATGTTGGCGATTTATTTTTTAACATGATATTGGTTTTAAAGAATCTTAACATTCTTCAAAGATTTTTTTAAATATTATTTCCTGTAAGCATAGAGCGAATGAGTATGGAGTGATCGGTTGTTCTCAATATTCCTATGGAAACATAGGTTTCACATTTTTCTTGAACAAAGGCCTCAGCTGTGAAACTAGGTTGGTAGTACAAATGCCATGTATATGAAGGTGCCTCAGAACAAAGATGTCGCAGTTTTGAACTATACTAACAAGCTCTATAAAATTGTATCATGAATCAAAGCTAGAAACATTCTCAAGTTGCAAATATCTTTATATGAACAGTTTTGGCATCAAAATAAACATACAAATGTACATATACATGTATTAGAAAAAAATAATTATTAGAAAATAAGTTTTTATATATCTACTTTTATCATACCTGACAATGACGATGGTAACTCACAAACTATATCTTTTGAGTTCAGAAATATTGACAAAAAATTCATGAACTTCTTTATTACATGGAAGGATGCATGGATGGATGAACAAATGGATGGATGGATCAAATATGACATAAGATGGATTTACTGGTATGATAATATCTAACAGTCCAAGATTAGGTTGGTTATCATTTCACACATGTTGGGATTTGAACCCTGTGTACAGCATGAAAAACACAGCCCTCCTACCACAAGGCTATCTCACTTCTTCATTGCCATGTTCTCAAACTGGTCACACAGATAACAGAAACCCTTTTTTTCAAAAACAATGAGTCATTAACCCTGCTTAAAACAATGAAATACGTATAAACATATGTCAATGATTTGCTCATAATGGGTGAGTGAGTGAGTTTGGATTCAAAGCCTATTTGAACAGTATTCCAGCTAAATCATGGTGTATCAGCTGAAGGATGGCGGTAAGCCAGAAGGGATGCAAGTGTTACCAGTTCAGTGAAACTCACAAACATAGGTATGGTGCTGCTTAGCGTAAAACCATAACCTTTTCACCCAGGGCTTCAAACCAGATTGAAGGGGATTGGAATCCCAAGGGAAGCAACTCTGCACAGTGAACTGTAGTCTCTCAGATGACTAAGCCATCTGTCCCCTGTTTAATTTAAGGATTTGAGGTGATAAAACATGATTTGGTTAAATATGGAAATCTGGATTCCAAAGCAAGAGACTTTGATGAGGGCATAACTCATTCATTCAAATACCTCATTCATATTTCATCTCCTCTTATATCATCTGTCTGTCACATACTACTCAGCTGTTGATAAGACTAGTGAAATATTTTATTCCATTACCAAACTAAGGACAACAGCTCTGACAACATCTCCACACAATCACTCTTGCTCAGTCCCACATGGAAAATCCCAATCAAAACTTGAGTACTATATAGACCCTTATCAGGAATTCGTCACAGCATGTGGATCCGAGGTTCCTCAGCGTTCCGCTCACCAAGGTGACACTCAATCCAGGAGTGTGTCAGATTTGACCTGCAATGCATGGATTGTAAGTAATGTTAAAATGGAATAGGTACAGAAGCTCACCTTGAGTGAAAATCTTCACACAGAAGAGGTTTCTCCAAATGTATATACTGGTACCTCACACAGACATGCAATCAACAGGTGTTTTGTTGACTGGTTATTTATCAACACAAGTTACACAAATGAAGCAGCCCCAGACTAAAATATACAAACTCAAAAATTGGTATGAAGGTTCATCTCACTGACTGACTGACAGAATATGGTTTTACGCCGCTTTTAGCAATATTCCAGCAATATCACGGCGGGGGACACCAGAAATGCGCTTCACTCATTGTACCCATTGTGGGGATTCGAACCCGGGTCTTCGGCGTGGAAGGTTCATCTAAGAACTGACCTAAAAATGTTTGTGTTTATGGAGGTATATACAACGAAAACACCAACGAAATGTGTGTACAAGGTGAGTGTGTGTGTTAAGGATACAGTTAACGCTGACACCATTATGAAGATGCTTTAGATTATCTTTTCATTTCCCCTCCGTTGACGATCCAATATTTCCCCAACAGCACAATGTGCCTGCAACAATTATGCCATTAAAATGTCCTTATACAGGTACATGATATGTTGTTGAAACATGTTAGTGAGCGAGATTAGTTTTATGCTGCTTTTAGGAATATTCCAGCAATATCATGGCAGGGGACACCAGAAATGGGCTTCACACATTGTGCCCAAGTGGGGAATTGAACCTGGGTCTTCAGTTAATGAGCAAACGCTTTAACCACTAAGCTACCCCACCGCCCCTGTTGAAACAAGAGGCGAGCATTACCTTCCTTTCCAGTGCCAGGTACATCTTGGTCTTGTCCTTGATGTGAGCATTACCTTCCTTTCCCAGTGCCAGACTGTTGGCTCTGGGACCCTACAGCGTTGTCGACCGCCTCCATCACCAGCTTACGCATCTCCACTGACTTGTGCTGAAGGTCATGTTGTTGCATGGCAACAGGGTCCAGACGAATTTCACTGTCTATCATTTCTGTATTGTACCTGAGAATGTTAGCAAAGTGAAAAACTGAGTGAGTGAAAAACTGAACTCTTCCCCTATGTATTTTCTTCCAAATGCAATACTAAGATGACAACATAAAACTCATCAATCTGCTCCAGGTACACCACCTACCCAGTTTGTCTTGACCTGACCCAGGTACACCACCTACCCAGTTTATCTTGACCTGACCCAGGTACACCACCTACCCAGTTTGTCTTGACCTGACCCAGGTACACCACCTACCCTGTTTGTCTTGACCTGACCCAGGTACACCACCTACCCTGTTTGTCTTGACCTGACCCAGGTACACCACCTACCCTGTTTGTCTTGACCTGACCCAGGTACACCACCTACCCAGTTTGTCTTGACCTGACCCAGGTACACCACCTACCCAGTTTGTCTTGACCTGACCCAGGTACACCACCTACCCAGTTTGTCTTGACCTGACCCAGGTACACCACCTACCCTGTTTGTCTTGACCTGACCCAGGTACACCACCTACCCTGTTTGTCTTGACCTGACCCAGGTACACCACCTACCCTGTTTGTCTTGACCTGACCCAGGTACACCACCTACCCAGTTTGTCTTGACCTGATCCAGGTACATCACCTACCCTGTTTGTCTTGACCTGACCCAGGTACACCACCTACCCAGTTTGTCTTGACCTGACCCAGGTACACCACCTACCCTGTTTGTCTTGACCTGACCCATGTACATCACAGTTTGTCTTGACCTGACCCAGGTACACCACCTACCCTGTTTGTCTTGACCTGACCCAGGTACACCACCTACCCAGTTTGTCTTGACCCAACCCAGGGACACCAGGTCTTGACACACCACCTACCCAGTTTGTCTTGACTCTGACCCATGTACATCACCTACCCAGTTCGTTTTGACCTGACCCAGGTACACCACCTACCCAGTTTGTCTTGACCCACCCAGGTACACCACCTACCAGTTTGTCTTGACCCTGACCCAGGTACACCACCTACCCAGTTTGTCTTGACCTGACCCAGGTACACCACCTACCCAGTTTGTCTTGACCTGACCCAGGTACACCACCTACCCTGTTTGTCTTGACCTGACCCAGGTACACCACCTACCCTGTTTGTCTTGACCTGACCCAGGTACACCACCTACCCTGTTTGTCTTGACCTGACCCATGTACATCACCTACCCAGTTCGTTTTGACCTGACCCAGGTACACCACCTACCCTGTTTGTCTTGACCTGACCCAGGTACACCACCTACCCAGTTTGTCTTGACCTGACCCAGGTACACCACCTACCCAGTTTGTCTTGACCTGACCCAGGTACACCACCTACCCAGTTTGTCTTGACCTGACCCATGTACACCACCTACCCAGTTTGTCTTGACCTGACCAGGTACACCACCTACCCAGTTTGTCTTGACCTGACCCAGGTACACCCATCCAGTGTGTCTTGACCCTGACCCAGGTACACCACCTACCCCAGTTTGTCTTGACCTGACCCAGGTACACCACCTACCCAGTTTGTCTTGACCCCCAGGTACACCACCTACCCAGTTTGTCTTGACCTGGCCCAGGTACACCACCTACCCTGTTTGTCTTGACCTGACCCAGGTACACCACCTACCCAGTTTGTCTTGACCTGACCCAGGTACACCACCTACCCTGTTTGTCTTGACCTGACCCAGGTACACCACCTACCCTGTTTGTCTTGACCTGACCCAGGTACACCACCTACCCAGTTTGTCTTGACCTGACCCAGGTACACCACCTACCCTGTTTGTCTTGATATGACCCAGGTACACCACCTACTAGTGTTGGGAATTGGTTAACATCTCATAATTGATGATTGATTCATTACAACCGATCAATCATTGAAAATAATTGGTTAAGGTAATTTATGAAATTTGTTAATGCACATTAAAATAAGGGGAAAAAATGTAGTTCTTCTGTTTTTATTAGGCAAAATTTCACATCTTTAAAGGAAGACTAGTATGTTAGGAACATAAATGTCTTGGAATCTTTAAGATAAATTCAATCATGACTTGAAACGAGCTTGTAGTGCTTACGAAATGTAACAGACAAAACCAACCATGTGAAAAATATTGTTAATGAAAACAAGTGTTCCAGAATTGTTTGTGTTCGATTATGAGAAATTATGATCGATTGCTTGGTCGTGTAGTCACTACGACCAATCTTCGAATATTTCAATTAATCGGACCACCACTACCACCTACCCTGTTTGATATGCTTTGATCATCATCCTGCGGGTGTCATGGTCATGCTCGTCTCTCACCTCCAGGATGTGAAGAACAGTTGATGTCTGATGTAGAGAAAACAACACTTAATTCCACAAATATATTGAAAAACATATTCTTTCTGAAAATTTGTTTGAGCACACATCAATGTACTTCATAAAGTGTGATGTCAAGTAACAATCACAAATGCAAATTCTGTGAGTAGCTGGAGTCATGTCAGTGTTTCAGTGATCCACTTGTATCCACTTTTCAACAATTTTGTCTAGTGCCGAAAATAATTTCTTTCCTGTTAATCAAAACTGATTATTCTCTGGAGTTGGCGTTAACCTGAACTAAATCGTTGGTTCCCAATTTGTCTTGATTTTTAACCCATCCAAAAACCCATGATGCAAATCCTGACATAAGCTTTGTCCACCTGGGTGATCCTGGGTGATAATATAGCTCAAAACTTCAAAGAGAAATTAAGAATGAATTTATATTCCAGATAAGTGTTTTGATTGTTTGTTTGTTGTTTAAGGCCACACAATATTCCAGCTATATGACAGCGATTATGTATATAATTGAGCCAGGACCAGACAATCCAGACATGCGGTAAATAAGTCAGCACGCCTAACCACCCGATTCTGTTAGTCACCTCTTATGACAAGCAAGTTTGCTGAAGACTAATTCTGACGTGGATCTTCATTGGTTAAATGTAATCAGAGTCAGTTCCCGTACCGTACTGTACATGACAGCGTAGATCCTGCCGCGACTACACACTGTCGTAACTACAGCATTGGTCTGCAGGGGGAGCTGCCTCTCGTCGATGGCATTACCACCAAAGTCTGAAAAAAGAGGTCACATCTGTTGTGAACTGCAAACTGATTGATATTTCATTCCAAATGCCTCAACTGTAAAAGTCAAATTGTAAAGGATTCTTTAATAAACCTAGGCCATTAGAAAAGTTACCCTGCAGACAACATAAAGGGAGACAACTGCACAAATAGACTGCATATTAATTCATGGAATATAGCCAGCTATATACATGTTCGTGTGTCTAATCTGTCAACCTCCAATTCCAAACAAACATTTTATGCAAAGTTTTACGAAGTACTACACAAAGGGAGACTACTCACATGAAGGCCGGGACAGATTTTCTGCCCTCATGACCAGTTTGCCTGTGTTGAGGGACACGACACGCAGACGGCCATTGAAGGTCAAGAAGAGATAATCAGAGCCAGTAGGTCCAAACACACGAGAAACCTGAAGTAAAAACAGTTATTGGAGTTATCCTACGAATTTGAAAAATAGTCTCTTCTGATCAGTTAGAGGGTTCAAATCACAAAACAACACCTTCGACTGAAACAGCCTATTTGAGGAGTGCAGTTTTGGAGAGCTGAGACTAATGAATATAGTCATACTTTCACAGACGGTAGGCACTTGGAAATCACTGTATGTACAATTATAGGTTACAATTAGTGGTGGTCCGGTTAATTGTAATAATCGAAGACTGGTCGCAGTGACTAAACGACCAAGCAATCGAACATGTTTTCTCATAATCGAACACAACCAATCTTTGAACACTTGTTTGCATTAACAATATTTTCAACAAGGCTGGCTTTGTCTGTGTCATTAAATTTACATTTCATAAGCACTACATGTACAAGCTCGTTCCAAGTCATGATTGAATTTATCTTAAAGAATCCAGGAAATATGTGTTCATAACATACTAATCATCATTTAAATATTTGCAAATGGAATTTATGCAATTTGCAAAAAAAACAAATTACTACATGTTTTTTTTTCTTTATTTTTGTGTGCATTAACACAAATAACAGGAACATTTGATAAATGACGCTAACCAATTATTTTCGATGATTGATCGGTTGTAATGGACCAATCATCAATTATCAGATTTTAACCAATTCCCAACACTAGTTACAATACTTCGAGTTTCAGTGAGTACAGAATTGACAGCATTTGCAGCAATGGGTGTTGGGTGGTGGTGGTGGTGGAACTGGGTTAAACGTCGTGCTTGAGAATATTTCGCTCATATGACGACGTACATGCGTGTGTATGTGTATGTGCGGCTGCTTGTACTAGCCCAGACTGAAGCTGGTTTTATAGTACTAGCCCACTGAGATACCATGCCGCAGTGAAGCATGAATACCCCACTCAGACACATTATACTGACTCCGAGCCGACCAGTCCTTGTTGTACCCATAAATGCCAGGCAGAGACCAACAAGTACCATATGTTAACGTCTTTTGGTATGACGCGGTCGGGGATCGAACCCGTGACCTTCCGCTCTCCGGGCGGACGCTCTAACCACTACACCACGGAGGCGGTTCAATATCAAGTAAACATTTGGGCTGCTTGAGTGAGTGAGCTCAAATTTAACTTTTCATCCGCATTATTAATGCCGAGGTGTTGTGAGGAAGACAGTATTGTTCTATATTGTATCAACTTACATCACAAGATACAACATCCCTCTGTTGGACTTCCTTATACTCGGCGTCGGTGAGAGGGATGTCTCGTCTTATGTCTTTCAGCTTCATAGTTCGAAGGTCAAGGACGAGGACTGTCATGTGTGCATCTGCAAGGTAGGGACATGTTCGTCAGTACCTAGTCTTTAGAGATTTCAGTCATACACACTTGGTCACATCAGTATTGATTGTACCTGCCTTTAACATACTTATCATTCCTTACATAGAGTGAGTGAGTGATTGTGGTGAGTGATTGACAGCAAGAGCTCAATAGAGAGAGTGAGCTGCTGAAATAGGGTTTAACGTCGTGCTTGAGAATATTTCGCTCATATGACGACGTGCATGCGTGTGTATGTGTATGTGCGCCTGCTTGTACTAGCCCAGACTTAAGCTGGTTTTATAGTGCTAGCCCACTGAGATACCATGCCGCAGTGAAGCATGAATACCCTACTCAGACACATTATACCGACTTCGAGCCGACCAGTCCTTGTTGTACCCATTAATGCTGAGTGCCAGGCAGGGACCAACAAGTTCCATATGTTAACGTCTTTTGGTATGACGCGGTCGGGGATCGAACCCGCGACCTTCCGCTCTCTGGGCGGACGCTCTAACCACTACACCACGGAGGAAGTCAAAAGAGAAAGTGAAAGATATGGTGAGTGAGTGAGTGAATGAAGACATAAATTCAAGAATTGCAAACAACTAATTCAAACTTTCCTCTACAGGCTATTCCAGAAAATCAATTCAAAACTCCAGTTTCCGAATTATCCTTTTTAAAAAAAGGTAGACAAAATGTGAGATATCCTAATTCAAGCTACTAAATATACCTAAGAACATCAAATAATTCTGTGAACATCTGCCTTTCATGCAGGACACGTGACTGACCTTTTGGCGGGAACTGTGGGTACAGAAGCAGGAACACCATCTCCCTCCCGCTGGACGTCTGACACACCTCCAGGATGCCAGAACACTTCACCTGGTGCAAGGGAGATAACTCACATAACAACAGTGTTTTCTTCTTAACATCTTTAAGTTGCTTTTTAGAAGTTGGGAAGTACGATATAGAACAAACTTTATGGATAACAACTTCTTATTATTCGTTAGTGCAATGTTTCGATACAGATTCTTGTACCGTTGTCTCCTGCTCGACAAAAGTAAAAGAATCTGTATCGAAACGTCGCACTTACGAATAAAAAGAAGTTGTTATCCATAAAGTTTGTTCTATATTGTTTTCTTCTTTGATGGGCATGTCATTCTTCAACGCAGTGTTGTCATGGAAACAAGCAGATCTGACCCTCTGCGCCAATCCAGCTACTAACAGTGGCCTAAGATATGCAGAAAACAAACTTAAAAGGGCTTAGTACAAAGCCCTGTGTATTACTGATGTTAAACAACACTCATGTGAGATTCTCCAAACATCCGGATCTGTCTAATTTGTTGTTTAGCTGATTATCACCGTGTTTGAAAACTCTTGTAAAAAATAAGAAACATTAAGTTGGAAAAATGGCTATCTTGCAGAATTTCTGCACAAGCTTGTAAATGGTTGTCAGGGGAGCATTACCTTTTTTGGCTTGTACAGACGTGTGAGGTAGGTTGAAATCTGATTGGTCCCCTGGTATCGCAGGACAACATGAAACATGGCTCCAGAGTCCTTAATATCTCCCTTGGGGGTGTACACTGTCGACTGAAACAAAACGGTTCTGACTATCAGGGGTTTAGCAATGATTTGTACATCAGTATCCTTGGATGCCAATTGTTATATCCAAGATATGGTTATTTTCAAGGTCCTTAATTTTTAGGTATTTCCACAGATTACTGAACAACGGATATAGCCTTTTCTTTTGTGTATTAGATATCTCTGACATACAATAACAGGCATATATTCTCAAATAGAACCATCAATCCGCAGACAAATTTTCTTTCACAATTACAGTGTAATGATAGGATCAAATGACCAAGATGTTGCCAGAAGGCTACACCATTTTTCACGTACGCTAGAAATAAGAGATCGAGGTGGAGGTGTAGCTGTTATTTTGTAGTGATGTCATAAAGTGCTCTACAGTCAGTGTCTGTAACGAGTGATGAAACACTTTCTGTGAAATTGAGTTCTGATCGACAATGTACAATACTCACGATAGTCGTATAGACCCCTAGGCTGCCACAAGGAACTGTACAGTCATGTTTCCTCAGTGAGTTTGACATCGCTATTAGATCCAGGAAAGTTGATCATTTGTGGAGACTTTAACTACCATGAATGATGCATCTGACAGAGAATCGCAAAAGTTCCTGAAGGTGCTGAGTCAATGTGACCTGATCCAGCACGTAGTGGAGCCTACCCACATTCGAGGTCATACTCTAGACTTGGTTATTTCAAGGTGATGACCTTCATGTAAGGAATATAAAAACAGACTTTTCCGTCAAATCTGACCACTTCGCAGTTCTTTTTACTGCCAGTGTGTTTGCCCCCATGAGGAAGAGAAGGGAACTATCCTTCAGAAAATTAAAAGGGATAGACAGGACTGACTTTAAGTCTGACCTTGAAGCCTCTTTCACTGGATATCAGGACATGACAGTCAGTGAATCTGTTGACTTGTTTAATCAATCAGTGGCCAGAACCCTAGATTCACATGCTCATGCAAAGCAAAAGCGCCGGAAGCTTGAGAAGCAGATGCCATTAGACTGGACTCACTGTCCACAAGCAGATGCATGCTGCCCAGAGAACCAAGTGAATGAGCTTATTCACCAGGCTAAGTCCAGCCATTACAATGCTGCTTTGGAAAACGCAGGGTGTCAGAGAGAGATATTTCACATTTCTAATCAACTTCTCTTCAAGCAAAAGACAAGATCTCTGCCAAGCACTAAGTCACTGGATACAATGGTGAATCAATTCTCAGATTTCTTCACTGAGAAGATTAGGACAATACGCTTCATGTCTGCTGAACATTGATGCAAGCAGCAGCAACTTTACATCAACAGAAGTGCTATTCAATGGTTCTTCATACCTCACATGCTTTTTGCCCCACATCAGCAGAAGAAGTCAGACAACTAATAATGAAGAGTCCATCCAAGTCATGTGCTCTCGATCCAATGTCAACTCACATTCTCAAGGAATGCCAAGAATCTGTCATTCCAATTCTCACTCATGTCATAAATCAATCTTTTGATGAGTGTTTTGTACCACCATTGTTAAAAGATGCACTGGTAACTCCTTTGCTAAAGAAATCTCAACTCGACCCTGAAGTGATGAAGAACTATCGGCCAGTATCAAACTTGCCCTTCATTTCAAAACTAATCGCCACATGACCCTCAACAGATTAAACAAGGCCATAACACCGAGACTGCTTTGGTCCGGTTCAAAACGACATTAGAGAATGATGGAGCTGCCATTCTTGTGTTATTAGATCTTTCCTCCGCTTTTGATACCATCGTGTGCTTCTTCATACATTGGAAAAGAGACTTGGGTATCACCGACAAAGCTATATCTTGGATTGAGTCCTATATCTCTGATATGGCACAACATCAAAGAAAAGAAGAACTGCTCTTCGAGTGGATCAGTCCTTGGTCCGATCCTGTTCACAATGTACACTTCACCACTTGGGGATGTCATTGAAAACATAATCTGCAATTCCATCTGTATGCAGATGACACCCAATTGTACATATCAGACCACAAAGTAAACCATCAGTTGACCTTTGCTGTCATATCTAAATGTGTTTCTGACATCCGTGAAATCGATGACACCTCTTTAAGACATCTCTCACTGCCGCTTTCATATTCAGTATCATAGAACCAAGTAAAAAGGCTCGTAATCTGGGAGTAATTCAGGACTCTGTTTTTCATTGAAGACCATATCAGCCAAATCAAACAGGCATACTTCCACCAAAACATTGCTCTAATAAGGAGTATATAAACACACGGTGGCTTTCACTCATCCAGGCATCGTGTTATCCCGATTATTGCAATGCTCTCTTGGTTGGGCTACCAAAACAATCTAACAAAGTTACAGCAGGTACAAAAATTTAGCTGCTAGAGTTGGGTCGAACCGGCAAATATGAGCACATAACTCCAGTTTTGATGCATCTGCATTGGCTCCCAATAGTCAAACGGATAGAATTTAAGATTCTTGTGCTTGTATACAAAGCTTTTCACGGTATTGGCCCATCATACATCAATGAACTGATCCAGTGCCATCAACCCTACCGCTGAGTAGTGCCCAGCTACTATTGTGCCACGTGTGTTTGGAGACAGGTGTTTCTCAAAAGCAGGTCCTATGCTTTGGAACAATATCCCATTGGGCATTAAAAGTGCAGATGTACATTTAAGAGAATGTTGAAAACATTCTTTTTCAAATCATGTTACAGTTCCGCTCTTTCCTTGTCAGACTCATTTTCTTTGAGCAGGACTTCTGGATATTGGCGCTATAAATCTCTATATCAGGAGAAAGGTTTTCAAATACTGATACGCTGAAGGCTCATGGAGATGTTTGGTTTCACATATTTCTTCTGCATTTGGCTCAATCCAATCAACAAAAACTGAGATGGTGAACTACTGCGTGGCTGGAAACTGTCGTTCGTTCAAGTACAAAGACATAATAACATGTCATGTGTACAAGTATCACTTGCCTGTCTGTATAATTACATACTGTGACAGAGATAGAAATCAGGTGCACGAGCCATAAATCAATGTATTTTGTTTATGGTGTTTAGCCTGATACGTTTCAAGTTCAAATTGCATGTGGTCAATGATTGAAGTTGTGTATTGCATATTGTCATTAGCAGACAGGCAGGCAGACACATAGGTGTTAATAAAACAGACACTGAGTTTTGTCTGTGACAGAGACTACTTACCACAACCAACATATATTTCTATGTTTCCAAAGACATGTATTAAAACATTTCAGTTTTCAAGCTGAGCAATATTTAACAAAGAAATTAGTATTTCTAATGCTACACTTTCTTGAAAGCTTGGTTTGCAAATCTGCCAACCCCACAAAAACAAGATGTGAAAACAGAGTAAGACAAAGTATAGGACCAGTGCAGACCAAAGATGCTTGTAATCACAAGAAACATCTTTTGTTCTTCAAGTTTGACCACAGCGATAACCCTTGCACATCACTTGCTGTGTTTTTACGAGTCGCCTTCCCGGTTCAAGCCGCACGAACCTAATCACTGCGTATGTGCTGGGGTGAAGTAAGTGAATCGTTTCAACTCCAATTTCGCAGGGGTTGTTTCATCGCGTTATTTTTCAACTTTATAAGTTGAATTTGCAATTTTTGATGATTTGTATCTGTAAGTCCATACCGAAAGGTATCAGAATCTGCAACGTTGTGTTTTGCATTGCAGGTGACCTTTAAAGCACTTATCTATTATACATACCGGTATGAATTGTGCAACGTTCTTGATTTCTTTTACATTTCTGGTAGTCAACAATTTTTTTGTATTTCATTATATGAGGCATTCTCTTCCCACAGACTTTCCTCCTGTCATATCTTCCTACGTAACGTAGGAAGATATGACAGGAGTAACATCTGCGGGAAGAGAATGTATATTAGGGAACTGTGTATATTTATTTGAGATACATTTGGATCTGGATTCATAGAAAGCTTCAATACCAACATAATCAATTGGGAAATGTTTAAATTCCAATCTGGGAATCTTTACAGTTCAGCTCTATATCAGGGTTGGGGGAGTATCCTAGTGGTTAAGTTAAGCTCATCACACCTTTGACATGGTTTTGGACTTGTTTTCATACATTGTAACCATGAGGCGAATCAAACACGGGGACCGCCTCCGTGGTGTAGTGGTTAGAGCGTCCGCCCGGAGTGCGGAAGGTCACGGGTACGATCCCCGACCTCTTCATACCAAAAGACGTTAAAATATGGTACTTGTTGGTCCCTGTCATTAATGCATAAATGGGTACAACAAGGACTGGTCGTCTCGGAGTAGGTATAATGTGTCTGAGTGGGGTATTCATGCTTCACTGTGGCATGGTATCTCAGTGGGCTGGCACTATAAAACCAGCTTCAGTCTTGGCTAGTACAAGCAGCCGCACATACACATATACACGCATGCACGTCGTCATATGAGCGAAATATTTTCAAGCACGATGTTAAACCCAATTCCACCACCACATCAAACACGGGTCTACAGCATGATGGGCTAATACTTAAACCACTAGGCTACACCATCGCCCCTTTCACTACGACTTAAGCAAAGTCCAAGAGTATAACGGAGACCTACCAGCAGACCCTGCTCGTCCATATAGGTCTCATGCCAGGGGTCCCCCAGCTGCATCTTCTGCAACGTCGACTCCACTACAACACACAACATCATCAATGATGACATCAACAACAGACACAACCTCTGAGAAATATGTGCTGCAAGGAATGCAATCATGCACTTTCCTTGCTCACCCATACATTTACATGACAAGGATCAGGATTCTTTTCATCAATGTATGGTTTTGGGTCAGATTTCTTTATTTCCTGCTTAATGACTTCTTTCAACCAAATAAATAGAAACAATACAAAAAATACTGTATTCAATTTTGAAATGTGATTATTTTTTACTCTTGTGATCCTAGGTGTTTTAGGACATATATCTGTGAATAATGTCATTAAACTGGTTTAGCCTCCTTCGTTCATCAGCTATTGAACATTCCATCCCGGTTAAATCTCTGATTAAAGAAAAAGCTTGACCTGGTGTACTACTAAAGAGACTAAAGATGAGCACCAGACAATACAACATAGTATTCTTCATCCTCTTGAGGAAAGGGAGTTAACTGACTGAAAAGGTATAGTGAGTTATCTCCCTTGTCTCGTGAAGCTGAGTGTTCCTCCAGATGAACAAATAAACATGGAGGTCAAGGTCATACCCTTCTTCCTTTCCCGAGCTATTTCTTGTCTTGTTTTCTTCTTTGATTGTTTTACTCTGTCTGTAAATATCACCTGAAACATAAAACAGCCTCAAGCTAAAACACAAAACAAATGCTGGAGTGGGTTCGTATTTCACTTTTGACACCATGTAAGATAACAAGTATGGCAGCTCAACCAAAGCGCCAGGATGTTTATTCATGTCACTTATATCTTGATGGTACAAAGTGTCACATATATTAAATTACATTTGTGATGTCAGTCCATTGTCTGCTTGCTCCATTACTTTTCAGGAATGGAGTGATGTGTATCAGTTTCAAATTAAAGCCTTCATTTTGTCATTTTGACATTTTATTTTGATAACAGAAATATTCCCTCCAGGGACTCAGCTCCGTTATTTTTTAAGGAATGGAGAGTTACTCAGACATTACCCTTTACGTATTGACAATATATCACACATGAGTGGTGCATATATTTTCTTTTCCCTGGACCCAACTACTTTCATAGCTTGACTTTGTTTCCAGTTTGAATGACCTGATGCTATGTTTAAACAAAATATACTGTGCTTCTACAATCTAGCACAATGACTGGTCCCTTACGTTTGGTTTTTCGGTAGTGGATGGCGAGAACATGACCTTGGACATCTGGATTCGGTACTTCTTCCGTGGCAGAAACCAGCCGAACCCAGACATAAGCTGCCTGGGGACAATCATCATCATCATCATCATCATCATCAGTTGAAAACCAGTTTTATCATATAGTGCATTATCTGATAAATATGCAAATAAGGTCACCGTGCAGGAACTGATTCAATTCTCCATACATCAATGCCATGGCTGTTTGATCAAGATTATGAAATTCTGATCTTCACAACAAGTTTACGTTGACGTTTTGGTGGGTTATGTTGACTTGATGACATTTGAGAACAATGATTAGTACGATTACATGATGACTTTATTGTTAAAGTAAAACTCTTCTTTCAACACCTGACAGGATTAGGTGACTAGCGGGATTGGGTGGTCCACCTCGCTGACTTGGTTGACACATCATTGTATCCCAATTGAGTAGATCAATGCTCATACTGTTGATCACTGGATTGTCTGGTCCATACTCGATTATTTGCACATCGTTGCCATATAGCTGGAATATTGCTGTGTGCAGTGTAAACCTAAACTGACTCACTTACTCACTCACTCACTCTTTCAAAACCTTCCCTCCCCTACCCAACGTGTCTGTAATTAATCAAGTTAAGACCAGACAATCTCGTGATAGACATCATGAGCATCGATCTATGCAGTTGGGATGCAATCATCCAGGTCAGCAAGCCGAAACCCCAAATCATGTTAGTTTCCTCTTAGGACAAACATGGGCTGCTGAAGACCAATTCCAGATAACAGAGTATGAAGAGAGTAACAAAACAATATATTCAATAAGATCTTTCAATAGCATTTAGAAGTGATACACTTAAAAGGGGAACATTATAGATGACACCTTCTGTATTATGAGGAGCTCTATGTTTCAGGGTATACCCAGGAGCATTATGTCTTTTATCATATTTAATATTTACAGTCAAATCCCGATGAGTCGAATGCCGGTGTCTCGAATATTATGCATAACTCGAAGTACCTGTCGGTCCCGACCATTCCCTGTTATAGTTGTCATCATTTGAATACCGGTTACATGAATTCGTCTCATAAATACACACGATGACTCGAGAAGGAAATTTGGTCCCATGAGATTCAAACAACAGCAATCTTGTATACATAAGCCGAAGTCAGTCAATGAGAAGTTCATTGGTGTAGCAAACTGATCCAATTAACAAACCAGCCGCGTGAGTTCAAAAGGCAGATTAGTGATTTAACGGAAATCACAGTCTGTGCTAATCAGACTGGAACTGATAAGGTGCCCCTATTAGTGATATGGAAATCATTAGATAAACAAATGCTTAGGCGGAGGAATTAGGACTGGATCATCTTTTTTTCTACCCTCATAGACATACCTATGTCTTGAATACATCGATAAGTCGAATTTATTACTTGACTGGGATTTGACTGTATATCATTATCGATATTATTACTCTTATTGTTGTTGTTGTCACAGAATAGTGAATACAAACATCATGTCACAGTTAAAATCTTACTTATCATATTTCCACAAATTGATGAAGCCCTTTATATCTACGGTGACAATGTTTCCCAGCTTGTCGACGAAGCCAATGTATATTATGGGATGTTTGTGTTGACGGAACAGTTCTGCCTCCAAGCTCTGTCCAATCAGATTGACGCCATGATTTGTATCCTAAACCAAATTCAGAAATCAAAGGAAATAGAATTAAGTAAATATGAAAAATAACAACAGTGTCAGTTGAGTCAAATCAATATTTCGTGTATTAAGCAAGACATGCTCAGAAATAAAGATGGATGAATTCTGATGCCTATGTCCACACCAGGGTTCTGATCTACAAAGCATTCGTAATGTTATGACATGTTATAACTTATAGTTTATCATAGGGTAGCGAATGTCAAAGCGCTACAAACATTCTTTTGGATTAGGATCCAGGTCCATATCCTATACAGTCCGTTTGAGACAAAATGATATCAATGAATTGAAATCTAACACAAAAACAAATAGCCATAAAAGAATCAAACCAACGAGGACTGCAATAATAACAACAGACCGACTCTAGAAAAAATATTGCATAAGTTTTATCACAAAAATAAAAAAGTTGTTTAAGAAACTGTCATCATTTATTTGTGCGTTTTCCAAGCTTGTTACAAGGGCGCAGTGGCAACAAAAGGAACAGCACGAAAAGCAAGATGCACGTGCATTAGTGACGTCAATGCGCCCTTGTAACAACTTGGGAAAACGCACAAATAAATTATGGCAGTTTCTTAAACAACTTTTTTATTTCTGTGACACAAATTATGCAATTTTTTTCTAGAGTTGGTCTGTTTTTTTTGTTGCAGTCCGCGTTGGTTTGATTCTTTTATGTCTATTTGTTTTTGTGTTAGATTGCAATTCATCGGTATCATTTTGTCTCAAACAGACTGTAATTAGTGCAACATGTGAAACTGAGACACTGAGAGTCTTTAAAGTCATATAACATTTTAAGTTCCATGACCATCATAAAATATTTATGCATGAAACACGCAAATGTGAGTCAGAACAACTTCATGAAACTTGCTAGTGTTTTCAATACACCCCGGTCTCAGCCACCTTGACGAAAACTATTGTGATGCTGTAATCTGCTGTCTGATCTGATTGAGTGAGTGAGTGAGCTTAGTTTTATGCCACACTTAGCAGTATCCCAGCTATATGGCCGCAGTCTGTACATAATTGAGTCTGGACCAGACAATCCAGTGATCAACAGTATGAGCATCAATCTATGCAATTGGGAACCGATGACGTGTCAACCAAGCCATTGAGTCTGACCACCCGATCCCGTTTGTCGCCTCGTACGACAAGCATGGGTTACTGAAGGTTCATTCTAACCCGGACCTTCACGGGTTGATCTGATTGAATACCAGCTGGGCCTGTAACATGTAATGGAGTTCCCGGGCTAGGTACAGCTGGACTTGAGTTCCCATTCCCCGATCAAAGACTCAAGTTGAAAAGGAAGGGAGATAACTCAAACCAGAACTTGCTGCCAAGGACAGATTACTCTAGGCGAGGGGAGGTGAAATTGGGTTTAACGTCATGCTTGAGAATATTTCGCTCATATGACGACGTGCATGCGTGTGTATGTGTATGTACGGCTGCTTGTACTAGCCCAGACTTAAGCTGGTTTTATAGTGCTAGCCCACTGAGATACCATGCCGCAGTGAAGCATGAATACCCCACTCAGACACATTATACTGACTCCGAGCCGACCAGTCCTTGTTGTACCCATTAATGCCGAACGCCAGGCAGGGACCAACAAGTACCATATTTTAACGTCTTTTGGTATGACGCGGTCGGGGATTGCACTCGTGACCTTCCGCTCTCCAGGCGGACGCTCTAACCACTACACCACGGAGGCGGTCCAGATAACTCTAATTAACAATACACGTGAATGTAGGTCAGCACTAGCTGAAGAAAGGGAAGAGAATTGTTCAGAGAAAAGTTCTCATTGTGGCCTTAATTTGTCTAAAATGAAACCAAATGCCATATAGAGGGCATACTATTTGGACATATGTGAACTTCAATCAATTCAATACTTCCACATCTTAAATAGCATATAACACAAGTAGAGAGCTTTGGTCTGACTCACATGGATGTTGGAGTTGAAGATTGTTGGCGCGCCTCAGAGTACTCCACTGTCTGGTCTGCGTCGGCCGTCACGGACAGCGGCTCCAGATTGCACTTCAGCATGTCTCCATTTTCCAGACAAGCACACACACAGTGCTGAAGTTACAAACACGGAACTAGAGGAGTAGTGTCTTCAACAAATTTACAGCTTGTCATTAGCTTGTTCAAGCAATATTTAACATTCAAAATGGCTTCCATGGGAGACACTGCATGGTTAGATTAATCAGTAACAACCACGGTAACAATCAACAAAGCTTTCGTAATGTTAAGATCTATCCTAACGCTACTGATACTTCTTTCCAGTTCTTTGTTAAGTCAGTTTTAATTCATTTTGTTTTTACATAAGCTTTTTTGTGTGAAATGACTGCTGTTTAATTTCCTTCCTCCTTCTGAGAGCATTGTTGAAGTTGTTTTGTTTTCTTATTACCAGTAAGGGTTGCTGGGGACCAGTTCGAACCCAGAATACAGACATAGATTATCAAGCACATGTCTGTTATCAACTTGTTTTCATGTTATGACAGCTGTTCTATTTCCTTTCTACTGCTGTTGTATTTCCTTCCTACCGCTGTTGTATTTCCTTCAATGTTGTATTTACTTCCTACCACTGTTGAAGTTGTTTTGTTTCCTTCCTACCGCTGTTGAAGTTGTTTTGTTTCCTTCCTACCACTGTTGAAGTTGTTTTGTTTCCTTCCTTCCGCTGTTGAAGCTGTTTTGTTTCCTTCCTACCAGTGTTGAAGTTCTTTCGTTTCCTTCCTACCGCTGTTGAAGTTGTTTTGTTTCCTTCCTACCACCGTTGAAGTTGTTTTGTTTCCTTTCTACCGCTGTTGAAGTTGTTTTGTTTCCTTCCTTCCGCTGTTGAAGTTGTTTTGTTTCCTTCCTACCACTGTTGAAGTTGTTTTGTTTCCTTCCTACCGCTGTCGAAGTTGTTTTGTTTTCTTCCTACCGCTGTCGAAGTTGTTTTGTTTCCTTCCTACCGCTCTCGAAGTTGTTTTGTTTCCTTCCTACCGCTGTTGAAGTTGTTTTGTTTCCTTCCTTCTGCTGTTGAAGTTCTTTCGTTTCCTTCCTACCGCTGTTGAAGTTGTTTTGGTTCCTTCCTACCGCTGTTGAAGTTGTTGCTTCCTTTCTACCGCTGTTGAAGTTGTTTTGTTTCCTTCCTACCACTGTTGAAGTTGTTTTGTTTCCTTCCTACCGCTGTTGAAGTTGTTTTGTTTCCTTCCTACCCCTGTTGAAGTTGTTTTGTTTCCTTCCTATCGCTGTTGAAGTTGTTTTGTTTCCTTTCTACCGCTGTTGAAGTTGTTTTGTTTCCTTCCTACCGCTGTTGAAGTTGTTTTGTTTCCTTCCTACCGCTGTTGAAGTTGTTTTGGTTCCTTCCTACCGCTGTTGAAGTTGTTTTGTTTCCTTAACACATTCTAACCTAGAATCCCCACAGGCAGACTAACACAGGCTGCTGGGAATAACGCTATTAAACCAGAAATCAACAAGATGTGCCAATGATGAAGATGTGGCCACGAGCCGCTCCCTTACCTGCGTTCCGAGCAGCGTGAAGCTGGGGAAGAACGCCGCCTTGATGGGGCTCTGGGGACTAGATAACACATCCTGCTCAGAGAACGGACCTGAAGGCAAAGTGGAAGTAATATTGCACATTTTCATCTCCTGATCCTTAACACGTTGACAGACACCGAATTTGCCACTATGAGTTATCTCGTAGCTACATTGTGGTATTTTAAAACAAGTTTCACATGTTGGCAGAACAGGCACAAGAAGCAATCATCTCTTGGCGGTAACAAAGAATGCCAGGAGACATTTGTTTCTTGTGCCTATTTTGCCAACATGTGAAACTTTTTTCAAAATACCACTGATGTAGCTATGAGATAACTCATAGTGGCAAATTCGGCCAGACATTGATACTACAAGTATACTCGTCATAGGCACTCAACTTGCTAAATCCTTAATAGAAAGTGGTCTTGTGTGCAACAATTTCAGCAACAGTATGTGAATCGAATTATGCATTATTTACAACACCTTGAATATAGGGTAAGTAGATTTGTTCCTTTGAGAACATCGTAAATGTGAACAGAATTACATTTTCGTAATATATTAAATATACATTAGTTTTGTTTCATTAACAACATCCTAAATATGAATAGTGTTATGAACAACACATTGCATATAGCTTGTCTTAGATTTCATTAGTAATTGCCTGTTTCCATAATCTAGCTAACCCACCAAAACAAATCACTGAATGAACTGTAGACTGGTAATGTGCTATAACTCATCATACCATTTCAAAATTGAAACACGTGAAGATCTTCAGTACCCCATGCCTGTCGTAAGAGGCGACTAATGGGATCGGGTGGTCAGACTCGCTGACTTGGTTGACAAACATGTCATCGGTTCCCAATTGCAGAGATCGATGCTCATACTGTTGATCACTGGATTGTCTGGTCCACTCGATTATTTACAGACCGCCACCATATAGCTGGAATATTGCCAGGTGCGGCGTAAAACTAAACTTACTCACTCACTCACTCAAAATTCAAACATCAAAGCCAACCTGGTGTCGGTAGTTCCTGTAATATGGAAGTGTAGAATAGAAGGTAGAATAAAACGATGGCTAACCTTGTTGGAAGATGAAATCCTTCTGGTCGACATCAAGGAGTGCGATACGGGCCAGCTGCTGGGGAACGTAACCAGCTGAGTCAGCTTGAATCTCCAGCCCACGTATGTCTGACCTCTGGGTCCCTCCGCCATCAAACGACCACACGATCAGCATCCCCTGAAAAACCAGTCAACAGTTAAACAGTGAAACACAGTCTACGAGGTAGGGATTGAGTTATTCCTGCACTGTTTCTTCTTTCAATTTAGGGGCGGTGGGGTAGCCTAGTGGTTAAAGGGTTGGTTCCTCACGCCGAAGGCCCGGGTTCGATTCCCCACATGGGCATAATGTGTGAAGCCCATTTCTGGTGTCCCCTGCCGTGATATTGCTGGAATATTGCTAAAAGCGGTTTAAGACTAAACACAGTCAGTCAGTCTTTCAATTTACACCAGAAGAAGAAGCAGAAGAAGAGGAATATTTTACTACAGGGTCACTGATGTAAAGACTGACTTACTGAATTTGGTTTTACGCTGCTTTAAGCAATATTCCAGCAACATCACGGCGGGGGACACCAGAAATGGGCTTCACAAATTGTACCCATGTGGAGATTCAAACCCGGGTCTTCGGCGTGACGAGCCAACGCTTTAACCACTAGGCTACCCCACCGCCCCACACTGATGTAAAGAACAGAGAAAAGAAAAATGAGAGTGTAAAATGCACAGTAACCGAAACACCAATGTCTTGTCCCTCAATTTCACATTATGTTATTAAATGAACACATGAATTCTAAAACTGCACTAAACGTACACTTGCTGGTAGCCAGGTGTGCGAGTTGTACGTGTGAAATTGAAATTTCACTGCACATGCTTGTTGATCACCTGGCTGTTCTACCAGTAACTGGTCCCCCCTCCTAAAAGAAATAGCGAAAAGTGACAACAAAATAACGATTGTTTGCTAAACAACTTTTTTTTCGGGGTGTCCAAAATTATGAGACAAATCATCAGAGTTGGTCTGTCGATTTCATGTGACTGTGCAAAATTTGGTTTTGTTGCAATTATTAGATTTTGTGTTAGTGAGTAATTAATCGGTCTCAAATGAAATCAAACGGACTGTAGCTCACCTGGTTGCAGCATGTACAGCATGTACACACAGAACCATTCTCTCGAACATCCACACCACAAACACACTCATCAATACACATGCATAACACAAGCTTTAACACAACCAACTACAACCCAACACAATGAGTGAGACCACCTACTCCTGTGTTGATGGTGGACAGTCTGGAGCTGTCCATGCTCCATGCTATATCTATAACGCTGTCGTCTGCGCGGTCGATGTTGTGGATCGCTCTGACAGGCCGCCATGGCTCCATCCATGTATCGTACACAATCAGATCACCTTCAACACAGAGAATACAGGTCTAGGTAATTTTCTAGAAAAGTTCATTGTTGTCAGTATGAGCTTACTACAACAATTACGACCAGATTCTTCTTGATGTTGTTTATAATAACCATGACAAATAAATAACCCATATAGCACCTGACTTCTGAACTATAGTCCGTTTGGCTGAAAAGCGGACCGATGAATTGCAATCGAACTCGAAAACTAATAAACATAACATACTCAATGAAACGCTGATCATAATCAAAACATCATACCCACTCTGTGAGGTTTTTGCAGAATTTATGTCCTAAAAATAAAAAAGTTGTTTAACAAACTATCATTAAAATATTGACACTGTTCACTATTTCTTACGAGGGAGGAGTGCAGAGAAAGGGACAGCCAGGTGTTCGAGAACGGATGGAGACGGCACAGCACAGGTTAATGAATAAATAACTTTGTCTGTGAACGTGCTTCTTCTTGAGTTGATCAAAATTTAAATCTGCAGAGATAGCAAAGCTTGTCCTGTCCTTCAGCCTACTGTGGTCTATTGTTTGTATAACTGACTGACTGACTGACCACTAGGCTACCCCACCGCCCCCTATTGTTTGTATAAGCGTGGTTAACACTGCATTCAGCAGAAGTAATAAAAGTCTTTTCTATTTCATATTCAGGAATTGTAAAACAGAGATTTGGTATGTGGTAGAAACTGTTGATATTGGTTGTTATGATTACTGAATACAACATTAGAATGGTATTGTTCTTGATGATGATGATGATGACGATGATTTTCATCACCACAATGTCAAGTTTCTATGTTGCCGATAAATGCTTGCTTGTTAACATGAAATACACAGTGCGACTAATCACGAATGTCCTCCCATTCACTCACCGTGTGCTGTACCAACAGCCAGGAATCGCTGGTCATGTGACACTCTTGCCATCTCCACGCCCTTGCACTTCCTACCAACAACCAGCTTCTTCACGGCAGTTTTCAACCCCTGGAGATGACAAAACATATTTGGAAAGTTAGTGATTTAGAAATACAGTTCTGTCTACCCCAATATTCTTCCCACACAGGTTACTCCTGTCATATCTTCCTACGTAACCTCTGTTCTAATATGGCCATATTTCCCGGTTCTCGTAAAATCCCCTAGCGGCAATAAATCGCAACACAAATTATCTCCCTTCTTTCTATCCAATCCGATCACGTGCTACATCGACTTAGATCCAATATGGAGTTAGTTGATCAATGTGCGAAGGATAGATTCGGTATTTCATGTTCAACTGAGAGTGCAGGAATAAATCGACAAGCTGTTATTGTTGATGTAACATACATACATTTAATGGCCAACATGTCCGTTTAGTCAACAAGGGCGATGAAGACGCCTTTGATCCGCCATTACATGACTGGGTTCTTTTGTGCTGGGGAAGAGGTTCTAGCTTTCCCGAAGCATACAGAATTACCGAGGCTTTGTGAATGATAACTTTTGAAACAACGTCGCTGATTGCACAACTAAATCTGATTGCAACCAATCACAAATCCAGAACGCTCGCACCATGAAAGGGCCGTATTTGAACAGAGGTTATGTAGGAAGATATGACTGGAGCAACCTCTGTGGGAAGAGAATGTCTATCCCCAAATATTGTGTAATAAACTAGTTTTGCCCTGAACTATGAGTAAAAGCACAAGGACACTTGATGTAACAGTTCAGGACCAAACCATACTTTATTACACTATACATGGGGGTAGAGCAAACTGTACTTCTTTTCTAAGATGCCAAATTCAATACTTATCAACGATTAATTTAGACAGAAAACAAACAGAAAACTGGTGGTGACGGTGACAATTCACAATGATATTGATCCATGCTGTACATTTTGATTGGTCACTGATGCCAAGTTAATGAGGATGAGAAATGCTGTTATACACCGGTGATACGGGTGATGGGGAGGGTGACATGACTGCCAAAATGGAGCCTTGTTTTTCCGAAAAAAAAAAAATATATGATAAAAAGAACAGAGATATGATTACTGAATAAAGAAGGATGGTACTGGCGACATGGAAGGAAACTCCATGATTCCATCTCTATGGTTACAGGACACAGGAATGACCAGGCAGACACGTGGTATCTTGAACTTGACTCACTTTCCAGTACTGTTGTTCCTTCTTGTGGTAGATCTTGGTGAATTCCTTCCTACGATTCTTCTCCTTCGAGTCCGACCGTGACGACTCATACTTCCGTAGCGACATCGGCTTGATGTGGTCGTACGTAATCACCTCCACATCAATATCAACATCCTCCTCTCTGCAATACAAATATAACTGTCACCCTCCTGTGATCTATCTCACCCATTCAATCAGTAAGTAAGTAGACTCACTCACACTCATTCAATCAGTAAGTCAGCAGACTCACTCACTCACTTACAAGAACGTACCCTTAAATCACACAACTTCACCAAACAAGTACTACTGAAAAGGCCTCAACTCACTCACTCACTCACTGATGCACGCACACTCACTCACAAGAATGTACCCTTAAATCACACAACCTGACCAAACAAGTACTACTGAAAAGGCCTCAACTCACTCACTCACACATGCACACATGCACGAACGCAGGCATGCACACACTCACTCACTCACTCACTCATGCACACACGCACGCATGCACACACTCACTCATTCACTCACTCTTCTTCCGGTTCTTCTGGTTGAGGCTGAGGTTGTTGTTTTGGTTTTTGTTGTTTTTGCTTCTGAGGTTGCAGTGGTCTTGGTTGCGGAGTCTTCCTCTCAGGTTTGCTGTGATGGAGGTGCTGTGTGTGTGCCCATATATCCTTCCTGAAACACGAAACACTTCCTGTTTCACCAGTGAGGCAACGTACCTCTGGGTATACAAACACCCACATTATTGATATTGTTTAATCAATAAACCTGTGAATATCTGGGATAGAATTGGACTTCAGTAACCCATGCTTGTCGTAAGAGGCGACTAACGAGATCGGGTGGTCAGACTCGCTAACTTGGTTGACACATGTCATCGTATCCCAATCGTGTAGATCGATGGTCATGCTGTTGATCACTGGATTGTCTGGTCCAGGCTCGATTATTTACAGACTGCAGCCATATTGTTTATTATGACCTTTCGGGACAACTTCTTACCCCTTCATTAGATGACTCAAGTAAGACTTAGCTGACATCAATTGTACAGAAATATTATAACTGTAATATCTTTGATGAGGTGTGAAGTGACCATTAAAAAGGACTGAGTGAGTACAGTTTTAGCAGTGATCTAGCAATATCACAGCGGGGAACACCAGAGATGGTCTTCAGACATTGTACCTACATTAGGAATTGAATCAAGGCCTTTAACATGATGAGCAAACACTCTAACCACAGGTCTACCCTACCACCCCATAAATAAAGCAGTTTCCCAGGTTTTCTTGAGAAAACGTCATGATATTCACCCATTCATTCATAGCCCTAAGCTCCTACATGTCAAGTATTTCAGAATTTGTGTAGGGAGCAAGTGTAGATTTTTGAAAGTATACAAACATTTCGTCTGCAGTCTACCAAACACAGATGCTCAATGCAAGTTAGTAAATTCCTAACGAAGCCAAGCAGCTCAATTCAATTAAACTGAGGCGTTGTATAAATATGAGTTAAACCATAGTCATATATGTTATTTTTTGTCACTTGGGCAATAATTCAGTGTGGGACTTAAGTCAGTGACTGGTGTAGTCTTGTATGATTTCTCCTTGTACAATTTGCCTCTACAAATCAATATTTTGTAGACTAAAACCACTGAACATAGTACTCAAACCCATGTTCAGACCAGTAGTCTCAAATCCTTTCAACTACTCTTTACTGACGTTTTCTACATAATGCACTCAATGCTAGAGAGCCTGTGATGCCTGTGCTTCACCTGTGCTGGTTCCTGTTGGTCTGCATGGAGAAATAGCCACGGGTCACCACGTTGAAGGCTGGATCCTCTGGGTTGCGACCATTCTCCTGCCCTGTAGTGATACTCTGTAACAAACACATGCACTGATACTCTGTAACATGCACTGATACTCTGTAACAAATACATACATGGATATCCTGTAACATGCACTGATACTCTGTAAAATGCCCTGATATCCTGTAAAATGCCCTGATACTAGGTAAGCAACACATGCACTGATACTCTGTAAAATGCCCTGATACCCTGTAAAATGCCCTGATACTAGGTAAGCAACACATGCACTATACTCTGTAAATGTTCTGATATCCTGTAAAATGCCCTGATATCCTGTAACATGCACCGAAACTCTTTAACATGCAGACACTCTGTAACAAATACATGCATTGATATCCTGTAACATGCACTGATACTAGGTAAGCAACACATGCACTGATACTCTGTAACATGCACTGATATCCTGTAACATGCACTGATACTAGGTAAGCAACACATGCACTGATACTCTGTAACATGCACTGGCAATCTGTAACATGCACTGATATCCTGTAACATGCACTGATACCCTGTACATGCACTGATACTCTGTAACATGCACTGATATCCTGTAACATGCACTGATACTCTGTAACATGCACTGATACTCTGTAACATGCACTGATGTCCTGTAACATGCACTGATATCCTAAAACATGCACTGGTACTCTGTAACCAATACATGCATTGATATTATGTAACCAACAGAATACACATACTGATACTTTGTAACTAACAGATGCACTGATACTCTGTAACCAACACCACAAATGTACGGATACTCTCTAACCAACACAACAGATGTACTGATACTCTCTAACCAACACCACACATGCCTTATCTGTAGCCCTGCTAACCAACACCACAGATGCACTGATACTTTCTAACCAACACCACACATGCAGTGATACTCTCTAACCAACACTACAGATGCACTGATAATCTCTAACCAACACCACACATGCACTGATAATCTCTAACCAACACAACATACATTCGTGACCAACTCGTGTTATTCCGGGACAAGCCGAATAGCGACTCGTGCCCCTCTGGAAGGATTTCATATTGGCGTAGGAGCATCAGAACTACTTTAAACAGGAACGATAACTCCATTCTTGTTTGATTCCAATGGTACTTAATATCACCGAAGTAATCATACATTGTATTGCTGTTTATGGTTTTAAAGAATTAAACCTTTTTGATACAACTAAAAGAAGGAGAAAAACTTATTTGTTACAGACTTATTCTGACTTAATTATTCACCTTATATTTCCAGTTATATTTCTAAATAGGGTTTGATAATCACAAATGGGATTTTTTTTTATTAAATATGGAAATAAAAGTTATAAAAGCTACATTACACCCCAAAGCAGAAACTCAAAAAAGACTTTAAAATATTTCTCGAACTGAACATTCGTGTAACCTTGCTCTCATGCCCCAAGTGGGATTTTAAATGAATTTGCTGAAATTCATGTGAATGACCCAAACTAAAAAGTCAGACTAAAATATTCCCAGAGATGTGAAATATATGCCCAACGTTAAAGATTCAAGATGATTAGTTACATGCAGATATATGTCTAATATTATTGTTTTGAAACTCGTAGCGATTTCATTTCCTTTAATTGTTGGAAGCGCATGTACAATCTCCATAGCAAGCCCGCAAGATCGTCAGAAATACCCTCAGTTCGACCCATGAGAGCCGTTATGTCAACAAACGCACGTGCGTGTATTTAAATCTCTCACCGTCAATCGCATGATTCTTACCAAAAACTTCATATTAGGCAGCAAAATCCTGTTAGCTAAGTTCTCTGTAGTTTAAATATGACGATATATATTTTTCATGATTTTTTAAACAATGACATAATGCAATAAACAATTTAAGAACTCAGGATTATTTTTATCAAAGCACCGCAGATCATTTACGCTAGCGTTCTGATTGGTTTGTCGTATTTTTGCACATAACAAGCATCGATAGGGGGACGAGTCATCTTGGACGTTATGGAAAGAGGCAAGTGGTGACGAATGCACGACACATGCACTGAAACTCTCTAACCAACACCACACATGCACTAATACTCTTTAACCAACACCACACATGCACTGATACTCTCTAACCAACACCACACATGCACTGACAGTTTCTAACCAACACATGTACTGATACTCTCTAACCACTGATGTTGGGACACCACCAAGCCCTTCAGTTTATGTCAACATCTCACTAACCTCCACTGTATTGAGAAACATGCGTGTTGTAGAATTGTGAAATGTGCCGAAAATGTGAACTGTTTCCAGGGCAACCTCTCGAGCCAGTTCTCTCGTTGCCTGCAAACACAGCATAAAGAAAACCTTAAATAACTTGTTTTAGATACCAGTCAGTATCCTTTGAGTGCTGAATTAACAGTAGCACAAATAGTTTTTTGTCTAAATAATGTCAATGAGATATTTTCAAACGAAAATGAAACATATGACAAAATCAACTGGGACACTGCTCATCATTTGAGGATATCCATCTAGTTAAATATTTTTAAAACATGTCTTTTTGATTACCAGGTAAATATGCTTAGATTGCACATTCATTTTCTACACCCAGAAGAAGTGATGAGCTAAAGATGTAAATAAAACTTAGTTTATAAGTGATCTCATTCTGTTGAAAGGCTGACATAAGGAGACATTCTGCAGAGTTACTTCCCTTTCAGCTGTCATAATCTTATCTATATGACTAAAATGGAAAGTGAATAGAATTTACAAAACATATTTTGTAGATCGGTCTACAAGTGATAAAAAGGATACATTAAATCTAATGACATCTGTTGGTGTTTATCTTGTGTATTCCCTTCCCTCACCAGCAGCATGAGCTCCTCGGCAACCAGCGTGACGGCTCGTCGCTCCGCCAACGCCTCTGCTGTCTTCTCCCACTCTTCATTCTCGGCTCGTACCATCGCACTTGAAGACGAGCAAGTTTTTTTATCAAGTGACAGTAAGTAATGTCCATTTTTCAGATTGTGTCATGGTTACTAGAAGACCATAAACAGTGTATATGGAGTAGAACCTATCCTTACACTTGCTATGTCATCACCAGATCCTGACATATCTAAGGGATGTAACTCTGTATTGATAAAAGTAGACTGCTTCACATAATTATGCAAATAGATTCTTATTCACTGTCATGAATGTTGATGCAAAATTACAGCTGGGGACATATTCTGAGTAAATCTTGTATTTGAATCCATGACCAGTGGATCCTCGAGCAACTAAGGGAATTAACTCAGTAAGAGAAATGTCCTTCAACACTGCTCCCATGAAGATTACCCACATATGAAACAAATAAAAAGAACAAAAATTATTTGTGATGTGATGAAGAAAAATGTAAAATAGTTTCAATACAAAACTGAAAGATATATGATAATTGTGTTTGTTTTATCATTCTAATGCTATACTTATTGCTACCTAATCAGCTTTTGTAACAATATGTGACAACGGAAACAAGCTGTTTGTTTGTTTCTTTTTTCGTTTGTTTGTCACCCATATTCCATCACATCAACCAAACATACAAACTGTTCCAGCAGCGATGGCCGGAGCAGCAATACTCACTGTCTCATCTCAGCCTCAAACATGTGGACGTCAGGCTTGATGTAGGTGATGAGGAAGTCGTCAACGATGTCCTCCACCAGTTTGCGTACGAGGACGTAGTCTGCAAGCTGCCAGTTATCATACGTCTCCAGGCCAAGTTCCCCATTGTATGGCCTCTTCTTTGTCTCGTATTCAGCTCGTATCTCCTCCCTGTGTGATATGGACAACCATTAGACATACAGGAGTTAAACTGACTGACTGAATTTGGTTTTACGCCACTTTAAGCAATATTCCAGCAACATCAAGGCGGGGGACACCAGAAATGGGCTTCACAAATTGTACCCATGTGGGGATTCGAACCCGGGTCTTCGGCGTGACGAGCCAACGCTTTAACCACTAGGCTACCCCACCGCCCCACAGGAGTTAAACACTAAGCCTGACTTCTGGTTAGAGTTGTCAAACAAGTTCTTCTGTCCATGAGGAGATGTTGTGCTGCCATCATGGCTACCCGAGGTCACATTCGTTAGTGATTTCTTCTGTTACAACAGTTTTATCATTGTGAAGTTCGTATTGGGCAGGTCATGGAAAGTAGTGCATTATCTTCCCAATAAAAGTATTCTGCAATGGACTTTGATTGTGTGTATTGTTACCAGGATGATAGCAGTATGACACACATCTATTTTCATAATAACGCACATGCTACTTCCATTGAGGGATTCAATTTTCCAGGTGGCACGTTTTTTATTTGGTTGAGTATATGAGGCCTGAACATTTGTGCTTTTGTTACAAACAAGCATTAAGTAAAATGAAAATATAACTAAACTTTGCTAGAAAAATATTTCTTCAAGGTTTTGTTTTGACGTTTAATTAAAAGTCCTTAAAGGATTGAACAGGTCTTATTTGTGGTGAGTTTGTTCTTTTCGTAAAGTTGCACTATTCCAGCTATATGGCACCACCCTGTAAACAATCGAGTCTGGACCAGACAACACAGTGATTGATATCATGAGCAGAGTTCCATGTCATCATGGTATGTTGAATATTTATCAACTATGTCACAGAGTCTGACCACCCGATCCATTTAGTCGACCCTTAGTTGCCAATACGGTGAAGTAATGCACAAGCATAGGTTGACCAGCGTAGGTTGCTAGGGGCCACTTCTAATCCACTAGCACAAACACACGCAAGAACGCAGGAACGCACATACATCACACAATAATCCTGATCATGACATTAAACGTTTCACCTCACCAGGTACCCACAGGATGACAAACCAGTGATCAATATTATGAATTAGTGAGTGAGTGAGTATGGTTTTACGTTGCTTTTAGCAATATTCCAGCAATATCACCGTGGGAGCACCAAAAATGGGTTCACACATTGTACCCATGTGCGGACTCGAACCCGGGTCTTCAGCGTGACGAACGAACGCTTTAACCACAGCGCCACCTGACCGCCCCTCAGTATCATGAGCAATGTCTTGTGGTGACACTGGTTGGTAACCAGAGCTCTTCAGTTGAGTGCATATTGCAGTATCCTACCTAAGTCTGTAAATACGGTCCATGGCATAGGGGAGATCGTCCACTGCGCGTCGGACATGCGACCCAGCGGAGTGAGCACTGTGTTCGCTCGGTGTCCCCACACCAAGCATGTTAGGGCTGACATTAGGATTGGCTGCCAATACTTCGCTTCCTGAAACACAAGGCTTTACTTTGTGTACTTGCAATACAACAGTAGTGAGTGAGTGAGTGAGTGAGTGAGTGAGTGAGTGAGTGAGTGAGTGAGTGAGTGAGTGAGTGAGTGAGTGAGTGAGTGAGTGAGTGAGTGAGTGAGTGAGTGAGTGAGTGAGTGAGTGAGTGGAGTGAGTGAGTGAGTGAGTGAGTGAGTGAGTGAGTGAGTGAGTGAGTGAGTGAGTGAGTGAGTGAGTGAGTGAGTGAGTGTTCAACAGTTAAGGGTTAAACCAAATGTGTCAATGTGTAACAGCAATACAGCTGTGTGTCTGGTAGGAGATAAAGGGCTAAGTTCCATGTGTCAATGTGTAACAGCAATACAGCTGCTTGTCTGGTAGGAGATAAAGGGTTAAGTCCCATGTGTCAATGTGTAACAATGTAACAGCAATACAGTTGGCATTCTGGTAGGAGGTAAAGGGTTAAGTTCCATGTGTCAATGTGTAACAGCAATACAGTTGTTTGTCTGGTAGGAGGTAAAGGGTTAAGTCCCATGTGTCAATGTGTAACAATGTAACAGCAATACAGTTGGCATTCTGGTAGGATGTAAAGGGTTAAGTCCCATGTGTCAATGTGTAACAGCAATACAGTTGTTTGTCTGATAGGAGGTAACGGGTTAAGTCCCATGTGTCAATGTGTAACAGCAATACAGTTGTTTGTCTGGTAGGAAATAAAGGGTTAAGTCCCGTCTGTCAATGTGTAACAGCAATACAGTTGTTTGTCTGGTAGGAAATAAAGGGTTAAGTCCCATGTGTCAATGTGTAACAGCAATACAGCTGTTTGTCTGGAAGGAGATAAAGGGTTAATTCCCATGTGTCAATGTGTAACAGCAATACAGTTGTTTGTCCGGTAGGAGGTAAAGGGTTAAGTCCCATGTGTCAATGTGTAACAGCAATACAGCTGTTTGTCTGGAAGGAGATAAAAGGTTAATTCCCATGTGTCAATGTGTAACAGCAATACAGCTGTTTGTCTGGAAGGAGATAAAGGGTTAATTCCCATGTGTCAATGTGTAACAGCAATACAGTTGTTTGTCTAGTAGGAAATAAAGGGTTAAGTCCCATGTGTCAATGTGTAACAGCAATACAGCTGTTTGTCTGATAGGAGATAAAGGGTTAAGTCCCATGTGTCAATGTGTAACAGCAATACAGCTGTTTGTCTGGTAGGAGGTAAAGGGTTAAGTCCCATCTGTCAATTCGTAACAATGCAACAGCAATACAGTTGTTTGTCTGGTAGGAGATAAAGGCTTAAGTCCCATGTGTCAATGTGTAACAGCAATACAGCTGTTTGTCTGGTAGGAGGTAAAGGGTTAAGTCCTATGTGTCAATGTGTAACAATGTAACAGCAATACAGTTATTTGTCTGGTAGGAGATAAAGGCTTAAGTCCCATGTGTCAATGTGTAACAATGTAACAGCAATACAGCTGTTTGTCTCGGAGGAGATAAAGGGTTAATTCCCATGTGTCAATGTGTAACAGCAATACAGCTGTTTGTCTGGTAGGAGATAAAGGGTTAAGTTCCATGTGTCAATGTGTAACAGCAATACAGCTGTTTGTCTGGAAGGAGATAAAGGGTTAAGTCCCGTCTGTCAATGTGTAACAGCAATACAGTTGGCATTCTGGTAGGAGATAAAGGGTTAATTCCCATGTGTCAATGTGTAACAGCAATACAGTTGTTTGTCTGGTAGGAGGTAAAGGGTTAAGTTCCATGTGTCAATGTGTAACAGCAATACAGCTGTTTGTCTGGAAGGAGATAAAAGGTTAATTCCCATGTGTCAATGTGTAACAGCAATACAGTTGTTTGTCTGGTAGGAAATAAAGGGTTAAGTCCCATGTGTCAATGTGTAACAGCAATACAGCTGTTTGTCTGATAGGAGATAAAGGGTTAAGTCCCATGTGTCAATGTGTAACAGCAATACAGCTGTTTGTCTGGTAGGAGGTAAAGGGTTAAGTCCCATCTGTCAATTCGTAACAATGCAACAGCAATACAGTTGTTTGTCTGGTAGGAGATAAAGGCTTAAGTCCCATGTGTCAATGTGTAACAGCAATACAGCTGTTTGTCTGGTAGGAGGTAAAGGGTTAAGTCCTATGTGTCAATGTGTAACAATGTAACAGCAATACAGTTGTTTGTCTGGTAGGAGATAAAGGCTTAAGTCCCATGTGTCAATGTGTAACAATGTAACAGCAATACAGCTGTTTGTCTCGTAGGAGATAAAGGGTTAATTCCCATGTGTCAATGTGTAACAGCAATACAGCTGTTTGTCTGGTAGGAGATAAAGGGTTAAGTCCTATGTGTCAATGTGTAACAATGTAACAGCAATACAGTTGTTTGTCTGGTAGAATATAAAGGGTTAAGTCCCATGTGTCAATGTGTAACAGCAATACAGCTGGCATTCTGGTAGGAGGTAAAGGGTTAAGTCCCATCTGTCAATTCGTAACAATGCAACAGCAATACAGTTGTTTGTCTGGTAGGAGATAAAGGCTTAAGTCCCATGTGTCAATGTGTAACAGCAATACAGCTGTTTGTCTGGTAGGAGGTAAAGGGTTAAGTCCTATGTGTCAATGTGTAACAATGTAACAGCAATACAGTTGTTTGTCTGGTAGGAGATAAAGGCTTAAGTCCCATGTGTCAATGTGTAACAATGTAACAGCAATACAGCTGTTTGTCTCGTAGGAGATAAAGGGTTAATTCCCATGTGTCAATGTGTAACAGCAATACAGCTGTTTGTCTGGTAGGAGATAAAGGGTTAAGTCCTATGTGTCAATGTGTAACAATGTAACAGCAATACAGTTGTTTGTCTGGTAGAATATAAAGGGTTAAGTCCCATGTGTCAATGTGTAACAGCAATACAGCTGGCATTCTGGTAGGAGGTAAAGGGTTAAGTCCCATCTGTCAATTCGTAACAATGCAACAGCAATACAGTTGTTTGTCTGGTAGGAGATAAAGGCTTAAGTCCCATGTGTCAATGTGTAACAGCAATACAGCTGTTTGTCTCGTAGGAGATAAAGGGTTAATTCCCATGTGTCAATGTGTAACAGCAATACAGCTGTTTGTCTGGTAGGAGATAAAGGGTTAAGTCCTATGTGTCAATGTGTTACAATGTAACAGCAATACAGTTGTTTGTCTGGTAGGAGATAAAGGGTTAAGTCCCATGTGTCAATGTGTAACAGCAATACAGCTGGCATTCTGGTAGGAGGTAAAGGGTTAAGTCCCATGTGTCAATGTGTAACAGCAATACAGATATCATTCTGGTAGGAGGTTAAGGGTTAAGTCCCATGTGTCAATGTGTAACAGCAATACAGCTGGCATTCTGGTAGGAGGTAAAGGGTTAAGTCCCATGTGTCAATGTGTAAGAATGTAACAGCAATACAGCTGCTTGTCTGGTAGGAGATAAAGGGTTAAGTCCCATGTGTCAATGTGTAACAGCAATACAGCTGTTTGTCTGGAAGAAGATAAAGGGTTAAGTCCCATGTGTCAATGACCAACAGAGTAACATCAACACAGTTGCCAGTCTAGTATGTGATAAAGGATTAAGCCAATTGTGTCAGTGTCTATAGTATGACAGCAATAATATCGTCATGGCAAGAGACACATTAACATAAGAATCTCATAAACCACTAACTGCCTTGTCACTCACAACAGCGTGACATGACTGACAACAGAACTCTCAACAACAACTACGATAATGTTCACAGCCACAATATACCCGTACAAACAAACACAGCTTGAGGACACTCGTACTGTCAAGTTTGTACAATAATATTGACTTCATCTACGGTAAAAATAGTTAAATATTACATTTTGGGGATTTGTGAATTCTGCACATTTGACGTTTTGTATTGGAATGTTAAACTTTGAAAGTAATGTTTTGTGTTACATGTCCAGTCTCACATCTCATACTCAGTCATCTAACTGTTCCTTGAAAGAATCTTTGTGGAATCTGTTTTGGTCAAACCAAAATGCAACTAGTATATGACATTTTTGGCTTTCTGACATACAACAATATCAAAATAGAAGCCTGATTTGTAAGTTCTAACTTTATAAAAGGGCTTTTCTTGAACACCTACATGAAAACGCCGCCATATAGCTGGAATATTGCTGAGTGTGGCGTAAAACTAAACTCACTCACTCCTACATGAAAATAAATGTCTTTCAGAGAATTGTCGGCATTGGTCAGTTGAGTTTCTTTGTTTTGTCAATTCCACTAACATTGTTTTCCAAAAGTTAAACATTTCAGAGGCAATATGTTTTAAGGCATTGTTGAAAGTGGAAACTAAAAGAATTCAAATAAAAAGAAAAATTTAACAACATCTCTTGTTTGAAAAAGAGACTTGGCAGGACGGAGAAAAGATTCCACTTCATACATTTTTACATCATGTGACATGATATTTTTGGATCAAGTGAGTGAGTGAGTGAGTGAGTTTGATTTTACGCAGCTTTTAGCATTATTCCAGCAATATCACGGCGGTGGACACCAGAAATTGGCTTCACACATTTGGATCAAGAAAGCAAGACCTACTCTATGATTTTTTAACAACTTACCCTTAAGGAAATGCATGTAGAGAATAATTTGTGGGTATATTTTGGAGGCAGCAATATTTCAGCTATATATCAATCAAGCCTGGACCAGACAATCCATTGATTGATATATCAATTATCATGAAAGATTGGAAACAAAACCAACAAAGTCCCAAATATCAACCACCCAATGCATTAAGCCACCTTGGACATTAGGTTGCTAGGGACAAACAATAATCTGAAATTCACAGAGGGGCACTGAATATCAGAAGCTTCTATAATAGTATAGCTATACAATAACAAAGTAAGGTCCCAATCAATAAAAGCAGAGACCATATAATAGTCTATTATATGGTCTCTGATGTAATGCTTAAAGGTCACATGCAACCAAAAAATCAAACATAATTAAAAAACAATTATCACTTCTTCATGACATATAATATGCATTGCTGATTATGAAAAAACAAATAAACAAAATTATAATTATAAGCGTATAATCGCAAATCAAAAGTGCAATATTTTGTACTTGGGTCTGCCTCCCTCGAAACGAAGCAGCCGGGATACCGAACCCAGTCAGAGCGGGTGGGTGTGCACTCAAGTGTAACGGCTGGTTCATTAGCAGATGCCGCCTTCACGTCTCTTTGTGTGTGTATATATAGAGATGTTGGGTTTTGTAAATACATGCTCATTTTTTGTGTATAACATTTTGCAATCAACAGACATCATAACATGTCATGTGTTCAACTATCACACCTGCCTGTCTGTGTAATTACATAATGTGACAGAGACCGAACTCGGGCCATAAATCAATGCATTTTGTTTATGGTGTATAGCCTGATTGGTGTTAAGTTCAAATTGCATGTGGTCAGTGATAGCAGCTGTGTATTGAATATTGTCATTAGCAGACAGGCAGGCAGACACACAGGTGTCAATAAAACAAGACAAACGCAACCGGTGAAATCCCGCTAAGGGAATTAACTCTCGGCCCGGATATTACGCAATATTGTTTACGTGGTTACCAGAGTGCTCATTTGCGAATGTCTGCGCATTTGTTGCGCATGTGTACCAGTAGAGGGAAGTTAGCAGCAGGGTGTCGATGTGTGTCAGTTACATGCCAGGCCGTAGCGCTGATGGTTAGTGATAAACTGTTGGGGAGGGCCGTCCCTCTATTATATGGTCTCTGATAAAAGTTAATATTCTCCAAAATGAACCCAGTGAGCCCAGTATTCACCACCCTGGCTACTCAGTATAGTCCTCTATACAACACAATGCACAATCACAGATCAGACAGCTTAAGTCAATAAGCCTTTTATACCACAATGAACTGTCAATATGACTTGACAGAAGCATATTGGTTTAGTCAATAGCTGTATATTAACAACTGGACCGACTCTCAGTTTGAATGGCAGTCAACTTCATTTAATCATACAGAATATTTGTGTTGACTTTTCAAAAGACCAATCAACTTCAGTTAATCATATAGGTGTATTAGACAGTGTGTCTGGGGGGTTACAGATCTTAAGACCTCGAAAGCAAATAGTCGCCTGGTCTTAAAACAAATTACTTCTTCAGCTGGCCAAAACTGGGGGTCTGCTGGCGCTTGCAGGTGGGTAAATAAATGAATATTATGATGTCATACCAGGTGAGCAGCAGTTAAAGGATTTCAGAACTTAGCCAGAATACTACTAGCTTAATAATAATAATAATGTGCCCATTTATATAGCGCCAAACTCCACACTAGGTATGCTTATAGCGCTAACAATCAAGGCACAGCACATTATTACCCAGGATAACCCAAGCTGCCTGTTAGGTGCTAGAAGGTTATAGTCATATGACTTTTTCCACCGGGTACCCATTTTCCTGCTGGGTGAACAGCGACAATTTTGAACAAACTCACTTGCCTAAGGTGAGACCACATGTATCACATGTGCTTCGTTGTGGGGCAGGACTCAAGTCCTAGAAACTCTCAGGAGTCAAGCTGCCAAACATGGTCACCCATCCAAGGACTCTCCGAGCTCGACGCTGCTTAACTTCACCGATTTGTGACCTGAGCTTTGAGCACAAGACCACGCGCCACCAGGTAAACAGTTTACACAGACCTACTGTCCCCTCCAAAACACAACCCTTGCCTACAGGGCAACTTGAGTTTTGAAACCTAGTGAGTGTTTTGTAATTGAATTAGCTGGATCTGAATAAAGTGAAATATGTCATTCCTTGGCAACTGATTGGCTAACTAAACAATATTTGTTGTGATTAGGCATCCATAAACCGAAAAAGAAATAAGCCGCATCAACTGACAGACTGTTTCTTGATTGGCTGACAACAGTGAGTGAGTGAGTTTAGTTTTACGCCGCTTTTAGCAATATTCCAGCAATATCACGGCAGGGGACACCAGAAATGGGCTTAACACATTGTAACCATGTGGGAAATCGAACCCGGGTCTTCAGCATGACGAGTGAACGCCTTAACCACTAGGCTACCCCACCGCCCCGGCTGACAACAGAAGGGATGGACTTGTGCTGCATAATGTGCCGAATAATGTCACAGATTTTGTATTGTTGTCAACAGTTTTTTTGTTGGTCGTTGAGGCCAGACAAATTTTATTTCTTGTTTTACGGATATTAATCCTTAGAAAACCTAAAGGCAGGAGGGAAAAAAAATATTTAAAAATCTAAAAAATCACTTGTCAAAGTAATATTCCTCTTAAATACTAAAAGTATTTTAGTTTTGGCAATTTATGAAGTGCATATGGGGCAAAAAACAATCTAAAAGATTTCCTGTAACTTCACATTTTTGGCCAATAATACTTTAGGATTTTATTTTTTGAGCGGGGAATATATATACATGTATATATTTTTGCTTATTCTTGATAAAATACGACTGGCGGATCCGTAAAACAAGAAATAAAATTTGTCTGGCCTAAATAAGCAGTATGAGTAAATGGATCGGGAGTAACGTTGCCTTTAACAGTTATATCATGGTGCATAAGCTTCATTTGGAAGGAAAGCCCAAAGTGATGCCTTAGCAGACACTTAGTTTCACCTCGACTCACAAACACAGGGACCCCTAATCATTAGTTTTAAGGGTCCTTGTGGGCTATGCAAGGTTCCTCTGAAGTAACAGTGTACAGAACTGTATGCTTTGCTAATTTCTTCAGAGCCTTCATGAATCATTGATAATGTGGACTGATGGATGAAATAATGCATGTAACTGCTCTGAAAGAAACAGCCAAACACTCAGCAAAGTCACAGATGTGTTGTGGGTACAGTGATTAATATTGTGCCTCGCTCTGGACGCAGTGAATGGATTTCTGTGTCCATTCTCTACATCTGTGCGTACTGGACGCACATTTGCGAGTGGTGTAAAACCCTGACTCTGGCGAAAACGAATGTGGCTGACAAACAAAGTATCATTAGAAGAACAGATTGAAACAGTAACAGCTGATTCTGACACTACTAAGGGACACAACTCCTTAAAGCAATTTCTGCCTCTTAAACTCGGGTATATCATGATCCCTGTCCATCTCCTGACAGTATGAACCTCCCAGTGCAATGTAGCTATCTATCATCTTCATCACGATGGTGTTTGTTTCCAAAGGAAGAGAAAAAAATAACACAACTGACAACATAGTAGATCTATCTTTTTATTTCATAACAATTATAAATAATATTATAAAAAAATCTTCTAAATATTTTTACAAAATATAAACTATATGCATATAACTAACAAGGTATCATTTGAACACACGAACAAATATAGAGGATCATTAAATAGAATAAAACAGATGACAGATGAGCTAACATTGCACTGAGCTGAAGTGACGAAGATGGTACATCTAACAGAATTTACAATACACAGCCTACATTCGAAACACATGTAACACACACAGGGTTAAAAATCAGTCAAATTGTTTTTTCACCAGTTTTCAAAAATAGAGTTGGCTACAGAGTTGCCATCTTGCTAACTGTGAAACTGTTGGTCAGTTGAGGATTTTTCTTGTCTCAAAAAATCTTGTAAAGTTAATTGGAAACCCTGACATAACGTTGACAAACATGTGACGTAAAAGTTACATGTTAGGTAAGACACCATTGTTTATAAAGAGTACCCTTAACAGTGAGATTCCATTGGTCAACTATTATGCTGTTTCACAGACAACTAGATATGTATGCTGTAGAACTACAGAGTATTATATTGTTGGACATCAAATTATTATACAGGAAACTGAATATGCCAATCACAATCAAGCATTCAGAATCAAGTCTTGGTAGGATTGGAACTAGTTGTCAGGACAAGTGTACTAGTACTTGTATTAGTTGTATATCACATGGATCTAACATTCCCCTAACATGTAAACTACACGTGATATTGAGATTGTAATATATTGACAAATATTTCATTTCATTAACAAATCCTGAATTTCAGGGGTGGAAATAACTTTAAAATAGCTAGTGTACTCCGGTACAGTGGCACATGTAAAATCACTTGCCCTGATAAGTTTTCCACTATACCGTCCGTTTTCTTGTTGATTTTTTAAATAAACAACATTATTAACATTGGAAAGTTAACTGGACACCGGTACAGCGTGATATACAAATTTGCTTGCCCGACAGAAAAAAACACTGGACTCGGATGTCGGGCAATGGGTTATTTCCACCCCTGAATTTATATAACTTACTCCAGTTGTGAATACCTGCTCAACATTTGCACAAAAATGTGTGTATTGCCATCATGGCACGGTCTGAGGCCAAATAAAGAATCATCGAGTGTTTTCCCTGACCTCCACTAGTTAGTAAGACAAGATCATCAACAGATTCATAAACAATAAGTCATTAAGTATTTGGGACCAGAGTGAGAATATAACCATGGAATATTGCTGCTATATAAAGCACAGTAAAATACACTGAGATCTGTGGTGTGATATGAGAAATATAGCACTGGATATAAGTATGATATAAACATATATACCAGCACTAAACGAAATAATCACAGCCAACATATATATCACGAGTATATCAAGCTTCATATGACCTTGTGAGGAAATAAACAGAAAGGTCATATAAGGGACCGTTCATAATTTATAGCTAGTGGGGTGATGATGATTTTTATGGAGAAGCATGTACAATGTGAATGACCCCTCCTAAAATTTAAGTACAAAATAAGTGACCCCCCGTGCATGTCATGTACAAAATCAATGACCCCTCCTCCCTTTCCCATAATTTTTAAACATAATTTTAAACATATTGTTAAGTACAAAATTGCTGACACGCTAGTACGTGAGTGCAAAATTGCTTACCCCCCACCCCATCCGGAGATCCCCAGAACAAAATGGGTAACCCCTCCTTAAAATCATCGTTGCGACCCCCTTAAAAATATATAACTGAAAACTTATTAGCTATCTTGTTGTGTTAACTAAAAGCCTATCTGGTGGCCCACGAGAATCCCGTGACAAGACTAGTTTCAAATCAATTTTCTATACGAGAATCACAAGTCTAAGAAAAGAAACAGGTCATTGCTTCTAACTACAATTGTTATTTCATATGTACAGTATCAAACATGAAAGTTTGTCACTACAATTCACGTCAATATTAAATATAAATGTCAATTCTCATAAATAAAATAAGTCAGCAATAGTCATAAGAACTTCACAGACTTCATATTGAATCGTAAACAAAGCAACCTGTAAACAACATGAAACCAGTGAAGTCATTCAGTACAATGATGCAACACAAACCTCACCCACTTATCACAGCCAATCAGGACCTCACCCACTTATCACAGCCAATCAGGACCTCACCCACTTATCACAGCCAATCAGGACCTCACCCACTTATCACAGCCAATCAGGAAACAGTAACGTGCTAGTGTGTGTGGCCTAATTGTTTTCTCAGACTTATGTATATTTGCAAAAATATTTAATCAGTACTACTTAATCAAATGACATGGAATCATTCTATATAACCAAATGAACATAATTTTAAACACAGACCAATTTATAACATTATTAGTAATCAGTTCACCTCATCTGTTCAGCAGAGCCTGGCTACACATTAAACACAATCGTTTCAGTATTTGTATACTAGTGTTGGTAATTGGTGTAAATCTCATAATTGATGATTGGTTCATTACAACCGATCAATCATCGAAAATAATTGGTTAGCGTCATTTATCAAATTTTCCTGGTTATGTTTGTTAATGCACAAAAAATAAAGAAAAAACATGTAGTTCTCTCGGGTTTTTTCGCAAATTGCACAAAATATATTTGCAAATTTCACATCTTTAAAGGATGACTAATGTGTTAGGAACATACATTTCCTGGAGTTGTTAAGATAAACTTAATCATGACTTGGAACGAGCTTGTAGTGCTTATGCAATGTCGAGAAAAAATCAACCTTTTGAAAAATATTGTTATTGCAAACAAGTGCTCCAAAATTGTTTGTGTTTGATTATGAGAAAACATGATCTATTGCTTGGTCGTTTTGTCATTGCGACCAATCTTCGATTATTTCAATTAATCGGACCACCACTATTGTATACAAGTCATGGATTGATCTAGCTGTATTCACAGCTGAATATTTGGCCTCATGTTTGAACAAATGACAGGATATCCAAACTGGAATTAAACATCTGCAAGTCATGTTGTCATGGTAATAAGTAAAGTTACTGCATTGCAAAGGTGACTTGAACTGATAACAGGACCAATAAACACAAAGCTGAAATGTCTAGTTTAACATTTATGAACTGAATGAAATGTTACAACACCCTGAACACATGATAACAAGGAATATTAAGGGAATTCCAAATTTCACACAAAATTCGATTTTATCAATACTGTCCAACAAAGGCACTTAGTTTGGAATCCTAGTGTCACATGACCAATGTCACATGACTGTCACATGAGTGAGTGAGGGAGTGAGTTGTTTTACGTCGCTTTTAGCAATATTCCAGCAATATCACAGCAGGGGACACCAGAAATGGGCTTAACACAGTGTACCCATGTGGGGAATCGAACCCGGGCTTTGGGCGTGACAGAGTGTCACATGACTGTCACATGCAGGATTCCATATTAAGTACCCTTGGAAGGTAAAACAAAAAAATAATTTTCTTGAAAATTTGGATAATTTAAAATTTTAATCTGTTTGAATCTCGATACCATTAACTTAACCTCTTCACTGGTTCTGTGACCACTCGGTTTGACAATGTTTGACAGTCTGATATTACAATTACAATAACGTGAACATTTTCTTATTCCAGTTTGGAAAGTGTTAGGTCAAGGTCAATCCCTGTACATGATAAAAGTCAAGTGACTACCACAGCTGAAGGCTAGAGCTGAGCGGCACTGCTACAAAACCCGGCCCACGGCGCCTGTAGAATCGTTTCGGATGGAAAGTGTATTTCCTGCCATCAGCCCAGTGGGTTTTAGAGAGAAATGGCGAACGTTTGCTGTAGCGAGGAGAGTAGATATCAAACATACTGTCATACTCCAGGGGTGTGTATATATCGTATTTATCCCCCCATGCCTTCAGTGTTTCCTTACCAACAGGAGACGGGGCATACGTCAGGTTATTCCGCCGTTCTCGCAGCCTCTCTCTGGCATCCTGGAGTCTCTGACGTTCTTTCTTCAGGTATCTGGAAACACAGACATGAACTTAAAGGCACAATGTCGCACATTTTCTACAATATTTTGGATTATATTATATATATTGGGGCATATGCACTCACTTTAGCTTCCTATTGATGAAAATAAAAGGATTAATATCCCTTACGACTTGCCTGGAATCGATAATTGAAACTTCGAGGCAAACAACTTCCAAACAGAACACTTTGCCATATATGGAATGTAAACAATTGCTCCTTATATCAAAAACTGTCACAATCTGGGTGTTTGCCAAACTGGTTTCAATCGCAAGTTGTGCGTAAAGAGCGCTCCAAGGGACATAACTCTATGGAGTTAGCTTAAAATAATGTTTGGCTGGTAGAGGTTGTGAGAGTAGATTTAATGCAACATTGTATTAATTCAATCGAACTTTTTTATCTAATGCTGTAATCTTAGTAAAATCTAAATATTTTTTTTATATTTGTTTACTTCTCCTGCACTACTTACTTCCTGCGCTTATTGCTTACGACTCAAAACGTGGCTGTGCCAGACGATTGATGTTCAAAGTTAATAGTGATGAAAACTATCATGTTCATCACAAACACCATCACTACAACAGTACTACAAACAAAGACGAAACAGAAGCGTAATACCTACACTCTCTGAAGAACAAAGGAAAACAACCAAAAGTCAGTTTATTATCAATAAACAAAATTCATAGGATACAAATCAGTCGAGCTGGCAAACCACACGTCTTGCGAGGCGTGCGAAAAGCAATAATCTGAGGTGGCTGACGTCACCTTCCGGTGATGCGTGCGCAGACGGATGTTTACCCGAGACCAGGAAGTGATCTCAGTCTACCCTTTTCAACATCAATCATCTGGCACAGCCACGTTTCGAGTCGTAAGCAATAAGTGCAGGAAGTAAGTAGTGCAGGATTAGTTAAAAATTAAATGCATAATTTTGGGGGGAATAAATTATATGGTAGCTTCCCTGAAGGCTGATAGTTTGTATCATTGAGAGAAATGCAATTTTTATTTTTAGAGAAGTGTAGCGTGATATAGTGCCTTTAAGCAGATATTCTATGAGGCCATCTATAACATACAGACATTCACAGGGAGCAAATCAGACATTCTGAGAGTGTACCTGTGATATAGTGCCTTTAAGCAGATAATCTATGAGGCCATCTATAACATACAGACATTCACAGGGAGCAAATCAGACATTCTGAGAGCGTACATTCACAAGGGCTTAATAGCCATCCTCAGAGTATATCTGTAACACATGCAAATTCACAGGAGCTCAAAAAAATGCTTTCAGAAAGGGTCTGAACATTTTTTCTAATGTACTTCATAAGTTGTAAATTCAGCTTACTGTATTTTCAGCGACGCTTCTTGTTGTGCGAGGGAGTGCTCCTTCGTGCGATGATACATGATGTCATTCATCGTCCCTGATCCCAGAGGAGTGTCATCTAAAGAACAAACACAACATTAGGGCACTGATCAAGTGATGTCTTCAAAAATGCTTTCACCTTTAAGTTACAGATGGGAAAGTTTTCCATCAGTCAAAAATAACCGTAGGTGATTTCAGGAGAGACAAAACAAACATATCTCGTTTACAGGTTTTCATTACAATGCTAAAGACAAGACAACACAAACATGTATGGTTTATGAGTCATAACACAATGCCAGGAACCACACAACACCAACATGTATGGTTTATGAGTCATAACACAATGCCAGGAACCACACAACACCAACATGTATGGTTTATGAGTCATAACACAATGCCAGGAACCACACAACACAAACATGTATGGTTTATGAGTCATAACACAATGCCAGGAACCACACAACACAAACATGTACAGTTTATGAGTCATAACACAATGCCAGGAACCACACAACACAAACATGTATGGTTTATGAGTCATAACACAATGCCAGGAACCACACAACACAAACATGTATGGTTTATGAGTCATAACACAATGCCAGGAACCACACAACACAAACATGTATGGTTTATGAGTCATAACACAATGCCAGGAACCACACAACACAAACATGTATGGTTGATGAGTCATAACACAATGCCAGGACTCACACAACACAAACATGTATGGTTGATGAGTCATAACACAATGCCAGGAACCACACAACACAAACATGTATGGTTTATGAGTCATAACACAACGCTAGGAACCACACAACACAAACATGTACGGTTTATGAGTCATAACACAATGCCAGGACTCACACAACACAAACATGTATGGTTGATGAGTCATAACACAACGCTAGGAACCACACAACACCAACATGTATGGTTGATGAGTCATAACACAATGCCAGGACTCACACAACACAAACATGTATGGTTGATGAGTCATAACACAATGCCAGGAACCACACAACACAAACATGTATGGTTTATGAGTCATAACACAATGCCAGGAACCACACAACACCAACATGTATGGTTTATGAGTCATAACACAATGCCAGGAACCACACAACACAAACATGTACGGTTTATGAGTCATAACACAATGCCAGGACTCACACAACACAAACATGTATGGTTGATGAGTCATAACACAATGCCAGGAACCACACAACACAAACATGTACGGTTTATGAGTCATAACACAATGCCAGGAACCACACAACACAAACATGTATGGTTGATGAGTCATAACACAATGCCAGGAACCACACAACACAAACATGTATGGTTTATGAGTCATAACACAATGCCAGGAACCACACAACACAAACATGTATGGTTTATGAGTCATAACACAATGCCAGGACTCACACAACACAAACATGTATGGTTGATGAGTCATAACACAACGCTAGGAACCACACAACACCAACATGTATGGTTGATGAGTCATAACACAACGCTAGGAACCACACCACACAAACATGTATGGTTGATGAGTCATAACACAATGCCAGGAACCACACAACACAAACATGTATGGTTTATGAGTCATAACACAATGCCAGGAACCACACAAACATGTATGGTTGATGAGTCATAACACAATGCCAGGACTCACACAACACAAACATGTATGGTTTATGAGTCATAACACAATGCCAGGACTCACACAACACAAACATGTATGGTTGATGAGTCATAACACAATGCCAGGAACCACACAACACAAACATGTATGGTTTATGAGTCATAACACAATGCCAGGAACCACACAACACCAACATGTATGGTTTATGAGTCATAACACAATGCCAGGAACCACACAACACAAACATGTATGGTTTATGAGTCATAACACAATGCCAGGACTCACACAACACAAACATGTATGGTTGATGAGTCATAACACAATGCCAGGAACCACACAACACAAACATGTATGGTTTATGAGTCATAACACAATGCCAGGAACCACACAACACAAACATGTATGGTTTATGAGTCATAACACAATGCCAGGACTCACACAACACAAACATGTATGGTTTATGAGTCATAACACAATGCCAGGACTCACACAACACAAACATGTAAGGTTTATGAGTCATAACACAATGCCAGGACTCACACAACACAAACATGTATGGTTGATGAGTCATAACACAATGCCAGGAACCACACAACACAAACATGTATGGTTTGGGGGCTTTAACAAATTGAGACACAAATTTACAAAAATGGGGGATGAATTACCACTCCAGTAACCATCCAGACATAACGGTATGACAAAAGCTAAATTATGGTTGTTGTTTTTTCAGAAAAATACCGAACAAGCCACTAAGATCACTGAACGATAATTTCCCAACAACCTCCTGAAACTGTACCTGACAAACTGTTTCTCATACTCTCATACTCACAAAATCTCATTTGCACATTCAGTAATACCTTCTCATGAACAAGCTTGTTGTATAGATAAATATTAGCCTATGGTTATCAATATTGCACAGAAAAGGTGAGGTGAAATGGGGTTTAATGTCGTACTTGAAAATATTTCGCTCATATGACAACGTGCATGCATGTTTATGTGTATGTGCGGCTGCTTGTACTAGCCCAGACTTAAGCTGGTTTTATAGTGCTAGCCCACTCAGATACCATGCCGCAGTGAAGCATGAATACCCCACTCAGACACAGTATACTGACTCCGAGCCGACCAGTCCTTGTTGTACCCATTAATGCCGAACGCCAGGCAGGGACCAACAAGTACCATATTTTAACGTCTTTTGGTATGACGCGACTGGGGATCGAACCCGCGACCTTCCGCTCTCCTGACGGACGCTCTAACCACTACACCACGGAGGTGGTCTCACAGAAAAACTTTCACAGTGTTAATTGCTTGATCTCACTTATTTGTCCATATCCTATGAATAACAGGAGATCCTGTATCACATTCACAGGAAATGTAAACACTGAATCCTGTACAACCAAGAAGCCACTGGAGGGACTTACTGAATCTCCTGGTGTTCTGTTTCCCATACAGTCTCTCCACCTCATTGTTCAGGATATAGTTCCTCTTGCCCAGACGATGCTGTGAAGAGAGACACACTCGTAATGATGGAATGAAAGGCAAAAAGACTGTTTCTGATGTATGAATGAGAGTAGGGTTGCAACCACTTTGTAAAGTGTTCCAGTAAAGTCACAACCAGTCAGCTAGATGTGGGAGGAAAGTCTGGAGGGATGAGGGTGGAGGGGTAACTTGGTGGCTCGTCACGCCGAAGAGTTGAGTTCAATTCCCCCTCGGGTACAGTGGGAGAAGCCCATTCCTGTGTTCCCTGCTCTGCTATCGCTGGAATATTGCTAAAACAGCATATAAACCTGAAGTGTGCTTCTCACTATATATTAAGCATCTCTTGGTTTCCCGGAATAACCGCATTTGAGCTTTTAATTTGCTCTCAGGTTTTACTTTTTGTAATTTCACTCCTCCCTCAGTTTTACATTCTTTACCAAAACTCGGGGGCATTTTCTCCTATACATAAAACCCAACTCACTCACTCACTGGAGGGATGCACTGTTGCTCACTTCTTTCATCAATGTATTTGGTCACATCATAAACCCTGTCTTTAATTTGATGCTGGCATTTAGTATTTTATTAATGGAAAGCTTGCGACAGTTCTTCAATATAGTTTAAGCATGTTAAATTATTTCATATTCAAGGGAAGAATATTTTTCTTACATCTACTCCAGGAAGCAGGTCAGTCAAGGATTGGGGGTATATTAAAAAATCAGCAAATATTTTCCCCACCATGATACGCTGTGTCCTCTCCTCCTCCACATCATGTAGGTGTTCGATGTGACCCAGGATCGACGACTGCTCCATCATCTGCTGTTCCACTTTCTCGATCTGACTCTGGATCTTGTTGATCTTATTCTGCTGGATGAACACCTTGTCCACCGGATCCATGATTGCTGAAACACAGTTACCATGGTTAATGGAGATTTATCCAGGCCTGCTCAGAGGCTGATATTCTGCCTTAAGTCTTCAGCAGAAAGTTGTAAACATTTCAAACTTAAATTGAAGGAATTCTATTTTCTAGAATATATGCACTTTTTAAATTATCCAATTTTTTTCACAATCACAATCTTTTTCCCAATTTGTCAGGCAAAGGCATTTAGGTTGAAAGAAAAAACCTTGGTCACACAATCTCATTTACACATTCAGCAATACTTCTCATAAACAAGCTTGTTGCATAGATAAACATTAGCTTTTGGTTATCAGTATTGCACAGAAACTTTCACAGTGCTAATTGCTTTATCTAACATATTTGTCCATATGGCCAGAACAATTTTATTTTTTGTTTTACGGATTTTTGTCCTCAGAAAACCGAAACGCAGAAGGGAAAAAATTAAAAATAAAAGTAATATCCCTTTCAAATACTAAAAGTATTTTACTTTTGGCAATTTATAAAATGTATATGGGGCAAAAAACAATTAAAAAAAACATTTTTTTTGTAAGTTTACATTTTTGGCCAATAAAAACATTAGAATTTTATTTTTTGAGCGGAGAAAATTAATATTTTTTCTTTTCTTATTCTTGATAAAATACGACCGGCGGATTCGTAAAACAAGAAAAAAATTAATCTGGCCTATCCTATAAATAACAGGAGATCCTATATCACAGGAATGTAAATACCATCCAGTTGCGCTATCATCATAAGGATTTGGACGTCATAAGTTTTCAGATGGAAGTGAGTGAATGAATCTAGTTTTACGCCACACTAAGCAATATTCCAGCTATATGGCAGCATTCTATAAACGTGATAAATAATCGAGTTTGGATCAGACAATCCAGTGGTCAAAACAGCATGAGCATCGATCTGCACAATTGGGATACAATGACATGTGTCACCTCTTATGACAAGCATGGCTTACTGAAGATCAGTTCTAACCCGGAACTTCACAGGTTCAGATGGCAGTGCTCAACAACGGATGTAGCATCACTCTTACAATGTAAAGTCTTGAATGACTGTGCTTGTGTTTGGGATAAAGTTAATATCTTTAATCACTTAGCAACATGTTTTATAATTGTTAGTGCACTAATCGAGACACACTTTAATGTTCTTAAGTGTCCAATAACCTGTAACACAAGGATAAATTATAAGGACATTTTCACAAGCTTATCAATAATAGGAATTACACTTGCTGGATTATAAGTTTTAAAAAAGAATTAGTTTAATTTATTAGTATTATGTACTTCATCAGATGCAGCAGTGGCTGTTTAATAAATTGTTTGACATCTTTGGTCTTGTGTGTTAAGTTTGTTTGAAATCGGTGCCAGATGACTCATAAATTGATAAAATCACAACTGCGCTTCACACATTCTGACATTGCAGCGAAGCTACTTAACACATTCCCTAAAATGAAAATGATTCAAAATGTCATGAAACAAAGGTCTAAACATCTGGGAAAGGCGCAGATATGACTGCCAAACACAGCACTTCCTCACTGGTCTAATCTCAGTACTTTGGATCAATTTATGTTGTCTAAACACGCACCTGTTGGTTGAAGTTGAAACTGTACAGCTGGTTTGGGTCTTTCTTCTCGATTAATTCTTCCCCATTGTGATTAAGAGGTACGTCCCAACCATTCACCGCTGATAAATGCACGTTGATAAGATATCCAACTACATGGTTTGTGTATTAGCTAATCCATCATATGAAGTGGTTGCCGTCACTCTATTGAAGACGCCATTTTCAAACAACTTTCGCTGTCAAGAGCGAGATTTCCAATCACGCATTATCATTGGTGGATCATCAAGGGGCAAGTAACTCTGAGGAAAACACACATATTGATCAATGCGCACGTAATATGAATATTTATTACCCATAAGGTGCAACATAACCGGTGTCATATATACCATAAGTGCACACGTGCACATCTCACTTTTGCTTGGCAACCATCGTTTTTGTATTTCGTCATCTGTGACGTCATTAAGCAATTGAACGTGACGTCAATGAAGATTGCCATCACACTTGCTTACAGTAATTTACTGCACAAAATTTTAATGTATATCTACATGCATAAAATGGATAAAGAAGAAACTATATCACTCACAGTTTGCTAAGGATCACAAACATTCACAACTTTACTTAAACATAGATTTATAATTTGAAATTTTATCCGTTTAAAACTAGATAAATAATGATATGGTAACCCGTCTTTGGACAAACAGCCACTTTAATCTAACCTTATGCACTTGATACATGAGTAACCATAAAAATGGCTTTTATGGCACCAATCAACCATTTTGCAAATCAGGGAACGAGTCATTGACAAGTACACAACACCTGTGAATAGCAGGTATGGGATCCACAAGATGCAGTGACATACTGAAACCTAGGATCCATGCTTACACTATGATAAGCTTAGATCTTTAAACCAAATTAGACTCCACATCACAGTTTTCTGTTGAATCAATGGTTTGATCCTTAGCAAAGTGTGAATAGTATATTACACTCGACCAAGTGTGTCATATGACTTATACGAAACTCGTACAAAATTATGTATTAGAAAATTTCACACTTGCTCACGTAATAATCTCTATATGCAAACATGAAAATTTCACTTTTTGTCATCCACTTTGATCTTGAGACAGTGCATTTTTTTAAAAACGTATGAATTATGTTTTCAGAATCTAAGTACTGTTTGTGTTACAAGCGTTTGACACATAATGGTGAAGAAATTTACGCCTAAATAATTATCATATGGACATTCACAATATTATATGAAACTGCAGATGTACCATTAAGTCTCACGTGTTTAAAGCAATCGCCGTTTCTTCTGATTGCTGCTGTCAGAAAAGAGAAGATTGACTATAAACGTAGTGTGGTCAATTGCTTATTTTATAAAGTTTTCTAGGTTCAGGTCCGGTGGGGTAGCCTAGAGCGTTCGCTCGTCACCCAGTGTCGATTCTCCACGTCGGTTCAGTAGGTGAAGCCCATTTCTGATATTGCGGGATATTTCTCGCATAAATATGTTTTTATGTATGCTCTGTAGAAGTACATGGTCATGTAATATACTGGAAAATCATTACTTGAAATTGTTGGCGTTTAAGTTTTCCCAGAGGTTCTCCTCTTCACACAGCTGAGGCAGAAATAGATTTCCACGTAAAATCTCACTTGAGTAATCAATTTGATCACTAGCATAGCTTCCTGCAGTGTTTGATAGGAGGATAATCATGTCCATATTGTCATGTGGTTGTCATGATTGTCAGTTGTAAGGGACGGTTCATAATTTAGGGGTGGGGTAAGGTTGGGGGTTGGGACGCGTGGGTACTTTGGGGGTTGGGGTGTGGGTGTGGGTTTGTTCTGGGGAGGTAGGGGGAGGTGTGTATGTGTGTGTGTCGGGGGGCGAAGCAACAATTTTGTACACATGTAGTAGGGGGTCATTCACATTGTACATGCTGCACCATAAATAATCATCATAACCCCCACCCCCAGCCATAAATTATGATCGGTCCCTAAATCGTCATGTCTGAACAAACTAATGACTGATGTCATGAGTAACATTCCGCGTCAGTTTGGTAATGTGGCGCTATCTACCAGATCCATTTGGTTGCCTCGCACAAACACGTCAAGCTTTCCCTCTAACCCGGAGTGCATATGAACACCACCTTTAGCAATATTCTAGTTCTATCACGCCTGGAACACTAGAAGCGGACTGCATATACTGACGCTATTTGGGAATCTACCCGGGTCTTATAGTCTGTTTGCAGTGAAAAGGTACCGATGAATTTCACTTTAAACAAAAAGTAAATCAAATAAAGTGAAATTAAGACTGCGAATCCTCATAAATTTGCCTTGCCAGCTGAACATTTAAATCTCAGAATTTTATTCATTGTAGGACAAATGTTGTTTAACAAACGATCATAGATTCAAATCGCTATTATTGGTTTGTATTACAAGGAAGTGCGCGCAGTAGATGGAACAGTGAAACAAATGCACGTGCGGTTCGTGATGAGCGTTAACTTAGACCAACTCCACTTGTTCTCGGTGTTTCATTTAACGTGCATACACCCTTGTAATACAAACCAATAATAGCGATTTCAATCTATGATCGTTTGTTAAACAACTTCTATCCTAAGTTGAATAAAATTCTGAGATTTAAATGGTCAGTTGGCAAGGTAAAATTATGAGAATTCGCAATCTTAATTTCATCTTATTCGATTTACTTTTTTGTTTAAATTGACATTCATCGGTACGTGTTCAATGCAAACAGACTTTTGGCTTGACCACTGAACGCCTTAACAACTAGGCTGTCAGACCGCCCCACGTATGATCTCATCATTATGCAGCTCCGCCAGTAGGTAAATCTAAAATCATGATAACAGATGCTGGATAAGTAATATGTTTAACAATGCATAATGTAACATGTTATATTGTACAATGTAGCCACATAATAACACAGTAAGTGTTACTTGTGTTTGGAGTATTTAAATTTGAGCAATTAATATCTCGTTAAAAGAGTCATACAATCTTGTTCCTCGATCAAATAGCAACATTGTAAAAATGTAACTAGAAATGCTTTCCTGTACATGTCAATTTAATAATTTGATAAAAAAGAAGTATGTTATATATGTAATTTAAAAATAAAGGAAAGTTCTGTTATATTTCACATCGATTTAACCATTACTCATTCTTGCCACAGTTTATGTTAAAATACACTGGTGCGTTTAAGTAAGAAATGAATGTGCAGCCATATAATCCCGCAATATTTGAAATATTTGGGTGCGCCCAAAAAAGAGAAAATATTTATAAACTTTCAAAGATAAGATAACTGATATACCCTTCAACACTTGTATAACGAGTTCTTATAACTTAAAAAAACCACCTCATAAATGAGTGAGTGAGTTTAGTTTTACGCCGCACTCAGCAATATTCCAGCTATTTGGCGGCGGTCTGTAAATAATCGGATCTGGACCAGACAATCCAGGGATCAACATCATGAACATCGATCTACGCAATTGGGAACGGATGACATGTGTCAACCCAGTCAGCGAACCCGACCACCCAATCCCGTTAGTCGCCTCTTACCGTGACAAGCGTGGGTTACTGAAGATCAATTCTAACCCGGACCTTCACGGGTCACCTCATAAATCAAGTTACATGTATATTCAAAAAGACAAAAGCATATAGAAGTACTATTTGATTGCTGACTAAGCGCCGGTACAGCTTTTTTTCTGTTAATTGTATGTTATATTATGATAACTTTTTCTTCAGAGTTGCATGGTCAGTATATTAACTGGTGTGTAGTTTGTGTGGTTTTGACGTGATGTTGTTTGACTGTTACTGCTTTGGCTGATGACTTGAAAACAATGATTATACGTGCGCACTGGAAGTGATCTTGTGTCTTTTATGTAAGGTTATCAGTTCATAAAAGTGAGTGAGTGAGTTTAGTTTTACGCCGCACTAAGCAATATTTCAGCTATATGGCGTCGGTCTGTAATTAATCGAGTCTGGATAAGAAAATCCAATGGTCAACAGCATGAGCATCGATCTACTGGGATCAGATACCACATGTCATTGTAGAAACCACATGTACATAGGTCCCCTTCTCTCTCACGAGGGGCGGTGGGGTACCCAAATGGTTAAAGCGTCCGCTCGGTACGCCGAAGACCCGGGTTCGTTTCCCCACAGGGGAAGCCCATTTCTGGTGTCACCCGCCGTGATATTGCTGGCATATTGCTAAAAGCGGCGTAAAACCATACTCACTCTCTCTCCCACGAATGTTTCATTTGAAACTCACAATGTAGATCTTTGTTCATTAAGAATGTAGGTCTCCGGTCCATGCCAAAGTCAGGTTTTCTTTATGATGTGAAATATGGTAAATAAGGTACAAAATATGTTTAGTTGAACATTGATCTAGGGGAGATAACTCCATTTTCTTTAGTGGTATGCAAGATGAGCATGCCGTCGGAGTACCCGGGGAATAACTCCTGGGGGTTTTGTGAAGACGTTTGAAGGTTGTAATGGTTTCTGAAATAAATGGTTCAACTGCACAATCACAATGAGTTTCTGTTGACGCCTGTCCTTGGCATTAGTCGTGACGTGTTTGTTCAGATGACTTAATTTAATAATATATAATCTACGTGTTCTTTCGCGTTAAACGTCAGTAAGACATACTTTAAACATACGTTTGGCCACCAGTAGTTCAAAGTTTGTCTAAAGTATCGTAGGTCTTTTACAGGGAAGCATACACTAAACGCCGAAAGAAACGTTACCCTCCTTCCTTAATTACGGAGGTACCTATCTTTGACGTCCACTTCTTGGTCTGTCTAGGGTGACCCCAGTCTGTCTGTAGCGCTGTATAAGTCTTATATAACCGTGATAAGGTGGCATCCGAGGGCGTTCGCAACAGCATTTTATGCCGCTGTTAGCAATATTCCGACAGGGACACCAGAAATAGTCTTCACACATTGTACAATTGTAGGGGATCGAACTCGGGCTTTCGGCGTGACGAGCGAACGCTTTAACCACTGGGCTACCCTACTTTTAAAGGAGAGTCTGTTCTCCACGATTTAGCGAAACATGGAAACAATCCCGGGAAAAGGATTGCAAGTTCTGGCTGAAGGACGGTTAATCTGATTTCATCAGCAAGGGTCCACATTGCGCCATCGAGTTTATCTAACACCCACTTATCTACAGATCTCGAGACCCTGCAGTGAGACCTGACAGCTGGGTCTCTACAGGTCGCCTAGCGCCAGTATATAACTGAATACGGAACTCGGTAGAACGTCTCGTTGTCCCAGTGGCGTATTAAGGTAAATAGTAGTGTTGGGAATTGGTTAAAATCTCATAATTGATGATTGGTTCATTACAACCGATCAATCATCGAAAATAATGGTTAGCGTCATTTATGAAATGTGTTTATGCACAAAAAAATAAGGAAAAAAACATGTAGTTCTTGGGGGTTTTTTTTGGCAATATTTCACATCTTTAAAGGATGACTAGTATGGAGGAACATAAATTTCTTAGAGTCTTTAAGATAAATTCAATCATGACTGGAACGAGCTTGTAGTGCTTATGAAATGTAACAGACAAAACCAACCATGTGAAAAATATTGTTAATGAAAACAAGTGTTCCAGAATTGTTTGTGTTCGATTATGAGAAAACATGATCGATTGCTTGGTTGTTTAGTCACTGCGACCAATCTTCGATTATTTCAATTAATCGGACCACCACTAGTGTATACTACACATTATTATGCTTGTTATACCACCCACTGAGTGTGGTTCGAATCTCTTGACTATGGTTCTTGGTACGGTACATCCATACCCAAGGTGAAGGTCTAAAGCTAGGTTTCCATATGTACGTATTGTCTGCGTAATGCGCGGTGCGCAGTGCTTATTACGTGTGCGTAGTGTCCAATTCCATGTGTACGTGAGGTGAGGTGAAATCGGGTTTAACGTCGTGCTTGAGAATATTTCGCTCATATGACGACGTGCATGCGTGTGTATGTGTATGTGCGGCTGCTTGTACTAGCCCAGACTTAAGCTGGTTTTAAGTACTAGCCCACTGAGATACCATGCCGCAGTGAAGCATGAATACCCCACTCAGACACATTATACTGACTCCGAGCCGACCAGTCCTTGTTGTACCCATTAATGCCGAGCGCCAGGCAGGGACCAACAAGTACCATATTTTAACGCTTTTGGTATGCCATGTGTACGTTTATAAAGGCTATGTGATGCGTTTAATCAAGTCCTTCCTTTCCTGGAGATTGTATTGATCACAACTGATGTCTACAATGCCAGCTTGTTTCTCAAAGAACGTTAGAGAACTTACAGAAATAACAGAGTATGTGATGAGTGCAGGTTTATTGTACTGTTATGTGAAAACACGAAGGCCCGGTGGTGGGTGCGTGAACTCCTGATACAAAGAAGGAGGGTTCAAATAATTGTTCAGTATCCTGGGTACCGAATTCCTTGGCATTTTGCAACTTGTGTGCACAATGAAAACCACGTGACATTGGGAAAAAACCATGGGAATCCCTACCTCCGGCCTCCGTATAGCGGCGTGATGCGTGACTCTTTTTTAGCGTAAGCAAATTCACGCACTCCGCACTACGTATCACGCATCACGTTTTACGCGTGCATGGAAACCACTATTACTATTATAGTATAAAGTGTTGTATACGCATTACGCATCACGCACTGCGGCACATGGAAACCTGGCTTTAGACCCACGTCACTGTGACATGACTGAAATGTTGTTGAAAGCGGCGTTAACCCACACTCACTCACTCCACGCGTTCACTTGTCTTTTTGCAATAGCAAAACAGTAAAACGGCGTAAAACTATCACCTCGGAAAAATGGGACTCACCCGTAATGGATGTTACATCATAACAACCGTTATCTGTATGGACACTTTCCTCTTTGACATTCTTGGTACAGTACAGCTCATATACTGCCTTTGTCATCCTCATGGTCCTGTTGGCTGTGTTACTCTCTGTACTCTCAAGATCAACTGGAAGCGGGTTCGAATCTCTTTGCAGTCTAAATTTTCCTTGGTCATCATTCCTGGTGTTGGGTCTAACTGTTTGAGTGTGTCCTGCCGGGATTCGAACTCGAACCTAGACTCTAAGAATATGGCACGTAATCGCCACTTCGCAAAGTCAGCCATCTATCCCACTAAAAGAAGCATTGTGTATTCATAGCTTCATAGCCGGGCCAGACAATCAGCTGTCAGAAGGAATTTTGTATTCTCATTAATTGTTAGACTGATCAAGAACATGCGTTTGTTGTTTAACGTAGTGATGTTCAAGCTATTTAAATGAGAGAGTGAGTGAGTATGGTTTTACGCCATATGGTTTTATTCGTACCCGATATCCCTACAGTTACTTTTCTGAATACCCTTAGATCCTCGTCCATTGTAAAATTAATTGTATACACAATATAAGTAAGAGTTCTGAGTGACATTCATGCACCTTCCTGCAGGACTTCCATTGGTACCGACCCAAGTTCCCCATCACTCTCTTTTTCTATTTTTTCGCCATTCTTCAAATATTTGTTCTTGTTCGGTTTAAATATATGTAAACTGCAGGTTCGTCTGATTCTGACTCGACAAAGACAGGATGACATAGCTGGGATGTCACTTTTCAGGTCAAAGCTTTTAAAGTTCGCCAAATGCTTTAATTGTTCAGATGCTCGGGTGTCGAAATCTTCAACGAAGTACCATACTTTTACGCCGTGCAGAAAAATCAAAGCTTGAATAACCGAATTTCATATCCTTGACGTATCTCTACGAAAGGGGCGGTGGGGTAGCCTAGTGGTTAAAGCGTTCGCTCGTCAGGGTTAAAAGCGGCGTAAAACTGAACTCACTCACTCACTATCTCTACGAAAAGCAGCTAGACGAATTTGACTGTCAAAATCATATAACTATGAGTCCCCATCAAATACCGATGATATCTAGTGTCCTACTAGAGGCCGACTTGAAAAATTTCCCCACTTTTAAGAGCTTTACTGACTCATTACTCTGATCAAATACCTTTTTAAAGTGTTGTATGACGCTCTTTGAAATCTTCGTTGAGGAGACATTCTCGATTGTACCTCTATAGTTGTAAAATGTAGGACTAAGGTGTGGAGCTGTTCGGATATTACTTGTCATAACGTCGTGGTCACCCAACTTGCCATACGGTCTTATGAGTTGTATAATGTAGGACTAAGGTGTGGAGCTGTTTTAGTAACAATGTCCCGTGGTCACCAGGTTTAGTACAATGCCCGTCGTCACCAGGTTTAGTAACAATCCTCCGTGGTCACCAAGTTTAGTCACAATGCCCCGTGGTCACCAGGTTTAGTAACAATGCCCCGTGGTCACCAGGTTTAGTAACAATGCTCCGTGCTCACCAGGTTTAGTAACAATGCCCCGTGGTCACCAGGTTTAGTAACAATGCCCCGTGGTCACCAGGTTTAGTAACAATGCCCCGTGGTCACCAGGTTTAGTAACAATGCCCCGTGGTCACCAGGTTCAGTACAATGCCCCGTGGTCACCAGGTTTAGTAACAATGCCCCGTGGTCACCAGGTTTAGTAACAATGCCCCGTGGTCACCAGGTTTAGTAACAATCCTCCGTGGTCACCAGGTTTAGTAACAATGCCCCGTGGTCACCAGGTTTAGTAACAATGCCCCGTGGTCACCAGGTTTAGTCACAATGCCCCGTGGTCACCAGGTTTAGTAACAATGCCCCGTGGTCACCAGGTTTAGTAACAATGCCCCGTGGTCACCAGGTTTAGTAACAATGGATCGTGGATCAAGACATAAGTTTTTCGTGTGGGGAAGTGGTGTAAACCGTTGAAAATCCCATTATTTTGACAGAACTGAACGTGGATCGTTTCTCCTATTGTAAAACGTCATGCAAATTCCATTGAGACTTTTAAAATCTACATAGCATTAATTCTGTTTTTCTTAATGCCATAGGTAAAAGTATAAAGAATACCATTCCTTGACCATTTCAAGGATTACGGTTACTCTTAGACACATGTATTTGGTGGTACATTTGCTGGACCAAGCAGTACACGATAGAATTATGTCCCTTTGTACGGATTTGTATGGAGCTTTGTAACACGGCCAATATAAAAGAGAAATGGACATCTTCAGGTTTTAGAGTCAAATTTAATACTTGATATACTTGTGTATAATTTTGGAAATTTTCTTTCCCAGTTAACGCACTCGCCTTATGTGTACCATAATATTATTTTTATATCACGTATACCAATTTCATTGATCGAGGAACCCGTGAAGGTCCGGGTTAGAATGTACCTTCAGTAACCCATGCTTGTCGTAAGAGGCGACTAACGGGATCGGGTGGTCAGGCTCGCTGGCTTGGTTGACATATGTCATCGGTTCCCAATTGCGCAGATCGATACTCATGCTGCTGATCACTGGATTGTCTGGTGCAGACTAGATTATTTGCAGACCGCCGCCATATAGCTGGAATACTGCTAAACTCACTCACTCGCTCATTGATCGAGGTGCCGATTCGTGATGCTTAGATATTTGATTGTAATTCTGGCATTCCTCCTATATACATTAAACTGATTGGTCATACATAACTTGAATACTGTTCAAATGGGCGTTTAAGAAGATTCACCCATTCACGTTTTCTTTCATACAGTCTATCCATGATGAAGTTGTACGCCGTAATTGCCGCCGCACTAATTGGAGTCTGTGTTGCCGACATCGTGTACGGTGAGTTCATCCGACGTTAGACACATGTTCTCGTCTACTCTGGAAGGTGGCTGCGGGGTAGACGCGTTTGCTCTTTACGCCAAAGACCGGGATTGATTCCCCATATGGCCACTATGTGCGAAGCCGATTTCTGGTGTCCCCCACCGTGATGTTGCTGGAATATAGATAAAAGGGTGTAAACCCCAACTCCCTACACGAACGATGTGAGAGACTTTGCTCTTAATATCAATCATTGGTTTTTGTGGTCGAATATTTACAGATCAACGTCACATAGCTGGATATTGCCGAGTAACCTTCAAACATCAAAGAAAGAAACATACCTACATGCGAAGAAAAACTGTCACAATTTGACACCAGTCACTTGTGCCAGTATGTATCCCGGATGGCAAATGGTGCCCCCTGCCGTATTGTATTGTTATACTGCAAGCAGCGGCGTAAAATCATACTCACTCATTTATTCAATCGTTTTTAGCTACGGATCTTTCATGTAAGGGTGTGGCGGGGTGGTTTAGAGGTTAATGCGTTCGTTCATCAAGCGGAAGACCCGGCCTCGATTCCCCAGATGGTGTCCCCAACCATGATACTGTCCAAGAGCGTTCGTTGTGGTACTCTCAGATGGTAGTTCAAGAGGCGGAAGACAAAAGTCAGCAGTAAGGTTGAAGACAGCAGCAGCCACGTTTATTATGGTTGGGGAATAATGGTAGAAATGGTACATAAGATGGAAATCACGTGACAGAACGCACATCGGGACCGAGTGACCAATGTTCCCGATGTGGAGACCCGCTCTGTCACTTACACACATTCAGAAGTCGGACAGAGATTCTTCATCGTCGATAAGCCGCACAGTCCGTCCGCTTCGGTGGATGATCTGGGCCCGTTTCCTCGCCTCGTCTCTGACTGGTCTCCCTGCTTGGTCTCCCTGCTTGGTCTCTCTGCTTGACCATGTGAGTCCGCTTTTATGCATATAGGGGCATTACGCCACGTTGTGCAAGGTCACTGACCTGTGCACATGTACATACGTAAGATCCGCCGACGTGGGGAGGTGTTAATTGACATTTACTGATGGCATTGAGAATTAAGGGTCCTGCCCTGAGGGGGGTTTATGATAAAAGGGCTATACCGAATGATTGCTGAATACATTAAACATGCAAAGGGGATAGAATTTCGGTGCACTTTGGATATATATGGAAACAATTATGTTGTTTGAATATATGAAGTTTTACAGAAACTTATTGAAATGGTTTACTCTATGACAATACTGCTGGAACATTGCTAAAAGCAGCATAAGACCATAGTCACTTTCATGGAAGATTTACCGTTGACTAGCTCTGTGTGGTCTTTCAGAGGCCTGTGTTGGACCCAATGGTACCAAGTACAACGACGGTGATATTTGGACGACCAGTGACCCTTGTGCCAGATATATGTGTCACGTTGACCCACTTACACAAGAGTTCGTGGAGGTCACAAAGTAAGTATTCCATTGGGGTCCGGCATTACATGTCCCAGCATCCTATGCTTTCCTGGGAGACGACAAAACAGATCGGATGGTTACACGTGGTGATTTTATGAGTGATTTTGAGTGAGTGATTTTATGAGTGAGTGAGTGAGCGAGCGAGCCAAAGACGCAGGTTTTGATTCCCCACATGGGTACAATGTGTGAAGCCCATTTCAGGTGTCCCCTAACGTGATGTTGCTGGAATAATGCTTAAAGCGGATTAAACCTAACTCACTCACTGAAAATCATGAACAGGTTTGGTTGTAATATTCTTAATTCCATACTTCGAACTGATGTAAGAGTACTACTTTGTACCATGTCCATTTCCAACCAAAGAACAGGGTTTGAACCTCCTCCGAGCTGCCCCTACCCCACCCCTTTAAAAACAAAACAAAATACAGCCCAGACGTGGATGCTGTTTGTGTTTGCAGGTGCCCCAAGATTAACGTGACGTCCCCTTGTGGCCTGATGTCGTACCCCTACAAACAGTACCCGGACTGTTGCCCCTTCATGCAGTGCAACCCCGTCGGAAGCTACGTGTGGAACGCCCACGGTCACGGCAAGTAGCGTAGTCGTCATCTCTGTACATCTGACCATCGCTTCAGTAATAAAATGAAGAGATCCTGGACAGACAAAACTGGTCTTTCCTTGTGCGTGCGTGCGCGCATGCATGCTTGTGTCGCTGATTGTTAGGGGTGGGTATTGCAGAGAATATTCATATTGCGATATATTGCGATGTGAAAGCATGTATTGCGATATGTATTGCAATATATTGCATGAAGTATTTCTAAACAAAAACACTACTACAATCGAATTACAGATTGATTTATAGAGCAAAAACACAACAAAATCACTATGCTTGATTAAGCTTTAATAACAAATTGTAATCAGGATAAAATAAAAATGTGAATAATATTTGGCACAAATGAAACAAGGAAATACCCGAAGATTTCCGAGTGTTACGACGTTTTCCGAATGCAAGTCAAAATACCGGTTTCGATCCGCTTATCGCAATACGTATCGTTTTCATGTCTGAACCGGTAAATACCGGTAAACCGGTTATATTGCGCAGCCCTAATGATTGTAGTGTTCGGGACTTGTGCCGGTAGTTGAGGTGAAAATAGGTTTGATGTGGCGTTCAAGGTTATAGTGACGTGAGTGTAATGTGTGGTGGTTTGTGTTGTGTGTGTGGTGATGGAGTGTCTGTTTGGTGGGTAGTGTTTGTGCTGTTAATGCACGCACGTATGTAGGCAAGCACGTTGGCACACATGCAAGCTCACCTGTACTGGCAAACTTTATGGTTCGGGTGAGCAGGGATTTGAGTGAGTGAGTTAGTTTTACGCCGCACACAGCAATATTCCAAATATATGGCTGCGGTCTGTAACTAATCTAGTCTGGACCAGGCAATCCGAGTGAGTGAGTTAGTTTAACGCCGCACACAGCAATAGTCCAAATATATGGCTGGGTCTGTAACTAATCTAGTCTGGACCAGGCAATCCAGTGATCAACAGTATGAACATCGATCTAGGGATATGATGACGTGTCAGCGAGCATGGCCACCTGAATCTGATTGCCTCTTATTAGACTAACAACTAGTCTCTGTAATGAACATATTTTACTGAAAAAAAAAGTTCATAGTAAAAAAATATATATATAATGAAAAATAGACCTGAGACTTTCTTCATTTCCTGAAATCTAGACTTGCCACATTTTCTAGACTTGCGTGGGCTTTCTTGGAGGTGAGGTGAAACTGGGTTTTACGTTGTGCTTGAGAATATTTCGCTCATATGACGACGTGCATGCGTGTGTATGTGTATGTGCGGCTGCTTGTACTAGCCCAGACTTAAGCTGGTTTTATAGTGCTAGCCCACTGAGATACCATGCCGCAGTGAAGCATGAATACCCTACTCAGACACATTATACTGACTCCGAGCCGACCAGTCCTTGGTGCGCCAGGCAGGGACCAACAAGTACCATATTTTAACGTCTTTTGGTATGACACGGTCGGGGATCAAACCCGCGACCTTCCGCTCCCCGGGCGGACGCTCTAACCACTACACCACGGAGGCGGGTCCTTTCTTGGATATATTTCCTTCAGGGTCTGTAGGAGAGACTAGCCTCTTATGACAAGCATCCGTTACTGAAGACACATTCTAATCCGGGTCTGCACAGGTCCCAAATTACTGTATCACAATCAAATAGAAACAAGATACACATCATGTATGTATTCTGTTTATTAGTTTGTAAAGTTTATATTTTTCATGTGATATGGAATAACAACCCATGGCACAGAGCGCATCTTCCAGAGCGCATCTTCAATAAATTAACATATACAGTAGAATCAGATTTTTCTACACGGACAATTCAGTACATCTAATACTACAAGAACAATGTAACATCATAACATCTCCTGTTTCAGAGACAGGTCAGGTAACCTCCACAATAAGTTATACTAAAGTGTAAATGGAAAGTCAAGACATATCAGTCAGTCAGTGAGAAGGGTTTAAGTTTTGCCTTCGTACACACCTGTTACAAACAGAACTTAAAAACATGTTCTTGATGACATCTAACTTCATCAGAAATAAATTCTTTCAAAAACAAACATACTGCAACCACCTCCTCACTCAATGAATGAATGAATTTAGTTTTTAGCAATATTCCAGCAATATCACCGCGGGGTACACTAGAAATGGGTTTAACATATTATACCCACGTGGGGAATCAAACCCAGGCCCCGATTTCTCGAAACAAATTTAAGTTTTTACTCAAATTTCAAACTGAGTTTGACAATTTATAACAGCTGAATTTTTCACTCAACTGCATTTTTAAAATGAAAAAGCCCAAACAACTTAAGTAATCCATCCACCAAACTCAAATTGTCTAGTATGTTTGAGTTAATATCAATTTCAGTTCATTCTGCTAAATGCATTTTCTCTATTTGAGTAAAAACTCGAACTTAAGTCAAAACTCAGACTTAAGTTTGTTTCGAGAAATCGGGGCCAGGTCTTCGGCCCCTCTCTTCACTCGACAAAAAACAAAACAAACATCCAACATTCTGTGACTTTCAACATCAAACATTTGACTACAAATAAAATGGGGATCACAGATTCGATTATCCTTCCTCAGTAACCATGGCAACTAAGTAAACAACAGTAGAGTAAGTGTAAATGAGTCCAGTTCTTCAACTGTACAATAAACATTTAACAGGACACCACATCATAATATGGAGTTGGTAAAAAGGCAGCAATTTATATTGCTCATAACTTAGTGATAAATATTAACAATGAATATTGTAACAAGGAAGATGTAAACATACAAATAGAACCTAGAGGAACTCGCAATATGGCACTACCATCAACCACCCTCTTGCATCTGGGGCATTTCATCTTACCACAGCTCAAAAAGCAGGTACGGTATCTGTCGGACGGATGTTTGAAATCATTTAATCCTTGGTCTGCATATTGTCAAATGCAGACTGTTTCATGATACAAAGGTATATGAGGGAGATTACTTTGAATCTGTTTCATATAAGGGGAGATAACTCAGCTCCACTTAAAGTGGGACAACTCTAACACAGTCTCACGTAAGGGACCGTTCATAATTTATGGCTAGGGGGGCTGATGATAATTTTTATGGAGAAGCATGTACAATGTGAATGACCCCCCCAAAAAATTTATGTACAATATAAGTGACCCCCTGCATGGTATGTACAAAATCAATTACCTCCCCCCTCCCCATGATTTCTATTATAAAGCATAATTTTAAACATACTTCTATGTACAAATTGATGACTCCCCCCACCCAGTATGTGTGTACAAAATTGATGACCCCCTACCTCCCCAGAACAAAATGGGTGACCCCCTCCTTAAAATCATCACACACACCCACACACATACCCCATAAATTATGAATGGTCCCTAAGGGAGGAATACTCTGACACATCCCCAACAATGGGAGGACCACTCTGAATTAGCTTTACATGAAGGGGACGAGTAGTGAGTGAATGAAAGAAATTTCTGAAAGAAATGATTTAGAAAGAAAACCCGGAAATAACCAATGCCACAGTCATTAACTACTTCAGGAAAACAAAATGCAAGGCTGATGATGCTGACCAATATGAAACTAAACTCATGCCCATCAATTACTAAGAGATACAACCCTTGACAACAATAGCTTCCCCTCCCCGATGATCAGTGAAATCAGCCCTTCAGTACAGACAGTGCTAACATTAGAAAGAAACCTACTCTCAGAAGGAATTCATATTGAACAGACACTTCTCAGGCATGCACACACAAAACAAGTTAAGACTTAAGAACATATTCGTTTCAGGATCATATAACACAAAACCTTCACAACATCAGAACTACCTGGAAGACTGACTGACTGAGTTTGGTTTTCGCCGCTTTTAGCAATATTCCAGCAATATCACGGCGGGGGACACCAGAAATGGGCTTCACTCATTGTACCCATGTGGGGATTCGAACCCGGGTCTTCGGCGTGACGACTACCTGGAAGAACTAGGACTGTAATGATATGATTTTGCAATGAAAGAGTGACCATAATAATGCCTTCATATATCGGTGTGATTTAATGGCCCGACTTTTCAATACAAATGTGACTATAACAATGCTTTCGTATGTTGTCAGTGTGATTTAATGGCATGACTTTGCAATGACAGCATGTTCTCAATGCCATCAGATACTCCAGAGCTACAGATAACTTTTTGGGTCATTGAGTTATATACTCGCTTGTGTTCATCTCAATTGGGTATTCTAATTTTCCTTTGAGTAACCAAATAAATTGTACCCACCTCAACTCAATCAGCTATTTTGCCATTTTCCATTAAATGTAAAAATATAATAAAGTTTATATGTTGGTTTACGTGTTTGTTATTAATATTTGATCAGACATATGAGAAACGATAAGAAAGACTGCAAGTTGCCAAGTTCAGTTCAATACTCTTATCAATACTTCCCAAGTTTACCTACAAATCATATCGTGTATAACAAGTGTCCACGTGTTTGTACATTTTACTTGTGAGAAAGTATACTAATCAAAAGATGTCACAGAACATACGTAACTCATATACCATAATGACCTAGTTTTGCAGTCGATGTAGATATATAATCATCAGTTGAATGAATGAGGACAGTGATCTAAATTTTGATGAAAACTGAGCATTACATGAGAAATATCAAGACTTTACTTACGCGAATAATATCATTTCCAATATTGCATATACCAGTATACACAGGCTTTATAATCATGAACGCACTCAAATTTCTAAAAGTTGTGAACAGAATTTAAAAGTGTGTTATAGAACAGTCTTCATGAAAAAACATATAGGCATTCAAGAAGCCCTCATCCAAATTAATTGCTCAAAAGATCATTGCCATGACTACAGAAATATATGTCACGTTTTTGCCTGTGTTTCAGAAATAAATTGCATTGTAATTTGGAAGCACATTGAAGGAGAAGATATCTAGGTGTAATCATTTACAAATCGAATGAAATTTGAACATCTTGAATGGAAATTTGATATCAAATAGCATTTTTCTACAACGTCAATCATATCAATTATGGACACTTAATATTGAGACAATCTGGGATGTCCAGTATTGGGATATTTTTCCATCCTAAAGACATGGCGGTGAGTATCAGCTGCTTTGAAAGCCCAGGCACATCCACTCCGGGACCCTTAGGTTAAGATACAAAGTAACACACACCTGATACCTCAAGAACACCATCTAATTTCCAACATTACCCTTATATCGACATCATCTACTCAAATGTACACCTTAACAACTGACTTTTGTCAAGGACCCATCATCATCATCATCATCATCAGAACTCAGGATCACTGCCTTCTGAGTCCCAGCCTGAGGTTTCTGCAGCCCCAGTGTCAAAGTCAACCTCGACTTCATACTGAAAATCAGGGTCACCAGGCTTTTTGCGATTTTTCTCAAACTCGTTGTCCATTTGTAACTTTTTTCTCTTCAATGTCTCTTCATCCACTTTGTTGAGATCTTCTTCGGGATCAATACTGTCCATGTCAAGATTCCGGGCTAGACTGGCCTCCAGGCTCATTCCTTTAAGCCTGTCTTTGACAATTGTCAACATTCGCAGGAGCTGGGCTTGAGGCAGGTTTTTCACATATTTTGAGTTTCTTGGACATGACCGTAAATCAGCAGCAAATCTGTCCACATATGACAATTTGGTAAAGTTTCTGAGCGGCATCGTTCTTCGTCGTTGCTTTTTTGTCTTCCTGTCATAATATATAAGCACCAAGGCAGGCGGATCTATCTTAATACCACATTTCTTTATGTCTATCCAGTCAGACATCTTTAGTTTTCTGAAATGCAAAAGTACATGAGTGAGAGAGTGAGGGTGTGAAGTTTAATGTCACTTTTACCAAGTATTCCTGTTTCATCACAGGAGGTCTGCCTAAGGTAGGTGGAGAGTCCAAAGTTATGCAGGACTTAGACGTAAACCACTTTGATGGGTACTTTACTGACAACCTTGAAACATAATTGGGCAAAACCAGGATTCGAGTCTACAACCATCGTTTTTTCTAAGCCACCCAAGGGATGCAACTCAGCATAGTGCATCACAGAGCCTTACACATCTGGGCCACTTGTGACCTCTAAAAACATATGAGGTTTCATATATGGTGTGCACTGACTATCTGGCAGTAATATAAATTCAGGCAGGCCAGTGACTCATAGCATGTTAATAAAAGGGGGGCTTCCAGACTGCTGACGACAGCTTTAGTCGTTACTTTATTTTATACAGAACTTTGTTTCTGAAATATTTGGACATAGAATGTTTTATCATTTGGGATAAATTTTTGTTGTTGTTATAACTGAACTTTTGTATTTCCGGACTCCCTGTTACCAATAACGTGATACAGCCAGGGGACTGTAACATCTTATACAAAATCGTTATGGAGGTGAGTTTGAAAAGTGGAATACAGGAATTTTTTAACACAGAACATTTGCAAGATCATGGCGTTTCCTATTCTCGCGGTACTTACGGATATCGGCTGAAAAAATAACACAAACAATTCTTATCGTATGAATGCTTGTTGTTTTTAAATGAAGGGCCTTCTCCTCTAACATCTACATCTATCAGCTGCTAGATCCATCAGGTGAATTACCACTCGGGAGCCCGGTGATAAACAATGCCATCTGCCCTTGACGAAACGAGGTTTCTCTCATTCTCGTGGTATTACCGGGAATGAACGTTATTTAGTGTATGTAAGAGCAATCCTGCTGGAAAGGGCGGGAAAAGTAAGGATATGTCCAAGTTGGTATAAACTCCCCAATATTCGTGACACTGCAAGATTTTGATCACTCACAGACTTGGTCCACTTCCTAGTTACCAGTCGGTGATGTAAACAACCGGTATGTGTTGCGCATCAGCGATTTCAGCAGAAAACGTGTTTACCGCGAGAATAGGAAACATATGGGAGAATAGAGACGAACCTATAACAGGAATGAATTAATCTTGTTTCTAATTAAAATGTGTGCAGATAAAATAAGTCGCATGCATAATAACAAAACATAGACAACAATAGATTGACAGAAAAAAATAATCTTTAGCAAAATAAACGCACCTGTACTGATTCGCATTTTCAAAAGAACTTTTCTGTAGGCAGTGCAATGTGATGGCATGAATATGTAGGTAATGTGTCTACTTTTTCTCTATCTTGGGGTAAAAAAATGAAACTAAGCATCTTGCCACCAAAATTATTATTATTAGTGTTGAAAGTGGAGTACAGCATTGAAACTCGTCCTGTACATATTGGCCTATATACAAGTTCACTGACATTGCCGGTTAAATATTCGAAACGATGAATATCACTTTTGCAAAGTGTACACAAATAACGCCGAGAAAAACATGTCTGATAACAAACTAAGAGAAAGCATAACTTGGGATAACTGGTTCGTATAATTACCGTAGCTACAAACAGCATCAGAGAAATATGTCACCAATACACCGATGAAGAAAGTAAAACTTCACTTGTCAAATCTTGCATTCCGGAATTTCTGACCTGACCTTGACCTTTCATGATTGACCGAGATTATGTGAAAACATGGAACCGAATAAAAACGAAAATGTAATCATTGGAGTTGAAATATATTTTTCAATGCATTATTTCACTCCAAACATGCTTTAAAATACACAGGAATGTAATATGACATGTAAATTCTAATATTACAACATACTAATTGCTCTGAAGATGGGAAAACAAACATGTTTTTCATTATGAACACGCATGCGCATTGCATACCCGCCATTACAGTATGGCGGACAAAGAGCGGTGCTTGTCATCGTAACATTTTACTTTTAGGATTTCCGTCTTTAGCAGGTGTGATATAGATGCAATAGAAGACACAGCTATACTGTCGAGTAACATATACGGAATGAGATCTATTGCAGTTATATCGGAGCTATCTATCTCCGCATTTTCTGAATTTTGAGCAATATATTTTGAGACCGGTGAGAAATATTGCAAGAAACTGTAAGAAAGTTTCTTGTTGCCGCATATAAACGCAAGCTCCAAAGCCATGTTAAATGTTTTTACACATCTGTGCATGGAATATGTTTTCCGATTACCAGGCTAACATACTCTGTGGTCAGAGTGGCATATGCGCAACTGATAACGGTGCCTTTTTAGTCGAACGATGTACCCTGTACATCACAGGATGTCCATCATAATTTAGGTCAGGTCGATCAATGTCGTCGGAAAATACCCCCTAAACAAAACACACGAGCATACATTGGGAAAGGATACCTCTGATAAGTGGCATTATTCTTTAATATTCGTCATTCTTTCATAGAAATATGCAGAGAGGTTTGCTTGCATGTGTTGTTTTCGTACATAATGTAAATTTTAAGAATGAACAGGAACTTCATCAATAGTGATGCCATTGTAGCAAAATAAGATCCTTTCATATCATGATTTGTTGTCTTTCTGTTTAGCATTGTCAGTGACATTAGTCACAGCAAACCATGTTCATTCACACGAAATATTTGGCTAATTGTATATGCATGGTGATTCAAGATACCTGGAAGTTTCACAGCTATTTTCTCGGTTTCAGGTGGGAGTAAATCTAGTTACAATGTGGCCCATGTTGTTAGATCTGTCTAGGGATGAATCCAAGCGGATTCTTCGTAGACTGGAGTTGGAGGCATATTCCTCTCTAATCTCAGCCTTCCGAGCACAGGGTGATCTGAATAAAGAAAAAAAATCTATGTTACAAGAACTTCAGCATATCCTGAGGTAAGGTGCTTGTGTTTTGACAATATCAAATATCTATCATTACCACCTTTTCAGCATTAAACATGCTTAAATTATAATAGGGTATGTCCTGTATTTGAATCAGACAAATTTCACCTCATTTTCAGCATTTCAACTGAGAGGCACAGAGCTGAAGTTCGGCGGGCAGTTAACGATGAGAAACTGGCAACTATTGCAGATAAGTAAGGAATTCATTGTAACTCTTTCCCAAATGCTTATATATTTTTTTCTTATCCTGACTCATGATCTTTTGCTTATCTCCCTTTTCTTTTGGAATGGTAGTGGAACACCTTGAAGTTCCCGAAGCGGACGTAAAAATACACTCACCCACGATTTACCTCCCTTTGCCCTTTTCCCGGGCAAACAGTCATGTGACCAGCCTTATTGTCACTCTCTCCATTTTCGCCCAAGTGGATGGTTGGGCGAGCACTTGAGTCCCATACACGGCATTATATCCTTTTTATTTAGGAGATCCTTCTTTGGGTTGGCCAGGTCCAGAGCCATCAACGAAGCATTGATCAATAAATTCCAGAACGCAAGTTCAGAAGAGGATAGAATGATATATTCGGCCCTCATAACACAGAAGAAGGACCAAAACTTTTTATCGGACCATCTGGCATCTATATCTGTAGGTCTCACTTTACTACGCAGACAAGGGCTACTTGCATCCTATTCATGGAGTGACAGATTCACCCAACCGCTACTGAGAGCTCCATGGGAGGCGCCTACTATCTTTGGATGACAAATAGACGATGCAGCTAAGGAAGCTACACTCGAGTCTAGAGAAGTTATGATGCTAAAATCCATAGATACTCTGGCCAATCCGTCATACTTCGCAAAAGTATAACAGCAAGTCCAAATATTCCGGCATACAGAAGGCAAAGGAGAAGAACTCCAGCTTCAGAGGCGCAAAGTCTTCCATCTTTCTCCTCGCGCCATCCGGGATACTTAGCAAAAGTATAACAGCAAGTCCAAATATTCCGCATACAGGGCAAAGGAGAAGAAGTACTCCAGAGAGCCACATCTTTTCACGCTTAAGCCCATCCGACATTACAGAGGATCCCCAGAGATTCCAGAGGAATTAGACATTGATATCAAGGTTCGGAACGACTGTAGTCTTCCACCCCCAGCCGTTCCTGTAAAACGTCTAGTTCCTCTGGATCCTCTGGGAGTGCGGCCTCTCCCTGAGTTTCCCCTGTAATCTTGCTGCCAGACAACCTCAAGAGGTATCTACTATGGTGGACGCACAGGTCGAACGTTTGCGGAGGGTCCTATTTACAAGAGTCGGCCTTCGACTCACATCTCTACGTAGACGCTTCAATACAAGGCTGGGGTGTGCATCTCAACAATCAAGTTGCATCAGGAAGGTGGTCCAAAATAGAGCAGCATCTTCACATCAATCTGCTGGAGATGAAAGCTGTGATCAACGCCTTACAACTATGGTTGAGCTCGCTGAACAACAAAATGCTGATGGTCCACACGGACAACTCTACAGTGTCATTCTCCATAAATCGGCAAGGATCCACAAGGTCTCCAAGCCTGCTACAGCTCACATTCCAGTTGTTCCACATCACTGAGGAAGCAAACATCTGGATAAAGGCTTGTCACATACCCGGAGCGAAGAACGTACTTGCAGACGCTCTCTCCCGACCACTGCACCCGTCACCTACGGAATGGATGCTCCATCCAGAAGCTTTCCGGCTCATCATAAGGGAAATAGGATACCCTTGCATAGACCTGTTTGCCACGAGGTTCAACAAACAACTACAGACGTTTGTCTCACCGGTTCCAGATCCTCAAGGCTGGGCAACAGATGCACTGAGCATATCTTGGGAAGGACTAAAGGCTTACGTCTTTCCACCCCCGATATTACTACCGGAAGTACTGTTGAAGATCAAACAGACACAGGCGCTATAACTAGCTTTGGTCACGCCATACTGGCCAGCGAGAGTATGGTTCCTAGACCTAAAGGAGATCTCGGAAGTCCAACAATCAAGTTACCAGATTGGCCGAACCTACTCATACATCCGCACACCAAGCAAGTCCACGGGAACCCGACAGTGTTCCAGCTACACGTGTGGACTGTATTAAAACATGTTTGAAGAAAAGAGGATACTCCGCCAGGGCAGCCAAGGCAGTAACGTTAGCGTTACGCAGATCTACTCGTAACATGTATGATGACAAGTGACTGAAGTTTGAGACTTATGCAAGGCGGAAAGGCTTCACTGCAATGAAAGCTACTCATCCTCAAGTGGCGGAATACCTGTGTCATCTTAGACAGACCAGACATCTGAAAGGTTCGACGTTATCTACATACCTCATGTGATTACCATGAAAACAGACATCAAGTTGACGAAAGTACCAGAATTACTTGCTCTGCTGAGATCTTTTAAACTGGATGACCAGCAAAAGAAGTTCAGAGCTCCGGCCTGGGATCTGAATGTAATTCTACGTCATCTTACCAGTGATGCCTACGAACCTCTAGACCAGACTACACTCGAACTGCTGACACAGAAGACTCTGTTCCTGCTTGCGCTAGCCACGGCAACTCGAATATCAGAGATACATGCGGTGGACTTTGGTCGAACCAGATTCGACACGGGGCAACATGCTGCAGTTCATCTAGGACTTAGATGGGACTTCATTGCCAGGAACCAACTACCTGGTCAGCCAGATAGACAGTTCCACGTACCAGCTCTATCTACAATCCTTGGCCCAGAGGATATAAAAGACCAAACTTTTGTCCGGTCCGGTCAGAGCCTTGAAGATATATCTTCAAAAGACTGAGGCAAGGAGACGAAAATTCAAACGCCTGTTCATCCCATTATCAACAGAGACATCAGCAGAAGTCTCAAGAACGACGATATCGTTCTGGATGAGAGCCGTTATATTGAGAGCCTATAAAGCAGCAGGACTAGAACCTCCTAGAGCTTCCAACCCACACAAAGTCAGAGCACTGGCATCAACACTGGCTCTGCATGGAAAATGCTCTATATCAGCAATTATGGAAGGCTGCTTTTGGAAATCAGACACAGTGTTTGCCAACCACTACCTCCGAGACATAGCCACTGAAGACGTCTCAGGCATTCACCAATTTGGGCCTCTCGTTGTAGCACAGCAACAACGGTTCCTCAAAGGTGCTGAGTAGGAAAATCTGACCCTTTATCACGTTGACTTGTTGATAACTTTTACTAAGGAAAAAGTATTAGTTTGAAAGTCCATGCGCACAGTCTAGGACAGGCTAGTATGAGTGATTAAAGATCCTGTAAAACGGGAAAAGATCTTACCTGTATCGCGGAAATGCCGTTTCTCAGTTCCCATGGGGGGGATACAGGACGTATCTAAGGACAGCTGATGAATCCACGGAGTCAAGATAAGAAAAAATATGTAATTTATCAAGTAAAATTGATATTTTTATACTTATCCTGACTCATGACGAGAAGCCCTCCCAACCTCCCCGCTGAAGACACTTTGGATTTCACAGCAGATCCAAGTGCATGTGCAGAAAATCAGGAGAGAGTGACAAGCAAGGCTGGTCACATGACTGTTTGCGCGGGAAAAGGGCAAAAGGGAGGTAACTCATGGGTGAGTGTATTTTTCCACTACCATTCCAAAAGGAAAGGGAGATAAGCAAAAGATCATGAGTCAGGTAAGTATAAAAATATCAATTTTACTTGAAAATTTACATTTTTAAGAAACATAAGTGAAATAAACCAACAACTTCATTAGTCTCATCTATTATACTGTTCAGAACATATGGTTTTGTATGAATGCATAAACTCTTCAAATGGCATAAAGTATCAAAATGCACTGCTGCTTCTACAACATTAATACTTCATGGGTTTGTATTCACTTTATTCCACCATGGACACATAAGTCTTCTTTGCAGTGCTCTTTAACGTCCGAAGTCTGGTTCCACTCCAGCAAAATCTCAGATGAATGAGTGTTCAGGTTATTACACAATCAGCAATATTTCTCACTTGCAAGTGCAACATGAATCATGGATTTCACCTTCTCTGTTTTAATAATTAATTGTTTCTTGGGCACAGTACTCATTTTATGTCAATATTTCCATCATTAGCACTCTGTTGTGTCGTGAACGTAATCTTGATATTATTTGGTATCCGCAGCATTGCTGGATCCAACACAACCACTGAGTGGGTGATAGAAGGGCGTCGTCTCATCCCACTCATGCCAAGACTTGTCCCACAAACCGCCTTCACCGTCACAGCCAATCAGGTCGCGAATGCCCAATCAGAGAAGAATGCTTCTCTTCCATACCCATCTCAAACTGGAAGTAAAGATTGTAAGTTATTATCAAAGCACAGTTTAACATGTATGCTTGATTGATAGCTCCCAGCTTTAAATGTGGTTTTAACAACTGTAATCAACATTGTTTTATGTCTGCAATCATTGCTGCTATATCTCCACGACTCGCAGAAGTTTGAAAAGTGCTTGAATTAAACCATGTCTGGTGAAAAGTACTTGATTCTGCCATTGTAACATGAAAGCGAGGAAATTTTGAAATGTGTTTCAATGGAAATATACATGATCTATAGTCTGTTTCAGTGAAAACGTACTGATGAATTTCACTTTAAACAAAAAAGTAAATCAAATAACGTGAAATTAAGATTGCAAATCCTCATAATTTTACCTTGCCAATTGAACATTTAAATCTCAGAATTATATTCAACTTAGGATAAAAGTTGTTTAACAAACGATCATAGTTTGAAATCGCTATTACTGGTTTGTATTACAATGGGGTAAGCGCAGTAGTTGGAACAGTGAAACAAATGCACGTGCGGTACGTGAAGAGCGTTAACTTAGAACAACCCTTGTGATTTTCGGTGTTTCATTTGATGTGCATACCCCCTTGTAATACAAGCCAATAATAGTGATGTGAAACTATGATCATTTGTTAAACAACTTTTATCCTAAGTTGAATATAATTCTGAGATTTAAATGTTCAGTTGGCAAGGTAAAATTATGAGGATTCGCAATCTTAATTTCACTTTATTTGTTTTACTTTTTGGTTTTAATTGAAATTCATCAGTACATTTTCGTTGCAAACAGACTATAGATGTGACAAGATAGCTGCTGAAATTGTTATCAAATGTCAATGCATTGTTACATACCCATTGCTTACAGCATTAGAAGAAGGGTTGCCTTCTATCTATTATGGGTTATGTACACTGATTTCTTTGTGCATTGGGGGCGGTGGGGTAGCTTAGTGGTTAAAGCGTTCACTCGTCAGACGAAGACCCAGGTTCGATTCCCCACATTGGTACCATGTGTGAAGCCCTGAGCTGGTGTCCCACGCCGTGATATTGCTGGAAAATTGCTAAAAGCGGTGTAAAACCACAGTCACTCACTCTTTGCGCATTGTCTTACATAATGTAGTTTCATTATCACTTGATCATGAGCAACACTTGAGCAAGTCATGTATATTATTTCAACTGACCCATGATAGAAGCAGGGCAGATAGTGAGCCTCATTATTTTGTGTTGGTGTTAAGATTGTAGTGCTTGAACTCAGCTTATAGTACTGAAACATAACCTACTTGTGAGCTATTGCACATACAGGATGTACTTGAGGAAGATTAAAAGTGGTCCTTGAAATCAAATGTCCTTCCTTAAAGGTCACATGCAACGTAAAACACAACTTTGCAGATTCTGATACCTTTCGGTATGGACTTACCGAAACAAAGCATCAAAAATGCAAATTCAACTTATAAAGTTGAAAAAAAAACGCGAGAAATCAGAGTTCAAACGTTTCACTAATTTTCCCCAGACTTTTCTGGGGAATACGGGTTTCAACAGCTGGGCTGCGCTCATAGCACGTGCGCAGTGAAATAGGTTCGCGCAACTTGGAAGCGGGCTGTCTGGTGAATACTCAGTGAAGGCTTTGGTGTGAGCTATTTTCATTATGTTTTGTTGATATCTCACAGGCTCGGGCTTTTTATATGTTATGACAGTAAATAAACTGTTTATATAATTTCATTTGTCTATTTCACCACACGTTCTTCTTACCGAGTCACTTACTCAGTTCGATACTTAAAAGCAATGTCATTATTTAGCGTTGACACAATTTCTAACTGTGATATAGATATGTTGCTGTTACAGACAAAACTCAATGTCTTGTTTTATTGACACCTGTGTGTCTGCCTGCCTGTCTGCTAATGACAATATTCAATACACAACTGCGATCACTGACCACATGCAATTTGAACTTAACACCAATCAGGCTATACACCATAAACAAAATGCATTGATTTATGGCCCGAGTTCCGTCTCTGTCACATTATGTAATTACACAGACAGGCAGGTGTGATAGTTGAACACATGACATGTTATGATGTCTGTTGATTGCAAAATGTTATACACAAAAAATGAGCATGTATTTACAAAACCCAACATCTCTATATATACACACACAATGAGCCGTGAAGGCGGCATCTGCTAATGAACCAGCCGTTACACTTGAGTGCACACCCACCCGCTCTGACTGGGTTTGGTATCCCGGCTGCTTCGTTTCGAGGGAGGTAAACCCAAGTACAAAATATTGCACTTTTGATTTGCGATTATACGCTTATAATTTTGTTTATTTGTTTTTTCATAATCAGCAATGCATATTATATGTCATGAAGAAGTGATAATTGTGTTTTAATTATGTTTGATTTTTTGGTTGCATGTGACCTTTAAGTTCCTTATAAAATGCTTGACTTCTTGACTTTTGGTCCAAGTATCTGTATGTATCCTGATCCCTCCAAGGATTCCAAACTGTAGTGCTCTGTGTTTCAGCTAATGGCAACTTGAACAATAGTGCCACTGCATCAACTAATACCCCTGTCTCCACCAAGCTGTCTCGACCGTCGAGCCCAACATCCAATGTTGTTGTCTTGCCGAGTGGGACGTCTATCCACATCAAAGGTTGGTACAAGTCATCACCTCTCTACTGAATGAAGTTGATATTTATTAGACATTTCACATCCTTTTGATATCAGATCTGTTTTATTTGGTTCTTGCCATGTTTTCAATTCAGTTGTTAGCTGCGCTGTCCGGCCAGATATGTCACAGTGCAGTATATGCTGTTGTTGTTACTGTAGGTGTTGTCAACTCTGAAGAAGAAGATGAACTACAGACCAGGAAGAGACGGCGCAGTCAGTCGAGTGAAGGCATGAGTTCATCTGTGGCTACACAGACGCCTCGACTCACGTACACCACCACAGCGTCCAACTCTCTGCCAAGCATGTCTCCTGTGAAGATCACCATTAGCAAGAGTCCACAGGGAAGAACAATGGTGTCCACACCAGGATCACAACCGCCGAAGGTGCGTGTCTGTGAGTGAGTGAGTTGGGTTTGAGGTTGCTTTTGGCAATATTTCAGTAATATCACTACGGAGGACACCAGAATGGCCTCTGGTCTCACATGTTTAACATATATATGGAATCGAAAATTAGGGCTTTGGCATGATGTGCCAATGCTTTAACCACTAGGCTTCACCACTGCCAGCTCTTAATATGTTTTCCCACATGGGTGCAATGTGTGAAGCCCATTTCTGGTGTCCCCGGCCGTGATATTGCTTGACTATTGCTAAAAGCAGCGTAAAACCATACTCACTCACTCACTCTTAATATGTTTTATACTTGTGGAGGTAAGAACGTAACATAGGTGTGCAGTTTGCTCAGCATCGTCTTGAGTGTTAACAGTTCTGCTAACAGTAGCAGCGAGATTGTGTAGATCGATGCTCATGCTGTTGATCACAGGATTGTTTGGTCTAGATTTGAATATTTACAGACTGTCGCCATATAGCTGGAATATTGCTGAGTGTGGCATTAAACAACAATCAAACCAAACCAAACCAAGCGGTAGCGGCAAGATAAGTGATGTCATTTGATTGTCATGGCAACTGTTTGTCACAATAATCTGCAAGGCATAGTGATTCAATTTCAATGATGCGACATCTCCTAGATATTGTGATTTCAAACATGGGATGCATCTTGTAGAGGCCAGTTTTGGTTGATGAATACTGTGCAGTGTTAGTCCGACTGTTACACGAATTTCACTCAAGTTCCAATGACTTGTGTTTCAGGTGATCTTGGTGACCAGCTCCGGTCAGTCTGTGGCATCGAGTGTCCTACAGAAGTCCATGTCTGTCCCCATCATCAGAGCATCAACATCATCATCAACTGTTTCTGCATGTCGAGCCTCCATCATTGTCCCTGGTAGCCCACCCATCACCATGAGCTCTGGCTACGGCAGCAACATCGTCACCGTGTCAACTACTTCCATCACAACAGCTTCGTCTCACACATGTAGGCGGTGTTCATATTGCTGTGTATTGAAATACCGACTGTGTTGTCCTTTAGCCTGGACCCTTGAAGATCCGAGTTAGAATCAGTCAGCAGCAACCCATGCTTGCTGTAAGTGGCGACTAACGGGATTGGGTGGTCAGGCTGGCTGACTTGGTTGACACATGTCATTGTATCCCATTTACGTAGATCGATGCTCATGATGCTGATCACTGGATTGTCTGGTCCAGTCTCGATTATTTACAGACTGCCGTCGTATTCAGGAATATTGCTGGATGCAGCATTAAACAACAATCCAATCCATAGGTTCCAGATGCAGCTAAGCTGCACTCTTAAAAGTTGAAACATTTGTCCTATTATCAGTGAGACCATTCTATAATGGTGTTTATATTTGAGGAATTAATTAACACCATATATATTTCAGCTACAACTCCGACGTCTGTGATGGGCAACCCAACAGTGACTGTTCCCAATCCAGCCCTTGCCAAACCTCGACCCAAGATCATCCCACGGCCACGATTCCCCAACCCACAGCACAAACCGGGTGTGGTCATCCCCATGGGTCCCCAACCAGTCCAACCCTCACCCCAGAACTACCAAGTGAAGACAGTCACTAAGCCTACCATACAGATTAAACAAGAAGGAGGTGTGTTGAGTTGTTGAACTTACATTGTCGTTCCCTAAAGAAACAGGTGTGGCAGGGGTGGAAATTGCCCATTGCCCGTCGTCGGAGTCCAGTGGATTTTTTCTGTCGGGCAAGCAAATTTGTATATCACACTGTACAGGTGTCCAGTTGACTTTCCAATGTTAATTATGTTGTTTATTTTAAAAAATCAACAAGAAAGCGGCCGGTATAGTGGAAAAATTATCAGGGCAAGTGATTTTACATGTGCCACTGTTCCGGAGTACACTAGCAATTTTAAAGTTATTTCCATTCCCTGTATGGGCTGCTGGGAAGTATAGCCAAACAGTTTCAAGAGCTGCTGTATTCATGTAATCATATAACACAATCATTTCACTGTAGATGTTCATAAATAGGGGACGGTGGGGTAGCCTAATTGTTAAAGCGTTGGCTCGTCACGCTGAAGACCCGGGTTTGAATCCCCACATGGGTACAATGTGTGAAGCCCATTTCTGGTGTCCCCCGCCGTGATGTTGCTGGAATATTGCTAAAAGCGGCATAAAACCAAACTCACTCAGTCAGTCATAAATAGAGTTGGTTCTAAACAATCTTTGCTGGTTGTAAGATGAATGCAAATGGTTTGAGTGGAATACTCAGTGACATGGTTCGAGTCTTTGCACCCCGAGACCCGTGAAGATCTGGGTTAGAGTTGGTCTTCAGCAACCCATGCTTGTCGTAAGAGGTGATTAACAGAGTCGGGTGGTCAGGCTCGCCGTCTTGGTCGACATATGTCATCGTATCCCAATTGTATAGATCAGTGGTCATCCTGTTGATCAATGCTTTGTTTGTTCCAGACTTGATTATTTGAAGACCGATCAGGTGGTCAGGCTCACTGACTTTGTTAACAAACGTCTTTGTATCATAAATGAGTAGATAGATGCTCATGTTGTTGATCACTGGATTGTCAGGTCCAGACTCAATGATTTTCAGACCACTACCATATGGCTGGAATATTGCAGCGTTAAACAAGAAACCAACATTGCACCCTGACGATGTGGATTGTTGCTCGCTATACTAATCACTGGATTGTCTGAACCAGACTCGATTCATGGTGGACTGTCACAATATGGCTGGAATATTGCTGAGTGCAGCGTTAAACAAATACAAACCTTGCATCCTGACGATGTGGATTGTTGCTCACTATACTAATCACTGGATTGTCTGAACCAGACTCGATTCATGGTAGACTGTCACAATATAGCTGAAATATTGCTGTTGTGTGGTTAACTAAAGAGGAATGTACAGATCTGTTTACTGATAACCGACAAATGTCCAGTAGTCTCGTCAATTTCTCCTGTTGTCCGCAGGTATGAAAATCATCACCCAGAGTCTTCCCCCGGGGACCAGCAAGATCCTTCCTAAGCCGGCACAGTTGTCGGGGAGCTCCGGTACACCTGTCGTGGTTGTCAACGCTGGGCCTTCTGGAACTGCAACTACCACTGTTACCATGGTAACAAAACCAGTGACAACTCTGTCAGGTAATTATCATTTGCCTAGAAAGCAGCGAGTAAGCCTAAAATGTCACATGGGCAATATTTCCGCCATATTGGGACAGTGCAAACAAAATGAATTGGATGAACATGCCTGGAGAGGTTTGCGTTACACAGGTCATGTAATAGCCTTGTATACAATTCTTTTAGCTTGCACTGCTTTTATTGATATATTGATAAAATATGAGGTGAAACCATGTCTGCGTTTAGACATAGGTAGGTAAGGTGAAACCCTGCCTACATTTAAACATAGGTAGTTGATTAGGTGAAACCCTGCCTACATAGAGACATAGGTAGTATGTCATGTGAAACCCTGCCTATATTTTAACATAAGGAGTATGTCAGGTGAAATCTGCCTACATTGAGACATAGGCAATATGTGAGGTGAAACCCTGCCTACATTTAAACATAGGTAGTATGTCTGGTGAAACCCTGTCTTCATTTAAATTTAGGTGCTTGATTAGGTGAAACCCTGCCTACATTGAGACATAGGTAGTATGGCATGTGAAATCCTGCCAACATTGAGACATAGGTAGTATGTCATGTGAAATCCTGCCTACATTGAGACATAGGTAGTAGATCAGGTGAAACCCTGCCTACATTGAGACATAGGTAGTATGTCTGGTGAAACCCTGTCTTCATTTAAATTTAGGTGCTTGATTAGGTGAAACCCTGCCTACATTGAGACATAGGTAGTATGGCATGTGAAATCCTGCCAACATTGAGACATAGGTAGTATGTCATGTGAAATCCTGCCTACATTGAGACATAGGTAGTAGATCAGGTGAAACCCTGCCTACATTGAGACGTAGGTAGATGAGGTGAAACCCTGCTTACATTGAGGCATAGGTAGATGAGGTGAAACCCTGCTTACATTGAGACACAGGTAGTAGAGGAGATGAAACCCTGCCTACATTGAGATATAGGTAGTAGATGAGATGAAACCCAGCCTACATTGAGACATAGGTAGATGAGATGAAACCCTGCCTACATTGAGACATAGGTAGATGAGGTGAAACCCTGCCTACTTTGAGTCATAGGTAGTAGAGGAGATGAAACCTGCCTACATTGAGACACAGGTAGATGAGGTGAAACCCTGCCTACATTGAGACATAGGTAGTAGAGGAGATGAAACCCTGCCTACATTGAGACACAGGTAGATGAGGTGAAACCCTGCCTACATTGAGACATAGGTAGTAGAGGAGATGAAACCCTGCCTACATTGAGACACAGGTAGATGAGGTGAAACCCTGCCTACATTGAGACATAGGTAGTAGAGGAGATGAAACCCTGCCTACATTGAAACATAGGTAGTAGATGAGGTGAAACCCTGCCTACATTGGGACATAGGTAGTCGATGAGGTGAAACCCTGCCTACATTGGGACATAGGTAGTCGATGAGGTGAAACCCTGCCTACATTGAGACATAGGTAGTAGAGGAGATGAAACCCTGCCTACATTGGGACATAGGTAGTAGATGAGGTGAAACCCTGCCTACATTGGGACATAGGTAGTCGATGAGGTGAAACCCTGCCTACATTGATGCACAGACAGTACATCAGGTGAAATAATGTTGAGATGAAGCTGTATGCCATGTTTTGTCTGCAGCTAGTCACACGGGAGGCAAGGTGCTGAACATCACTACTCCAGGTGGGCGTGTCATCGCTACCACAACAAAAGCATCGAACGTTGTCACAGTCAACCCTAAAACTCTACATCTCACAGCTGTCAAAACTGCCACTGGCACAACAGGTATTTAAAAAATGTTTGAAGTTCCAAGGTCTTCAAGATATTCATTCTCGTTATATTTATAACACCAAGAAGGGGTGGGTGTGACTGGGATAAAAATTCTGCTGGTTTGTATGTATGTTAGAAAAAAATAGAATTGAACTTCTGTAACCCATGTTTGTTGTAAGAGGCGGCCAATGAGATTGGGTAGTCAGGCTCGCTGACTAGGTTGACACATGTCATCGTATCCCAGTTATGAAGATCAGTGCTCATGATGTTGATCACTGGATTGTCTGGCCCAGACTCGATTATTCACAGACTGCCGTCATATAGCTGGAATATTGCTGAGTCCGGCGTTAAACAACCAACCATAGATACCATAGTTTTGATTGTGTTTTGAATGTGATTTATAGTACAGTTGAGAATTGATCAAACTGTCACAGATAAGAGATTGTTAATAAAGAAAAATGAAAATAATTAGCTCTGTTTGACAACAGGTTCTGTAATTGCTTATGGTAAATGGAGATATGAGTACTGTGTTCTTGAATTATGAGGTCAGACCATGGATTGTATTACATGATCAGGTGAATGTTATTTCACTTTCAAAGTAGACGGATATGTGATGTTCTGTGGTTGTTTTCAAGATTTCATGAAGAATGCCAAGTAAATTTCATTTAGAATTTAAAGCAGAAATCCGAGGCCGGGAATGAACTCTGTTAGAGTGACAGCATGTGCCACAGTGTTGTTGTTTGTGTTTTTCAGTCTCCAAGCCCAACGTCATAGTAGTCCAGAAGACCCAGCCTCGGAGATCCCAGACCCCCACGCCACAGGGAGGTGCAGGCCGCCCCCAAGCTACAGTCATCTCTAGTCCAGCAATGTTTGAAAAGGTGACTACTTTGTTTGATTGGCATTCTAGAAGTTGGTGAGTCAATAATGAAGCATACAAGTGGCTGTCTTTGAAATATGCCTCTGTTCCATATAGCAGTGAATGGGTACCCGGTAGTATGTGTGATGTGATGTCTTTGTTAACTTTCCAGTGTCGATTGTGAAAAGATACACTGCACAGGGTGGCTAAAATGAAAATCTATTGCATATTGATCAATATGAAAAGGGGGCGGTGGGGTAGCCTAGTGGTTAAAGCGTTGGCTCGTCATGCCGAAGACCCGGGTTCGATTCCCCACATGGGCACAATGTGTTAAGCCCATTTCTGGTGTCCCCCGCCGTGATATTGCTGGAATATTGCTAAAAGCGGCGTAAAACTAAACTCAGTCAGTCAGTCAGTCAATATGAAAAGTGTCGCATCAGTGTTTAATTCATATGTAACATAAGTTATTTTAACCCCCAGGAACTTGTGAACTTCATACAGAAACAGGAATTGGGGAAGCAGGTGTCTGTGTCAGTGACGTCAGCATCAGCGTTACACAGCATCGGTCCCGTCCTCGGTCGACTGCCGGAGAGGAAGGTCATCATCACCACGGCAACAACAGGAGAGGGAGGCAGGCAGGTAAGTGGTGCCGGATGAGAGTTCATTTCTTAGCATGATAAAAAGTGTTTGTAGTTCATTTCATATAGTTCATTTCATGTAGCCTACATGGGTACAATGTGTGAAGCCCATTTCTGGTGTCCCCTGCCGTGATGTTGCTGGAATATTGCTAAAAGCGGCGTAAAACCAAAACTCAGTCAGTCAGTCAGACATAGCGAAGCTACCCAATGCAGACACTGCCTATACAATACATCTACCAAACTGCCACCTGTCTACATAGCAAACCTACCCAATGCAGAACCTGTCTATACAATACACATAACAAACTGTCACCTGTCTACATACGTCAGTCATTTCATGTAGTTCATTTCTTTTCTGCATGGAGCTAGTTGAGTAGCCTAATGGTTAAAGCAGCGTAAAACCTCACTCACTCACACTCACTCACTCACTCTGGTGTCTCCTGTTGTAATGGTGCTGGAATATTGCTAAAAGCAGCTCACTCACTCACTCACTCACTCATACATGGATGATTGCAACTGTAAAATACTGAAGATTTGTCACAGTGACTATTAACGATGACGTTTTCATCTGACAGGCCGCTCCAATACTACACAGATCTAAGTCAGACCAGGAGGGGAGAACTTCGTCGCTGTTGGCGGAGCTCATCCAGGCTGCTGGGATTGTTCCTGATGGCGGAGGTGGGGAGGGGGGTACGTCTTCCTTACTTCTACATCCTTAGGAAATCAGTGATTTATCTGGCATTCAAGACTAACTGAATGTGTAATTGACCATAAACTGTGTAAATTTAGTGAGATGTAAGGTTTAGCCTCAGTATTCAGAGCGTACAGCAAAAATAGTGATGGGTGTGTTCGGGTAGTCTGGTGGTTATCACCACAGACTCAGGTTCGATTCCCCACATGCGTACAATGTGTGAAGCCCATTTCTTCTGTTCCCTGCCTTGTCATTGCTGGAATATTGCTGGAATATTGCTAAAAGTGAATAAGTGTAGATTTACAGAAGTGTGAGCCCAGGATGGCTAATATGAAAGAGAAATCTGAGTTTCAAGATAAATAGATATAGAGGGACTCACTCACTCACTCACTTGTACTGTGATGTGTTTTCCTAAACCAGAAGTGAAGATATTGAATTGGAAGTGATCATTACTCAGTTATTAATATCTGGCTAGAATTGGTCTTCAGCAACCCATGTTTGTCATAAGGAATGACTAACAGGATTGGGTGGTCAGGCTCGCTGACTTGGTTGAAACATGTCACAATTGTGTAGGGGGCGGTGGGGTAGTCTAGTGGTTAAAGCGTTCGCTTGTCACGCCCCTCATGCGTACAATGTGTGAAGCCCATTTCTTCTGTTATTGCTGGGATATTGCTAAAAGTGGATAAGATCAGAGGTGGCTTTGCACCCTGTGGTCTCCAACTCTCTTCATGTTATCTCCCTTATCTGCCTGGTTTCATAAAGTTGAATAGAGCTGTAACGATGCATTGAACTATCAATTGATTGCAATTGTTGAGTCTCTGATAGCAATTAATCGATGTTAGGAAAAAAAATACTATCGATGCATCGATAGTATGTGTGACTTATCGATAGTTTAGTAATTGACTTTCTTTGATGAATGCGCTGTGCAAAATACAGGAAGTTCCCGATTCATTCACTTTGATTTAGAGTTATCTGCCCCTTTTGCCTCTTAAACAGAGGTCAGTTACTAAAAGAGACTGAATTTACTTCAACTTGTTTTATTTCATATAAACTATACATTCATTTGGGAAATGACTTCAAATGAGACAATTTGAGGAGAAAAAAATGCTATCGCAGTTGTCGTTAACCCTCAATAGTCACCCCTAAGGTTGAACCCCTTCATCACTTTGGGTATTCCGCCCCTCTTTAAACTGGCAACTCCAGATATGTCTGCTGATATGGAGTGAGACAATACTTTATTCAACTGTGATGTAATTGGATACCGGTGGTATATTGTTCCCAGTGGCAACCCAGGCAGCTGTGGGTGGGAACGAGTGGTTCGAGTACGATATTGCGGATGACCAGGTGCAGACCGAAACGACGCCAGACTCCCAGGCCATTAGTGCTCTGATGCAGATGCAGGGAAACACTGAGGGAAAACACAAGGATGACGAGGAAAGGTACAGGGTCCGGGACAGAAGTGTGTTTTTGTGCCCTGTTGTATGTGTTCTTTTGAATTATAGTGTGCCAACTTTCTGTTTCAACTTCTTTGAGTGGCATTTTAGAAGTTGGGAAGTACAATATAGAACAAACTTTATGGATAACAACTTCTTTTATTTGTGAGTGCGACGTTTCGATACAGATTCTTGTACCGTTGTTAAGCCGCTTCGATACAGATTCTTGTACCGTTGTCAAGCCGCTTGACAACGGTACAAGAATCTGTATCGAAACGTCGCACTCACGAATAAAAAGAAGTTGTTATCCATAAAGTTTGTTCTATATTTCTGTTTCAAATTGTACTGTGAGGGGCGGTGGGGTAGCTCAGTGGTTAAAGCGTTCGCTCGTCACGCCGAAGACCCGGGTTCGATTCCCCACATGGATACAATGTGTGAAGCCCATTTCTGGTGTCCCCCGCCGTGATATTGCTGGAATATTGCTAAAAGCGGCGTAAAACCATACTCACTCACTCACTTGTACTGTGATTTTTTTTCCTAAACCAGAAGGGAAGATATTGAATTGGAAGTGATCATTACTCAGTTATTAATATCTGGCCAGAATTAGTCTTCAGCAATCCATGTTTGTCATAAGGAATGACTAACAGGATTGGGTGGTCAGGCTCGCTGACTTGGTTGAAACATGTCACAATTGTGCAGATCGATGTTCATTGTTTTGTTGGGTTTTTTTGTTGTTTTTTTGTTTGTTTGTTTTTTATTTGTTCCCATGGTTACAAAGTCAATAACAAAGGTATATGGTAGCACCAAGCACAGAAAAGGTGAAGATACATTGCTGTAGAGATGTAATAATAATTAGTTGTTGAATATTGGGATGAGCGAATTCCATTTAAGATTGAATTTTTTCGATTTCATTGTTTCTCTTTGAAATAAATTTTTCTACAGAAAATATCTCTTTTAATACCTTTTTATAATTACTGAATTTTGGAATTGATTTTTTTATATTACGATGTTCATTATGTTAATCATTGATTGTCTGGCCCAGATTCAACTATTTACAGACTGCTGCCATATTGCTGGAATATGGCAAAGTGCAGTGTTAAACAACAAACAAACAAAACTGTGTTATTAAGGTAGCTAGAGCTTGGGACTTTCTGTTTCAAGGTTGTACTGTAGACTTGGTGCAGAATATTGTCATGTGGGTATAACATCTCATATGGTGAAGTTTTTTTTCCAGAGCGGCAGCATCAAACTTAGAACAAATCACAGAACAGATGTCAGGGACACAGTACTACACCATAGGTATGCTTGGACTTCATCAACGACTTTCATATCCCAATGTCTGGATAAATGAGTGTCTGGATATCTGAATCCCTGTTAACTGACTAGAGTTATCTCCCCTACTCAAGTTAGCTGATGCATAAACTGCTTAGGGCTGACTTTAGGTTTAGTATTCTAATAATAAGTGATTTCCTTCTCATCTACTCACCTCATTATAGGCCCATTATTTATATTATTATTATTACATTGCTGAGAGTGGCATTAGATAAAAACATTAATCTTCATGATGCACAGTGTTCCTAAACAGTGGCAAAATATCCATGTATGATGTTACAGAGCAAGCAATGTCGTTACTAAACCAAGTTGACAAAGACGGCAATACAACAACTACAACAACGACGACGACATCAGAGGATGGCAACACAACGTATGTGTCCGTGCCTGTGTCGCCCCCCTCCGAGGTGTCTCGCCAGCCTACAGGACAACCTCAGGTAGTGGTACAATGGACAGATATTGGGGATGTCTTAAACTTTAGGAATTTAGTTTTTTATCCTACATTGAAATTTTGAATTGGTCCATTAGTGAGCTCTTGAGTGAGGGGTTAACACAGAAACACTTCTATATTGCCATGGAGACTTGTGCTGCATTTTATCAGTCATTCCTCCCTTTATGTCAGTCACTGGATCGTCTGGTCCAGATTTGATAACTTACAGGCCACCATCTTACAGCTGGACTATTTGTAAGTGCCGCATTAAACAACAAACAAGTGACACACTTTTATTTTCCAGATTCACATAGTGAAGCCTTCCAGTGGGTCTTCGACCGCCAAAATAACCAAAATTACAAGTGATCAAATCCCCCCGATGATAGTTCGACATACTCTCTCTTCCTCCTCCGGGACAAGTGGCAATACTGAGGTGCTCCAGGGTGAACTGGACCCCGAGACGGGTCTGTTCTACAAGGACAGGAACAAGGTTGTGACTGTTGTGACCCAACCCTCGAAACCTGTGACTGTGGAGAGTGTTGGGAGTGTGCCAGAGAGTGTTGGGAGTGTGCCACAAGACACGGAAGTGTCACAAAACTATGACTTACTGAGCAGTACTCTATCTCAAGCTCACATTGACTTAGGTGATATACAGTTCATTAATGATGGTGCTGTCACTGTACAACCGGTTGGCAAGGTCATAGAGGGAGACAACTCTGAACTGGCTGCTGGAGAGTCTGTAGTGCATATAGAAGGAGCAGGTATGTTGTACTTTAAATATTGTCTTACAAATATTTAAAGGATAATTGAAAACCTTGTAGGGAATTCAATAAGATTAAGTCACAGTAAATCATACCACCTGAGACAACTAGCGGGATCGGGTAGTCAGACTTGCTGACTTGTTTGACACATGTCATAGTATATCAATGCTCTGTTACATGTCACATAAACTCGTGACAGTTTGTGTCACACGAAGACACACTCATGCACACCCACATCTAGATAGCAGTAAATGACATATAAATATCATGTGTGATAATTTCGCCTCTGTCAAGATGTCAATGTATTTAACAAACACATGTACAACAAACTAATGGTCATAATGAATCGCTTTTTATCCCCCTGGCATGTACTGCGGGGGGATATAGTCGGCACCTCGTCTGTCCGTAATCATTTTGTTTCCAGAGCATTACTCTACAAAAATTGATAGATATATTAAACAAAACCTAAAGTGGTGCCTTTTGCTATTTACAAATTCTTGTCTTTTTTATTTTTGTTGGTTTCCATGGAAACGCTTTGGACTTAGTCTCAAAAGGAAGGGGTGGGTTTCGTTTCCGGAGCATAACACAAAAACCGTTCAGTATTTTTCAACAAGATATATATCAAACAGAACCAAAGGTGGTGCCTATTGCTATTTACAGCTTTTTGTCATTTATATTTTCCTCGGTTTCCATGGAAACGCTTTGGACTTAGTCTCAAAAGGGAGAGGTGGCTTTCGTTTCCGGAGCACAACCAGAAAACTGTTCGTTGGTAGATAAATCAAACAGAACCTTAAGTGGTGCCTTTTGCTGTTGACAAATTTTTGTCATTTTTATTTTTCAACATGATTTCCATGGAAACGTGCTGGACTTGGTCTCAATAGGGAGGGGTGGGTTTCGTTTCCAGAGCACAACTTGAAAGTCATTCAATATCTTCCAACAGAAGTTAGCAGATATGTGAGACATATCCCATATTGATGCCTTTTGCTCTATGCAGATTTTTGGCATTTTAAATTTTTCTTAGTTTCAATGGAACGTTTTGGGACTTAGTCTTAAGAGGGAGGGGTGGGCTTCATTTGTGGAGCACAACTTACAAGACTTGGCAGACATATCAAACAGATCTTGAAGTGGTGCCTTTTGCTTTATACAGATTTTTGGCATTTATATTTTTCATGATTTCCATGGAAATATTTGAACTTGTCCCAAAAAGAATGCTTATAAGGAACTACAGTTATAATGAACTGGAATGAGTGGTCTGTTAGAGTTTTTTGCCTCTGTCATTTAATGTACAAGTCAGCAAATTCAACAGGCAACAGTGAGTCATAACTCACAATGTTATGATATATTGTAATATTTTTCAGCGTGTACCTAAGCATCTGACCACCTCCGTGGTGTAGTGGTTAGAGCGTCCGCCCGGAGAGCAGAAGGTCGCGGGTTCGATCCCCGGACCACGTCATACCAAAAGACGTTAAAATATGGTACTTGTTGGTCACTGCCTGGCGCTCGGCATTAATGGGTACAACAAGGACTGGTCGGCTCGGAGTCCGTATACTGTGTCTGAGTGTGGTATTCATGCTTCACTGCGGTATGGTATCTCAGTGGGCTAGCACTATAAAACCAGCTTCAGTCTGGGCTAGTACAAGTAGCCGCACATACACATACACATACACACGCATGCACGTCGTCATATGAGTGAAATATTCTCAAGCACGATGTTAAACCCAATTTCACCTCACCTCACCTCACCTCACCTCACCTCACCTAAGCATCTCTACTGGTGAAGATCCGGGTTAGAATTGATCTTCAGCAACCCATGCTTGTCGTAAGAGGCAATTACCAGTATCGGCTGATCAGGCTCGCTGACTTGGTTTGACACATGTTATCATATCCCAGTTGAGTAGATCGATGGTCATGCTGGATTGTCTGGTCCAGACCGATTATTTACAGATCGCCACATAGCTGGAATATTGCTGATTTCAGCATTAGACAATAAACAAAACCAATAAATGTGCCTTGTCCCAAATAAAACATACCAGTCTTTGTAATAGATATGTAATTCTGCTACACTCACTCACTCACACATATTATATTCATTTGGTCTTGTGAAACAAGCAGTGATTCTGTGTTATTGTGTGTTCAGGAGGAGAAGAAGGCACAACGATACTCACAATCCCTGCATCCACTGCCGGGAGATGACATCTCACAGGTGACGGTCCCAAACACTCTGTCTTCAAGCTCAGCCAAGGTCAAGGTTGGATCATCATCTATACCATTACAAGATGTTGGGAAGGCCACATCAACTATGAACATTGTCACACAGCATGCACAGGTATGGTATTATTAAATTGATGTGATGTAGAATGAATCTAGTAATGAGAAATACTGGGTTAAAGGTTTGTAACTGTTGTACTTCTGTTAGTTTCTGAAAAATATGCACATAGGTGAAATTCGCTGTTCAATATCATCAAATTTTGATTAAATTTTGCACATTTTGGACAGAATTTGACTATCTAATGTTGTCTCTATAAGTTTTCATTCATGTCAATCAATAACTTGAACACCTGTCAATGACTGTAGCAGATTTTGTTTCATTATTTTCATAAATAACACTTTTAGACACATTTTTGTGTGACATGCAGAACTTCCCTGTCTGTGATGAGGCAGTCACGCGAATGAATGACCCCCTCCCAGGTAGTCACTGGTACGCGTTTTAGGGGGACCGTCTCGCGTACACGTTACACCCTCTACTGGTTAGGCCATGGCAGTGTTCACTTCTCAAAGGGGTACACAAAGTATACTGGACAAAAATAGTTAAGGATATATGTAAGTTTTGAAATTTTGAATACTGATCTATTTATTCATTGACACCCTGATAAAATATCAATCATCAAAATACCAATGTCCCTAACTTATTTTGTCCTGTATATGTGATCAAGACTACCATTTGTCCGACTTCCATTTTTGTTGAAGCAACTGCAGCTGAGGGGATTGGATCGCTGGCTTCATGTGGTGGCGAAAAGGTGCCTCATTCTGAGAGTGTGGTTTAGAATATGGATGAGCCCTACCATCTGTGCCAGTGGGATTAGGATGATTTTTTAAGACTGATGTTTCACAGGATCGTTGAACTAAATTCACTGTTTCAGTCATCAACTGGGTTGAGTCTCCTTGACAAGGTCGGAGCTGAGGAGGTTATTGCCAGCAGTTCAAATGTCAGCGTCGCAGTGGAGCCGTCGCCAAGCACACTGGATGAGCTGACGTCACAGCGTCTGGAGGAGAAGGAACTGGCGTCATCATCCCAGGGGTCGGAGGAGAGGGTGGAGCTTCTGTTTGACAGCGTGGGAGTCATCGAAGAAGAGATACCCACGTTAGCCAGCCCCCCGACAGGTAGGACAGTTGTCAGCTTCACTTCTCTGGTCAAGTATCACAATATAGCTGTATCCTTAAGTTGTTTCAGCACGGGTTCCTGTTCACAAGTTGAATGTATGATTCCTCTTCATTTTGCAGTTTGCTCTTCAAGCATCACAGTCATGCCAGCATCTATTGTTATATGCTCTGTTACTCTACCAAAAGAATTTTGCTGGACTTGGGCTAGTGGCTAGTGTCATAGACTGGGACTACTAAGTATCCTTCTTGTTACAGGGAGCGGGTCTGACAGCCAGGGGGAGTACGCTGTGTACCCAGATACAGGAACTGCCAGCTCCGACCCTAACAGTCTGTTCCGGAGCAAGAGGAAGCGGAAACCCCCTGCCGCAGCTGATGAGAGCACCCCTTCGTCCCCTAGCAACAGCTGGATCAGGATGGCTCTTGGGTAGGTGGACTGTATAGAGAGGTTGGCTCTTTTGCAGGTGGACTGTATAGAGAGGTTGGCTCTTTTGCAGGTGGACTGTATAGAGAGGTTGGCTCTTTTGCAGGTGGACTGTATAGAGAGGTTGGCTCTTTTGCAGGTGGACTGTATAGACTGGATGGGTGTTTAGTAGGTGGACTGTATAGAGAGGTGTATTGTATAGACAGGATCTGCATTGGGTAGATGTACTTTGTAGACAGGTGACAGTTTTGTAGGTGTATTGTATAGACATTGTCTGCATTGGGTAGGTTTGCTATGTAGACAGGTGGCAGTTTTGTAGGTGTATTGTATAGACAGTGTCTGCATTGGGTAGGTTTGCTATGTAGACAGGTGACTGGTTGGTGTATTGAATAGACAGGGTCTGCATTGGGTAAGTTTGCTATGTAGACAGGTGACAGTTTGGTAGGTGTATTGAATAGACAGGGTCTGCATTGGGTAGGTTTGCTATGTAGACAGGTGACAGTTTGGTAGGTGTATTGTATAGACAGTGTCTGCATTGGGTAAGTTTGCTATGTAGACAGGTGACAGTTTGGTAGGTGTATTGAATAGACATTGTCTGCATTGGGTAGGTTTGCTATGTAGACAGGTGGCAGTTTGGTATGTGTACTGTATAGACAGGTCTGCATTGGGTAGGTTTGGTATGTAGACAGGTGACAGTTTGGTAGGTGTATTGTATAGACAGTGTCTGCATTGGGTAAGTTTGCTATGTAGACAGGTGACAGTTTGGTAGGTGTATTGAATAGACATTGTCTGCATCGGGTAGGTTTGCTATGTAGACAGGTGGCAGTTTGGTATGTGTACTGTATAGACAGGTCTGCATTGGGTAGGTTTGGTATGTAGACAGGTGACAGTTTGGTAGGTGTATTGTATAGACAGTGTCTGCATTGGGTAAGTTTGCTATGTAGACAGGTGACAGTTTGGTAGGTGTATTGAATAGACATTGTCTGCATTGGGTAGGTTTGCTATGTAGACAGGTGGCAGTTTGGTATGTGTACTGTATAGACAGGTCTGCATTGGGTAGGTTTGGTATGTAGACAGGTGACAGTTTGGTAGGTGTATTGTATAGACAGGGTCTGCATTGGGTAGGTTTGCTATGTAGACAAGTAGTGGTTTGGTAGGTGTATTGTATAGACAGATGGTTCTTGGTAAAATGTTCAGTATGCCCAGGCAGGTCTTTGGGTAGGGATACTGTGTACGGACAGGTGATTGTTCTAAAGGTGTATTGTATTGACAGCATAACTCACATTGTCAATCTGTTTGCCTGGAATAGACCTGATAATTTACATATCCATCCTGATATGATTGGAATGAAGCTTTGACTCTATTTTAAAAGACAAAAAATCATCTGACAAAAATGGCATGCTTGGAAACAACAGTGTTGGTTGTTTACAGACTGCTGCAAAGAGTGTCTCGTTATCGTGGTGTCAACAGAGAGAAGGGAGAACTGAATGCGTCAGCGTGGTTTACACAGCCAGGTAGGTGGTGACATGTGTTGATACAAGCTCTGTGACTTGACTGATTGTATCATTCCCCACAACCTGTAGTGTGGAATGTTGGTCATGTTGTAAGACACCGGTATGTCTAGTCATATGTCATATACTGAACCAAACTATTCGAACAATTGTTTTTTGGTAATTCTCTGCGACTTCCCAGCGATTAATAGCATAATGTGCACAGTTCCTTGTTGACATCATGTTTCAGACCTACAATCTCCAATCTTTGATCCCTGAAATGTAAATCTTGTGATTCAGGGTTGTGATTCTTTTGCTGAAAGACAGCAAACATTATGAACTAAAAATATAAGAGTTTACAGCATCAGGACATTTTCAGTTTTAACTGGATTCATAATATTGCAAAAACTTGTATCCTAAAACACAGAAATTTAGATAGGAGATATGTATGGTCGCGTGAGTTGGGGATGCAGACGTTTCAGTTAATAAGATTCGTTCACCTGTAGCATGATACATATGTTCCCCTAACAATGTTATTCTTCTTTGAAATACAAAGTTCAGACTATCAATAATCCTTTTGAATGCTCACCTCTTTTGCATCATAACTGTTCATTCCTTTTTCGGTCGTCTCTTCATTGCCAAGTTACGAGGCTAGAAAGATCCCTCTAATGTCTGTCCTTCTTTACAGTCGACCCTGCAGATGCTCCTGATTATTATTCTATTGTAAAGAAACCGATGGATTTTGGAACGATACGAAAAAAGCTTGAGGTGAGTACACTTATCTGTTAAGTCCCTGAAGGTGACCTGAACAGAATTGGCCCCCAATTACACAGCTTGTATTCTGGCCCAGTGAAGTCAGGGTACAATAGGTCTCCAAGTCCCCTGGCTTGTATTCTGTCCCTGTGAAGTCAGGGTACAATAGGTCTCCAAGTCCCCTGGCTTGTATTCTGGCCCTGTGAAGTCAGGGTACAATAGGTCTCCAATTCCCCCTGGCTTGTATTAAGTTGTATTCTGGCCCTGTGAAGTCAGGGTACAATAGGACCCCAAGTCCCCTGGCTTGTATTCTGGCCCTGTGAAGTCAGGGTACAATAGGTCCCCAATTCCTCCTGACTTGTATTCTGGCCCTGTGAAGTCAGGGTACAATAGGTCCCCAAGTCCCCCAGGCTTGTATTCTGGCTCTGTGAAGTCAGGGTACAATAGTTCCCCAATTCCCCTGGCTTGTATTCTGGCCCTGTGAAGTCAGGGTACAATAGGTCCCCAAGTCCCCTGGCTTGTATTCTGGCCCTGTGAAGTCAGGGTACAATAGGTCCCCAATTCCCCTGGCTTGTATTCTGGCCCTGTGAAGTCAGGGTACAATAGGTCTCCAATTCCCCCTGGCTTGTATTCTGGCCCTGTGAAGTCAGGGTACAATAGTTCCCCAATTCCCCTGGCTTGTATTCTGGCCCTGTGAAGTCAGGGTACAATAGGTCCCCAATTCCTCCTGACTTGTATTCTGGCCCTGTGAAGTCAGGGTACAATAGGTTCCCAAGTCCCCTGGCTTGTATTCTGGCCCAGTGAAGTCAGGGTACAATAGTTCCCCAATTCCCCTGGCTTGTATTCTGGCCCTGTGAAGTCAGGGTACAACCGGTCCCCAAGTCCCCTGGCTTGTATTCTGGCCCAGTGAAGTCAGGGTACAATAGTTCCCCAATTCCCCCTAGCTTGTATTTCCCTGTGAAAATAGCAGAACTGGTCCCCATTCCTTGTTTCCCCCCTTGGTGAGGGAGGTGGCGTAGCCCAGTGGTTAAAGTGTTCGCTAGTCACGCTGAAGACCTGGGTTCAGTTCCCCCATATGGGTTCAATATGTGAAGCCCATTCTGATGTTCCCTGCCATGATATTGTTGGAATATTGCTAAAAGTGGTGTAAAACCCAAATCAGTCACTCAATCACTCCCCCCTCAGCTATTCATTCACTCACTCACTTGGTGTGTCTTGTGAATTTACCCAACAGGTTAATGGGAACACAGGTAAATGAATATGGCATTTATTTATGTATGCATTCCCACTTTTTGTTAGTCTGTCCCATGTTCATTCCCTCAGTCATTCACTATTCACACTGTCCCATCCTCCCTCACACATCTATTTGACAATACATATTCATTCACTCTTTCTCTGCCTCTTTACACAACCCCATCCCAGACTCAGACGCTCCCTCACTTATTCCATCTCTCGCTGATTGATTAATTCTCTCATTCCTTCCATACCTCCTTTGCTACTCTCACTTTCTTGGTCATTTCATATTGTCTCCCTAACACATTTCACTCTCCTTCCAACACTCACTCACTCGCTCAATCACGCCCTAGATTACTCACTCAACAGACTACGACACTCACTCATGCCAACAGTCAGGCCAACCCTCACTCACTCTATCACTCATTTTCACTATCATTCATTTTCACCATCTCTCACTCTCATCATGGTGCAACACTCACCCTATCCACCCCATGACTCACCCTCTTTACCCCATAACTCACCCTCTCCACTCCATCACTCACTCTCACTCCCCCCATGTTTTGCTGCTGACAGTCTGGAGGGTACAAGGACCATGAGGAGTTCCACCAGGACATGACCCTGGTCAAGGAGAACTGTGCCGTGTACAACCCCCCCACTAGTCGTGTGTTCCGGGACTGCACCGAGGTCTTCACCTTCTACACACAGGAGAGTGAGAAACTGGCTGACAAGTGGCATAAAGTAAGTCCTTCATCACAATAGCAAGAGAGTTTATTGTTAAACAACAGACTTCATAGACCTATTTCAGAATTTATTGCTTGATTGCAAAATATTTTGTTTAATAATCATTTTTCATTATTTGCTATTTTTTTCTGAATTTTTACAATATTTTGTATAATAAGAGTCTTTATTATTTAACATACAATTTTGTTTGATAAAATAGCATATTTTTCATCACATGTACATTGTGTCAAATGCATATATATTTTAAAATTAATTTCTTGTTTAATGAGAGAATTTTTGGTTCCAGGGACAGGTTAGCTCTCCGCCATTGAAGAAGATTAGAATAGACAAAAGCCCTGGGAAGTCATAACAGAAACTACACGTTAATTGTTAAGTTTGGTTGTTATCTATTTACTCTGTTACCATGGTTACTTTTTTATTTCGATTGTTGAACTGGGAGCCCTTGTTGAAGCTCCAGGACACTGGAAGGAAGATTGTGTTGAGCATGTTTTATGGAGTTCAGGGCTCAAAAGTACTTACAGAAGAGTGCCAATGGCAGTTAGGATTGTAATGCCCTGGCTAAAATGAGGCCACAGTGCCTGAATGGACAGCTAGAAATCATAATGTTTTACCCAGAGTACCCAGTGGCAATGTTTGTCATATGAAGCTACTGTGGATTTACTTGCCTGCAAGTAAACTGGACGACCTGGGCCTAGATTTCCCGAAGCTCTCTTAGTGCTAAGATAGTCGTAACTTAATGTTAATGTATGGCACTTACGACTATCTTAGTGCTAAGAGAGCTTTGAAAATGTAGGCCCTGGCTATGAATCGAAAAAGTGCAAGGAGATTCAGAAATTTAGTAGAATAATATCAGTTTCAGTGAAGAGGTAGGGAATTTCTAAATTTGGTCTGTATGTATCTGGGGTGGGGGGTAACCTGGCATTCGCTCGTCACACTGAAGATTTGAAGCCCATTTCTAGTGTCCCCAGCCGTGATATTGCTGGATTATTGCTAAAAGCGGCGTAAAACTAAATTCTCTCACTCACTGTAGGTAGCTCATGTTCATCCTCAGTTTCTCCAGGGCTAGCCTTTCCTGGATTATTTTCCCATGGTTCTCAAATCATCTGCCCTTGATTTTCATCAGCCTTTTTGATTTGCTAGGTTACTCATTCTGATGGACCAATGGGATTGCGGGTTACAAATCAGCCTCAATATTTGGGTGGCAATATCAACAACATGATTATTTTGAAATTACCAATTGTAAAACTATACCATTTGAAAGCCCTCTACAATAATTTTGATGGCAAGAATGTCTTCAAATCAGGGGTTGGTAATTTCAGATAGGGAAACCAAGGTAATAAATAGATCAATGGCTAAGTGTATGTTCACTGAAATGAGAGCCCAGGAGATATTGAGTGGATGGCTAATATGAAAAAGACATCTGAGTTTAAAGATAAATACGAAAGTATTCCACAGGAGAACTCGGAATCTCCATTCCTGTTCCTGGAATTGATTCTGGTAGATGGCGTCGATACAACTTGGGTCGAGTCCAGCTTTGTCAGTGGGTTGCTGAATCTTGAATCACTAATCAGGTATAAATTATTTTGCTGTTTTGAGTTAAAATGAAAATGATGAGGTTTCAACATTTCAATTACTTTTGTTTTTAAATGCGAACCTGCCAGAAAGCACCAAACCAATGACGTGTTCAAAATCAAAGTTGAGTGTAGCCAAAACACTCGAGTGTAGAGAAAACAGAAACAGATGAGGCAATTCTCAAGAATTCTTATTCTGTTAGCACATTTCTGAATTGGGGGCGGTGGGGTAGTCTAGTGGTTAAAGTGTTCGCTTGTCACACCGAAGATCCAGGTTCGATTCCCCACATGGGTACAATGTGTGAAGCCCATTTCTGGTGTCCCCCCACCATGATATTGCTGGAATATTGCTGGAATATTGCTAAAAGCAGCATAAAACCATACTCACTCAAACTCACATATCTGATTTCTTTAGTTGAAGACAAAGCCTACAGATTTCTACATGAATTCACTGCCTGAAAATCGGTCATGTTGTCCTAAGTGTTCTGAAATGAGGTACTTGAGAACATGCATGCAGATGCCACTTTTTAGTGGCATACTTGATACATGTTGCCAGCAGGCAGCTCTTTTTTTCAGGCAAACACGAGGAAGACAAAGTCGGTATGAATCTATTGTGCTACAATGTATGTCGTGTCACAGTCAGTGTTAGAAAAGTGTTGTATTTCAAGTTTTCTATAGTCCAGGGCTGGAAATAACTTTAAAATTGCTAGTGTACTCCGGTACAGTGGCACAAGTAAAATCACTTGCCCCGATCATTTTTCCACTATACTGGCCGATTTTCTTGATGATTTTTTAAAATAAACAACATAATTAACACTGGAAAGTCAACTGGACACCGGTACAGTGTGATATACAAATTTGCTTGCCCGACAGAAAAAAACAGTGGACTCGGACGTCGGGCAATGGGTTATTTCCACCCCTGTAGTCTCTGAAAGAAGGGTTGGTGGGTAGCCTAGTGGTGACATCATTCGTGCGTGTCAAAGACCTGAGGCATGTTCAGAACCGCGAGTGCCTGCGAATGCTAGCGAACGCTCGATCCTGAACGCCTGTGCCCGTTCGAGCGCCCGCGCATGCACGCGAACCATCCTTACAGTTGCCTCGCCAAGCGAGCCAAGATTGCGACCATGTTTAATGTCATTCGTCTCCACTCGCCTCTTTCCGTAACCTCCAACAAGAAGACATAGAGGATATTTTGTTAATGTTATCAAATAACATGTATATCTCATCGAGTGGTCTGACAAAGTTGATATGTTCACGAGTGGCGCTAACATTAACAAAATATTCTATTTATTATATTTTGATCATTGTTCATAAATGATCGAGACATCGATTTCGTAGTTCGCATTTCGTAGTTCCAGGCAAAAGTGATATTCTACTCAGTGAAAATACCATTTTTATTTTCACCAATATTTACAGTATTTCACCCTTAAGAGTACAATAAAAGAAGCTATTCGGTTTGTCCCGGAATAACACGAGTTTGTCATGAATGGTTTAATGTGACCAAGCGCTCGCGTCCGTTAAGGGCCGATGCGAGCGCTCACGGGAGGCAATAGCTCGGGCGCTTGTGGTTCTGAACACGCCTCCGGGTTCAATTTTCAACATGGGCACATGTTTCTAGTGTCAATCGCTGTGATATTGCTTGCATATTGCTAAAAGCAGCATAAAACCTTACTCACTCACTTACTCTAAAAAGAGTATTACACTTTGAATGTTTATGTCTGTCACGTTGCTGTCTTAATTCTTTTTCATAGAGATCGTCCTTGGGGTACATATATGCACTTTCTGCGGCTGAAAATGTCCTGTGACAGTTGTATCAATGTTTTAATAAAAATATTGTACAATCAATAAAAATCTTTTGTATCTATTATACGTCCCCCACCACGTGAAGTTACCTCCCTGCTATGAACGCTTGAATGACAGCAGAAGGAATGATGATACGAGCCTAGGTGCTTACCTGGTTGGCTGCGCATGCGTAGCAGGGAGGTAACTACACGTGGTGGGGGCCGTATAATAGATAAAAACGATTTTTATTTATTGTACAATTTTTTTTATTAAAACATTGATACAACTGTCACATGACATTTTCAGCCGCATTAAATGCATATATGTACCCCAAGGACAATTCTCTTCAAAGAATTGGAAACCTCTACAGGTTTAGCTAAATTTATGCATTTCTGATGTCCCCTGCCATGATATTGCTGGAATATTGCTAAAAGCGGCGTAAAACCATACTCACTCACTCACTTGAATTTATGGGGGTTGGTCGAGTAGCTTTGTGGTTAAAGCGTTTGCTCGTCATGCAAAAACCCAGGTTCAGTTCCCCACATGGGTACAATATGTGAAGCTCATTTCTGGTGACACCCCACTGTGATATTGCTGGAGTATAGCTTAAAGCGGCATAAAACTAAACTCTCTGACTCACTTAAATGGCCACACCCCCTTTAGTGATACCCTTTTGACTGACTGACAAGAATAGAATTCAGTCAAAACAGATCAGTTGGTCCAGAGGCTCCATCAGCAAGGTGAAGTAATTAACTGTTTTGTGTTCATTTCCATGGAAACCGTTTCTGTGTGTACAATATAGCCTAATGTTAGGATCCATTGACAAAATCAGAATGGCACAGAGTCACACCTGAAATGTTTTTCAGCAGCTTTCATGCAGCAAAAACTGTAATACGTTACTTTTAAATTATTAGTGAAGTAAGTTCTGTTAATGGATTCCCCAGATCGGTACAATGTGTGAAGCCCATTTCTGGTGTCTCCTGTCGTGATATTGCTGGAATATTGCTATAAACGGAGTAAAACTAAACTCACTCACTCTTTTAATGGACAATTGTGTGTCGATGTGTAAGGGGTGTTGAAGGATGTTTTTCTTGATATAATTCCATGGAACTGTTTATATCCTTCTACTATTGCTTTCAAACCAGGGATATTGCAGCTGCTCACGCTTATAAAAATAGAAGTAACTTGCATTTCTGTAGTGCCTTGATCGAGAGAACTGTTTCAGAATTTCATGCAGTGTTTTGGAAATTGTTTTCAGTTGTTCGGTTAATGTTTGTGGTTGTTTAGTCAGTTTTCAAATGCACACATTCTTTTGCATGGACTTTGTATGACCATGAATACCACAATATATATTTGATAGGTCCTGGGAGAAATATTAAGTTGCGATGTCATAATACATTTTCCCATTACAGAATCTCACTATGAGATTGTAGTATACTGAGGGGAAAAAATAAGGGATCACATGAAAGCACAAGTGTTCCTTTATTTTTTTCCAGGTTTCTTCACAAGCTTGGTATCGGATAGCTCATGAAGAAACCTGGAAAAAAATAAAGGAACACTTGTGCTTTCATGTGATCCCTTATTTTTTCCCCTCAGTATATCACTGGAGGGAGGATACTGGTGTTTCTATTAGTGTATTGTTATCGTTAAGACAGTTGATTTACCGAATACTTGATAGTAGTACTGTGTATGAGGGCCTTGTCCCACAAGGGGTAAAGTAACTCCTAATTACAGCGGGTAGTGTTACAGTAAGTTGAGTCACAGTTGTCTCATCACTGTGTGAAATGGGGCTGAATCAGCTGTTCTTGGTTTGTGTTTGGACAGCTCCTGAGGCTGATACCCCCTATGCTGTATAGTTGGCAAGGGTTTTGTGAATCTCATTCATGGTCTGTGTCTTATAGTGTTGGGAATTGGTTAAAATCTCATAATTGATGATTGGTTCATTACAACCGATCAATCATCGAAAATAATTGGTTAGCGTCATTTATGAAATTTGTTAATGCACAAAAAAATAAGGAAAAAAACATGTAGTTCTTTGGGGGCTTTTTGGCAGAATTTCACTTCTTTAAAGGATGACTATGTTAGGAACATAAATTTCTTAGAGCCTTTAAGATAAATTCAATCATGACTTGAAATGAGCTTGTAGTGCTTACAAAATGTAACAGACAAAACCAACCATGTGACAAATATTGTTAATGAAAACAAGTGTTCCAAAATTGGTTGTGTTCGATTATGAGAAATTATGATCGATTGCTTGGTCGTTTAGTCACTACGACCAATCTTCGATTATTTCAATTAATCTGACCACCACTAGTGTCTTATGACTGGATTGAACAGCTAATCATTGTTAGTTCAAATATTATCAGTTAGGGACAATCATGTTCACAGTACTCAAGTCATGCTAAGATATACCTTCAATTTGAATTCTTTACATGGTAAAATATATGTAATTCAACGCACACAAATCACAGGAAGTTTAATACCAGTTTCATCAATATTTTAATTGGAATGTGGCTGAAATACTGCTGAAGTGACTATATTTTAACATGCTTATTTATTAAGTTAAAAGAAATTGTGGTGGGAGACTTTTTGTTCACCGGTGAATTAAGTTTTATATTGCTCATGACATCTGTGTACAAAAGTTGTTCAAGGATAGGAGTTTTAGATGTATAGTTGAACTCTTTAGAGGGTGTTTTGTTATGAAGCGATACTGCCCCCACCATACTCATTTTCTGTCGTAACTTATTTCACCAATTCTGTGGGAGTCATTACAATCCCAGCAACCAGTCATAATGAACTTTATCCAGGGTTCCAGATAAGGGCTGTATCGGCGTATGTACAGATATAAAATATGCACGATACAGTAGGAAATAATTTAGAAAACGTGACAGATACGCACCACAGCAATTGTGTAGTCTTAGAATCATTTACAGACATATTAAGTATTGTTTTATTGTTTATTGACCTGTTTACACAAGAGTAGCAATGTTGTAGTGCATATATGAAATGAAACACAAGATTACTGATAAGCCAAATTCCATTCAGTACTCAAAATCTACTCTTAAGTTTTTCCAGTACTCCTATTTTGAAAAAAATAAGGAGTATGTACTCCTGATGTTGAAAAATTATCTGGAGCCCTGTTTATCTGTTTATTGTATCCCGTTTCAAAACATATATCTGACAAGCCTCTAAACAGGGTGGTAGGGTAGCCTAGTGGTTATGGTGCTCAGTAGGACCTGGGTTTGATTCCCTACATAAGTGCGAAGTGCGAAGCCCATTTCTTGTGTTCCGGCCATGATATTGCTAAAAGTGGCGTAAAACCGTTCTCGAGTAAATGCACTTCCTCTCCAGCAACAATCATCTGCCAGTCACCAAAGTTTGTGTGTTCAGTTCAAAATTAACAAACGAAACAGCATTGTTGAGAGTTTCCCTGTATCAACTCAATGCAGATGTTTACGTAACATTTGGTATCTAAACCACTTCTTCTGTCTCATGGTCTCTTTGATAGGTTATGTTTAAAAGGGCTCTTTGAGAATGAACACTACTTTCAGTGTTATTTTATCACTTCACACTCACGATCATTGTTCAAAACCATGTATATTTCACACCTTGTTGAAAGTTATCAGCAGTTTCGATAAACACTCAGTATATTTCTTAAAGTGGCTTCATGTGTTCCTGTTGATATGCCAAATACTTAATGTAGTTTCCAAAACATGACAATTATATCTATGATATGCAAAAATTTACTCAATAGAATATTTTTGTAATGTTTGTAATATGTCGCCTAACAGGTGGAGAAACACAGTCACATGTTCAGTATTTAATGGAGACTCATAAGATACCACTTTCTACATGACTAATATTATTTCATTGTTAATATGTATATATTTCATTGTAGTAATGTACATAATGTTTATAATTTTATGTAATAAAATATGAACAAATTAGCCAGTGTTTTTTCCCCTTTTTATTAGAAACTAGACTTATGAATATAATGTCAGAAAATTCAGAGAAACCATGTGCTGTCACTGCAGGATGCAGTCAGTAATGTTGACCAGCCTGTACAGGCATCCAACGTTTAATCTTATCAGTTGTTAGGGAGATGCATCCTCATCCATCACATACTATACACTGCTACACCATCTACTGTTGGGCAAATGTTTTGGTGGGACAGTGGTTGCTCGACATGCCAAAGCCTTGGGTTCAGTTCCCAATATGGGTATAGTGTGAAGACCATTGTTGGTGCCCCCTGCTGTGATATTGTTGGAATATTGCTAACAGTAGCACAAAACCATACTCACTCACATAAGACGTGTCTGTAACAAAGTATATGTTTTTTCTATGTGCTCCAGTGAGATCTATTAAGACGAAAGGTTGGTCACTATGGTAACTAGAAGAAATGACTGTCAATTGCAGGCATTTATTATTGCATTACAATTACATGGAATTGACAAATATTACTACAAACCAGGGCCTAGATTTTCGAAGCTCCCTTAGCCCTAAGATAGTCTAAGTTAATGTTAACGTATGGCACTTACGATTATCTTAGCGCGCTAAGAGAGCTTCGAAAATCTAGGCTCAGATCAATATATGGCCACTGAGCTATAGACTGATCAACAAAGAATCCCCTTGCAACCTTACAACTTACAGATATGTTTACTAAGTGATATAGTCAGTGCTAAAAAATAGCCAGGTGTTGGTGTCCGTGAGATTTGCCCCTGTAGCACTGGCCCTGATTTCTCGAAACAAACTTAAGTTTGAGTTTTTACTCAAATTTGAGAAAACGCAGGAAAAAGCATTTCCCAGAATGAACTGAAATCGATATTAAACTCAAACATTGTAGACAATTTGAGTTTGGTGGATAGATTACTTAAGTTGTTTGGGCTTTTTTATTTTAAAATTGCAATTGACTTAAAAATTCAGCCATTTCAAATTGTCAAACTCAGTTTGAAATCTGAGTAAAAACTTAAGTTTGTTTGGGCCTGGAATCCCAAACTACTGTATAAATTTGATTAACCCTTCGTCTTTTGTGATGAGCACGGGTGGCCCTGTCATCGAGGGAGTCATAATTCTCCCCGTTGAGAGTTGTGTTCCTTTGGCAGAAACCCATGCTTGTGAGTTCAAATCTTGGTTCGCCTCCATTAGGTCAAGGTTTGCCAGCACCATCTTGGGTTTCCCAAAAGAAGTTGATATCTGAGTTCTGCATCAATTTGGGCTTTCCACTCAATGAAGCATACGTTCTGTAAGGCAACTTAAATACTCCCTCTCCTGTCTTACACGTCTTTTAATGATTACTGTGAACACAGAGTATAACAGTGAGGCTATGCACTGCCAGATTGCACAATGTCCCTCAGCACTGTGTACAGTTTCTGTGCTGTTGCTCGTCCTTTCAGTGTCAACAAAATGGCTGCCTTGTCCTTCCCGCACTTGGCTCTACTTTCCGTCACAGACAACTTGTCTTGACAGGAGGTGGACCAGCACTTACAGATGTCGGCCTGAAAATACGCCAGACATGATCACAAGATGAACAAGGAGAGTTCTATGGATATACAACTTCTTTATTATCAATATGATCGGTGTAGCTACTAACACCGTTATCAAGCAACTCTCCTCGTTGTTCAGAACACCAACTTCTAAATGCCACTCAAAGAAGCTGTCAGATGCAGTTTTAGATAGGCATTTAGAATCGGGAGGAACATGAACACATGACTCTTTTTATGGGTAACTTCCCGTACTATTGTCACATTTCAGAGCTACGTCTTGCTCCTTCATCAGGTGAATGAAGTTTCAGAAGTTTTAACCTGATGGAGGAGCAAGACGTAGCTCTTGAATGTGACAAAGCATAAAAGAAGATGTTATCCACTAAACATTCATCCGACGTAACAGGGTTGGCCCCAGCAACTTGTAATGAAGCCTGATCATCTCCCGACTTTAGTGGAATTTGACCATGCTTGCAACATTGTTCTCACCATGGCTTGTGGGGCTGTTATCAATGCGTAGGATGTCCGTTCTCCATCAGAAACAAGAACTAGTGGCTTGGAGATCTCTATAGCAGAAAGGGCTTTCATCATCTGAAACATGCAACACAATTTGAATGATGATTGACTGACATAAGGGAGCTAACTCTAATGTTTTGCTACTCAGGTAGTGACAGTTTAGAATCGAGTGACAGTTGAAATGAATGGTACAGTGTGTATTGGTGGCAGTTTGTTGTTTAATATATCATATTAAACCTCAGAGTTGCCTCCCTTCAATACATAATATTGAACTCCTGGTAGGGTTCTTGACTAGGTAGGACTGCAGAATCGTGGAACCCCAGTGATTCCGTCATCTTAATGGCTGTGCAGAGTTGCCTCCCTTGAATCCACAAAACTGCTCTTATTTGATCAACGGTTTGCATGCACTGCATGAGCTACTTACTTGAGGAAAAAGAAAAACATCTAAGATAACCTTTGGGATTTGGTGCTACATACTGAAATACTGAGTTAATGAAGTCGTTTAGAGTAAATCCCAAACCCTGTCTTCATGTACTCTTCTCTTAATGTTGATTTACACATCACAGACCCACATGTCATTGCATGTATATATATTCTATCATATATACTATTCACACTTTGCTAAGGATCAAATCATGGATTCAACAGAAAACTATGATGTGGGGTCAAATTTGGTTTAAATATCTAAGCTTATTGTAAGCATGGATCCAAGGTTTCAGTATGTTATTTCACCTTGTGGATCCCATACCTGCTATTGACAGGTGTTGTTTATTTGTCAAAGACTCGTTCCATGATTTGCAAAATGGTTGATTGGTGCCATGAAAATGGTTTTTATGGTTACTCTTGTATCAGGTGCATAAGGTTAGCTTAAACTGACTATTTGTCTAATGAGAGGTTACCATATTATTATTTAGCCAGTTTTAAATGAATACAATTTCAAATTATAAATCTACGTTTAAGTAAAGTTGTGAATTTTTCTGATCCTTATCAAAGTGTGAGTAGTATATTATATAATCTACAATCATCACAGGTGTGTGAAACACACTTGTGTGACAGGAATAGACTGAGAAATATGACACGATGGCCTGCGGTACACATCCCTTACCAGTTTTCCATCAAACGTGAAATGCTGCAAGATGACGTCCTCGGAGCTGTTAGAGACGAGTCCCAGGACCATCTGTAACCCAGGACATGTAGCAATCTGTTACAGTCAATTTATAACGAATAATAACCCTACTTGACATGTCAAAAAAACAACACATGATTATTTAGAGGCTGTAATGACAGCTGCCATATTGCTGACTGTATTGTGTTGATACTCCCACACTCACTCATGCAGTAACCCATGCACTCACTCATGCACTCACATCCAACACGCATTCTGGGATCTATGTCTCTTGCCTGAGGTTTTATTACGGGTGAGTGAGTTTGGTTTTACGCCGCTTGTTGCAATATTAGATATTGTTGTCTGAGAGACTTCCCGTGGGCGTCTCGGTGGATAAGGGGAATATAAAAGGATAATATAAAATATAAAAGGATATGTGCCGTATAGGGACTCAGGTGCTGTCACAATCGTCTTCAAGGGCGAAGAAGGAGAGAGTGACAAATATGGCCGATCATGTGACCATTTGGGCACCAAAGGGAGGTAAGGGACGCTACATATGGGTGAGTGATTTTACGTCCGCCTTTTTAGAAGGGAATTTCAAGGGATTTCAAGTGTTCCACTATCATTCGCAAAAGGAAGGAGACAAGAATAATTAGCATGAGTCAGGATATGCATAAAATATCAAGTTTAGTCAGAAAATTACATGCTTCCTACAAACTGATCTTCCGTGTGGGGCAAGAATGTTGATCTGAAAGCCACCAGGAGACCATTACCTGCTTGACACTACTAGACATGAGGGATGTAAGTTTGAACTACTTCCCTCACAACATCTCCATCCACCACCACCACCACCACCACCACCACCACCACACTAAGTGAGTGTAAAACTCAATATGTGAGATGTGTTACACACTATAAGATGCTTCACTCTATGTCCACCTGTACTAAGTGTTCTAATCAAAGTGACTACAGAAACATGTAAGTGAACTAACTACAAAATCTTTATCCTACTGTTATACAGTTCAAGCCACCCTCAGTCACTCAATCTCTCACTTCCCTATCCCTACCTCACTCACTAATCCATCCTCCCTACCTCACTCAATCACTCACCTGTTGTAGGGAGGCGAGTTTGTTCTGCTCTGTCCTGATCCTTGACACTGTCACATCCAGCTCCTCCCGACCCGGTCACTCACTCACTCACCTGTTGTAGGGAGGCTGTCTGCAGTTTGTTCTGCTCCGTCCTGATCCTGGACACTGTCACATCCAGCTCCTCCCGACCAGAACCCGGACCTGGTCACTCACTCACTCACTCACTCACTCACCTGTTGTAGGGAGGCTGTCTGCAGTTTGTTCTGCTCCGTCCTGATCCTGGACACTGTCACATCCAGCTCCTCCCGGACCCGGTCCCTCACTAACTTGGGCAACAAGTCTTGAGACAAACTCTGGAAAAAGGAAAGATTAACTTCAAACTTACTGATGGAGATACAAGACACTCTGTCTGGTCACCTCATCTTTTTACACTGGACTCAAACAGGTGCCAGTGTATAGAAGGACCATACTGGGTACCCCTGCACTTACTGTATTTATGTCCTTGACCTTCTCCATCCATGAGTCAATGTTCCCTCCAGACTTGACCTCTGACACCAGCTGTGACAACCTTGACTCCAGCGCTTCTCCTTTTTCTATGGCCTGGAAGTGATCACGATAATAGTTAGTGAGTGAGTTTAGTTTTACGCCACACTCAGCAATATTCCAGCTATATGGTGGCGGTCTGTAAATAATCGAGTCTGGACCAGACAATCCAGTGATCAACAGCATGAGCATCGATCTCATCACCATAATACATATAATTGGAGACACTTGACTGTTTAATGAGCAGACATTATTCATTTTCATAATATTGTTTGAAGGTGTCTCTTGTCAAACTTCTTAAACTTACATGTTCGTATGTAGAAAATAGAATCTACATGTACAGTCGTTGTCACTCACTCTCAAACGCTTTAGCCCACAATATATAGAGGATATCATATGAGTGCCCATGTCATACTATGTTTACGACACGAGTGCCTAATTGTTGGTATTTCCAGAGCGAAAAGGCGAGGGATATACTGATGCACGAGTGTCATAAGCATAGTATGATATGGGCACAAATATAATATTCTGTTTATTTCAGAAGTTGTAAAATTGAGGAAAATTAACCCAAATCTACTTTCAAACATAGGCTGGCAACCCGCCGTTGCAGCACGTCGCAGAAGAACATGACCTCATAGCCTTGTTCATGACGTCACGTCACGATGACAAAGTGATATTTTGCCAAAGGGCATCGTGTGAAAAATATGAACCCGCGTAGGTAATAAATCAGAATATGCATAGCAATATAGATACCTGTATCTTAATAAATTGCATTACTATTTCTATGCTGATACCCAGCCCTACTGATTACACACCTGTCTGGCTACATGCCCCGTCACACATGTGGCCCTCTTGGTTTCCCTGTGCCACGCCCTTTAGGTTCACCACACAGAAGCTGTCAAGGTCGCTGGTGTTGGTCACATGACTGCAAACAGGAGACACACCACTACTTATAGGCAGACACTCAATGTCATTTACAATACATAAATAAACACTTCACCAAAGTCAGACCAATGTTTATATGGCACAGTGTTGTCTATCGAAGATGTTGTGAGGAATTGATTGAGCGTTGAGAATTCTTCAGGCACCAATCATAATTTATGGCCTTTTTTTTGTTTTTGTTTTTTGTTGTTGTTTTTTGTGGGGACAGGAGTGATGATTTTAAGGGGGGGATTGGGTTCACCCATTTACTTCTGGGGAGGCTACTCCATAAAAATCATCGTCATCCGTCCAGCCATACATTATTAATAGTACCTTAAATGCATACTTGTAAATATTTATAATATTTTTGTTTATTCTTGTGTGTACATGACTATATAAGCAGCCTGTGAAGTCAAAACTTACAACAATATATTTCATTTGTTTATGGAGTTCTAAATATAACACACAAGTCAATTCTTAAATAATCAGACACTTCCAAAAGTTTGAAAACTGAAATCTTAACAATAGCTTTCCACTGTACATTCGGACCATGTAATACAATTTGAATATTTTTAGAGGGTTCCCTACTAAAATTGCTAAGACATTAGGGTTTCCGAGTCTTGATCATAAGGGGTGTTACTATGTATGAACACTTACGTTCCACCACACAACTCAAGAGATGTCAAGGGAGATAACTCCCCACCAATCCTAATCACTTGAACAGGAGACGGATAGTCCTGAAAAAGAACAGTGAATCTTTCAGCAGATTCTTTATGTCTACTGTAGCCAGTCTTTCTTTCTTAGGTAACTGCTGTTACAGACTATGGGACATGGAAATACTAAGATAGAATTTTCAGATATTCTTTTTTGTTTTTCAAAAACTTTGTCTTGAAGAAACTATTGTGTGTACATTTTTTGTAGTGAACACAAGTTTGTTCTTGGAAGAATATAAAACAGTGCCTTTCAGAACTGCTTTTACTGTACTTTTCATTATTTAAGTGTCCATAAATAACATCTACCGATAAGAGTGCTGAAGAAGCTTTCAGACAGAAAAGAATCCCTTTGATATCAGACTGAATGAGTGTTTTATGTGAATGAAGTGACGCATCAGGCACATCATAGTAGACCACCTCCGTGGTGTAGTGGTTAGAGCGTTCGCCCGGAGTGTGGAAGGTCGCGGGTTCGATCCCCAACCGCGTCATACTAAAAGACGTTAAAATACGGTACTTGTTGGTCCCTGTCTGGCGCCCGGCATTAATGGGTACAACAAGGACTGGTCGGCTCGGAGTCAGTATAATGTGTCTGAGTGGGGTATTCATGCTTCACTGCGGCATGGTATCTCAGTGGGCTAGCACTATAAAAGCAGCTTCAGTCTGGGCTAGTACAAGCAGCCGCACATACACATACACACGCATGCACGTCGTCATATGAGCGAAATATTCTCATGCACGACGTTAAACCCAATTCCACCACCACCACCACATCATAGTAGGGCACTAGGCAGAATGTCAGTGCGGGAAATAAACCAAGGCGTTCAGCAGGACAAGTTAACACTTTACTCACTAAGTTACCCACAATTAATATGAAAAGGAGACATACCTCATCCTCCATCATTGTGAGGTCCTCCATCGCCATGGCAGCGTTCAGCTCCATCTGCAGGCGTGACACACTGTGACCTTCACCTATATGTTGTTGCACCAGACTCTCAATGGCAGCTGTTTGTTCCTGATTCACCGTGCCCTTGTGTCAAGATCGACATTATTAGATAGTAGGGGTGACTATTGACGGGGAAACAACTATTGCGATAGCGATAGTCTATTGCAACATACTATTGCGATAGCGATAGTCTATTGCAACATACTATTGCGATAGCGATAGTCTATTGCAACATACTATTGCGATAGCGATAGTCTATTGCAACATACTATTGCGATAGCGATAGTCTATTGCAACATACTATTGTGATAGTGATAGTCTATTGCAACAGACTATTGCGATAGCAACATACTATTGCGATAGCGATAGTCTATTGCAACATACTATTGCTATAGCGATAGTCTATTGCAACAGACTATTGTGATAGCGATAGTCTATTGCAACAGACTATTGTGATAGCGATAGTCTATTGCAACAGACTATTGTGATGGCAATAGTCAATTGCAACATACTATTGTGATAGCGATAGTCTATTGCAACATACTATTGTGATGGCGATAGTCTATTGCAACATACTATTGTGATGGCGATAGTCTATTGCAACAGACTATTGCGATGGCGATAGACTATTGCAACAGACTATTGTGATAGCAATAGTCTATTGCAACATACTATTGTGATAGCGATAGTCTATTGCAACATACTATTGTGATAGCGATAGTCTATTGCAACATACTATTGTGATAGCGATAGTCTATTGCAACATACTATTGTGATAGCGATAGGTCTGTTGCAACATACTATTGTGATGGCGATAGTCTATTGCAACATACTATTGTGATAGCGATAGTCTATTGCAACATACTATTGTGATAGCGATAGTCTATTGCAACATACTATTGTGATGGCGATAGTCTATTGCAACATACTATTGTGATAGCGATAGTCTATTGCAACATACTATTGTGATAGCGATAGTCTATTGCAACATACTATTGTGATGGCGATAGTCTATTGCAACATACTATTGTGATAGCGATAGTCTATTGCAACATACTATTGTGATAGCGAAAGTCTATTGCAACATATACTATTGTGATAGCGATAGTCTATTGCAACATACTATTGCGATAGCGATAGTCTATTGCAACATACTATTGTGATAGCGATAGTCTATTGCAACATACTATTGTGATGGCGATAGTCTATTGCAACATACTATTGTGATAGCGATAGTCTATTGCAACATACTATTGTGATAGCGATAGTCTACTGCAACATACTATTGTGATAGCGATAGTCTATTGCAACATACTATTGTGATAGCGATAGTCTACTGCAACACACTATTGTGATAGCGACAGTCTACTGCAACATACTATTGTGATAGCGATAGTCTATTGCAACATACTATTGTGATAGCGATAGTCTATTGCAACATACTATTGTGATAGCGATAGTCTATTGCAACAGACTATTGTGATGGCGATAGTCTATTGCAACATACTATTGTGATGGCGATAGTCTATTGCAACATACTATTGTGATAGCGATAGTCTATTGCAACATACTATTGTGATAGCGATAGTCTATTGCAACATACTATTGTGATGGCGATAGTCTATTGCAACATACTATTGTGATAGCGATAGTCTATTGCAAAATACTATTGTGATAGCGATAGTCTATTGCAACATACTATTGTGATGGCGATAGTCTATTGCAACATACTATTGTGATAGCGATAGTCTATTGCAACATACTATTGTGATGGCGATAGTCTATTGCAACATACTATTGCGATAGTGATAGTCTATTGCAACATACTATTGTGATAGCGATAGTCTATTGCAACATACTATTGTGATAGCGATAGTCTATTGCAACATACTATTGTGATAGCGATAGTCTATTGCAACATACTATTGTGATAGCGATAGTCTATTGCAACATACTATTGTGATGGCGATAGTCTATTGCAACATACTATTGTGATAGGGATAGTCTATTGCAACATACTATTGTGATAGCGATAGTCTATTGCAACATACTATTGTGATGGCGATAGTCTATTGCAACATACTATTGTGATGGCGATAGTCTATTGCAACATACTATTGTGATGGCGATAGTCTATTGCAACATACTATTGTGATAGCGATAGTCTATTGCAACATACTATTGTGATAGCGATAGTCTATTGCAACATACTATTGTGATGGCGATAGTCTATTGCAGCACATACTATTGTGATAGCGATGGTCTGTTGCAACATACTATTGTGATAGCGATAGTCTATTGCAACATACTATTGTGATAGCGATAGTCTATTGCAACATACTATTGCGATGGCGATAGTCTATTGCAACATACTATTGTGATAGCGATAGTCTATTGCAACATACTATTGTGATGGCGATAGTCTATTGCAACAGACTATTGTGATAGCGATAGTCTATTGCAACAGACTACTGTGATAGTGATAGTCTATTGCAACATACTATTGTGATAGCGATAGTCTATTGCAACAGACTATTGTGATAGCGATAGTCTATTGCAACAGACTATTGTGATAGCGATAGTCTATTGCAACATACTATTGTGATAGCGATAGTCTGTTGCAACATACTATTGTGATAGCGATGGTCTATTGCAACATACTATTGTGATGGCGATAGTCTGTTGCAACATACTATTGTGATAGCGATAGTCTATTGCAACATACTATTGTGATAGCGATGGTCTATTGCAACATACTATTGTGATGGCGATAGTCTATTGCAACATACTATTGTGATAGCGATAGTCTATTGCAACATACTATTGTGATAGCGATAGTCTGTTGCAACATACTATTGTGATGGCGATAGTCTGCTGCAACATACTATTGTGATATGCGATAGGTCTATTGCAACATACTATTGTGATAGCGATAGTCTGTTGCAACATACTATTGTGATAGTGATAGTCTATTGCAACATACTATTGTGATGGCGATGGTCTGTTGCAACATACTATTGTGATGGCGATAGTCTATTGCAACATACTATTGTGATAGCGATGGTCTATTGCAACATACTATTGTGATGGTGATAGTCTATTGCAACATACTATTGTGATAGCGATAGTCTATTGCAACATACTATTGTGATAGTGACAGTTTATTGCAACATACTATTGTGATAGCGATAGTCTATTGCAACATACTATTGTGATAGCGATAGTCTATTGCAACATACTATTGTGATGGTGATAGTCTATTGCAACATACTATTGTGATAGCGATAGTCTATTGCAACATACTATTGTGATAGTGACAGTTTATTGCAACATACTATTGTGATAGCGATAGTCTATTGCAACATACTATTGTGATAGCGATAGTCTATTGCAACATACTATTGTGATAGCAATAGTCTATTGCAACATACTATTGTGATGGCGATAGTCTATTGCAACATACTATTGTGATAGCGATAGTCTATTGCAACATACTATTGTGATAGCGATAGTCTATTGCAACATACTATTGTGATAGCGATGGATAGTCTATTGCAACAGACTATTGTGATGGCGATAGTCTATTGCAACATACTATTGTGATGGCGATAGTCTATTGCAACATACTATTGTGATAGCGATAGTCTATTGCAACATACTATTGTGATAGCGATAGTCTATTGCAACATACTATTGTGATGGCGATAGTCTATTGCAACATACTATTGTGATGGCGATAGTCTATTGCAACATACTATTGTGATGGCGATAGTCTATTGCAACATACTATTGCGATAGCGATAGTCTATTGCAACATACTATTGTGATAGCGATAGTCTATTGCAACATACTATTGTGATAGCGATAGTCTATTGCAACATACTATTGTGATGGCGATAGTCTATTGCAACATACTATTGTGATAGCGATAGTCTATTGCAACATACTATTGTGATGGCGATAGTCTATTGCAACATACTATTGTGATAGTGATGAGTCTATTGCAACATACTATTGTGATGGCGATGGTCTATTGCAACATACTATTGTGATAGCGATAGTCTATTGCAACATACTATTGTGATGGCGATAGTCTATTGCAACATACTATTGTGATAGCGATAGTCTATTGCAACATACTATTGTGATGGCGATAGTCTATTGCAACTGCATACTATTGCGATAGGCTAGTCTATTGCAACATACTATTGTGATAGCGATAGTCTGTTGCAACATACTATTGTGATGGCGATAGTCTGTTGCAACATACTATTGTGATGGCGATGGTCTCTGTTGCAACATACTATTGTGATAGCGATAGTCTATTGCAACATACTATTGTGATAGCGATGAGTCTATTGCAACATACTATTGTGATGGCGATAGTCTATTGCAACATACTATTGTGATAGCGATAGTCTATTGCAACATACTATTGTGATAGGCGATAGTCTATTGCAACATACTATTGTGATGGCGATGATAGTCTATTGCAACATACTATTGTGATGGCGATAGTCTGTTGCAACATACTATTGTGATGGCGATAGTCTGTTGCAACATACTATTGTGATGGCGATAGTCTATTGCAACATACTATTGTGATAGCGATAGTCTATTGCAACATACTATTGTGATGGCGATAGTCTATTGCAGCATACTATTGTGATAGCGATAGTCTATTGCAACATACTATTGTGATAGCGATAGTCTATTGCAACATACTATTGTGATAGCGATAGTCTATTGCAACATACTATTGTGATAGCGATAGTCTATTGCAACATACTATTGTGATGGCGATAGTCTATTGCAACATACTATTGTGATAGCGATAGTCTATTGCAACAGACTATTGTGATAGCGATAGTCTATTGCAACAGACTACTGTGATAGTGATAGTCTATTGCAACATACTATTGTGATAGCGATAGTCTATTGCAACAGACTATTGTGATAGCGATAGTCTATTGCAACAGACTATTGTGATAGCGATAGTCTATTGCAACATACTATTGTGATGGCGATAGTCTATTGCAACATACTATTGCGATAGGGATAGTCTATTGCAACATACTATTGTGATAGCGATAGTCTATTGCAACATACTATTGTGATGGCGATAGTCTATTGCAACATACTATTGTGATGGCGATAGTCTATTGCAACATACTATTGTGATAGCGATAGTCTATTGCAACATACTATTGTGATAGCGATAGTCTATTGCAACATACTATTGTGATAGCGATAGTCTATTGCAACATACTATTGTGATGGCGATAGTCTATTGCGACATACTATTGTGATAGCGATAGTCTATTGCAACATACTATTGTGATAGCGATAGTCTATTGCAACATACTATTGTGATAGCGATAGTCTATTGCAACATACTATTGCGATAGCGATAGTCTATTGCAACATACTATTGTGATAGCGATAGTCTATTGCAACATACTATTGTGATAGCGATAGTCTATTGCAACAGACTATTGTGATAGCGATAGTCTATTGCAACAGACTACTGTGATAGTGATAGTCTATTGCAACATACTATTGTGATAGCGATAGTCTATTGCAACAGACTATTGTGATAGCGATAGTCTATTGCAACAGACTATTGTGATAGCGATAGTCTATTGCAACATACTATTGTGATAGCGATAGTCTATTGCAACATACTATTGTGATAGCGATAGTCTATTGCAACATACTATTGTGATGGCGATAGTCTATTGCAACATACTATTGTGATAGCGATAGTCTATTGCAACATACTATTGTGATAGCGATAGTCTATTGCAACATACTATTGTGATAGCGATAGTCTATTGCAACATACTATTGTGATAGCGATAGTCTATTGCAACATACTATTGTGATAGCGATAGTCTATTGCAACATACTATTGTGATAGCGATAGTCTATTGCAACATACTATTGTGATGGCGATAGTCTACTGCAACATACTATTGTGATAGCGATAGTCTATTGCAACATACTATTGTGATAGTGATAGTCTATTGCAACATACTATTGTGATAGTGATAGTCTATTGCAACATACTATTGTGATAGCGATAGTCTATTGCAACATACTATTGTGATGGCGATAGTCTATTGCAACATACTATTGTGATAGCGATAGTCTATTGCAACATACTATTGTGATGGTGATAGTCTATTGCAACATACTATTGTGATAGCGATAGTCTATTGCAACATACTATTGTGATAGTGACAGTTTATTGCAACATACTATTGTGATAGCGATAGTCTATTGCAACATACTATTGTGATAGCGATAGTCTATTGCAACATACTATTGTGATGGTGATAGTCTATTGCAACATACTATTGTGATAGCGATAGTCTATTGCAACATACTATTGTGATAGTGACAGTCTATTGCAACATACTATTGTGATAGCGATAGTCTATTGCAACATACTGTTGTGATAGCGATAGTCTATTGCAACATACTATTGTGATAGCAATAGTCTATTGCAACATACTATTGTGATGGCGATAGTCTATTGCAACATACTATTGTGATAGCGATAGTCTATTGCAACATACTATTGTGATAGCGATAGTCTATTGCAACATACTATTGTGATAGCGATAGTCTATTGCAACAGACTATTGTGATGGCGATAGTCTATTGCAACATACTATTGTGATGGCGATAGTCTATTGCAACATACTATTGTGATAGCGATAGTCTATTGCAACATACTATTGTGATAGCGATAGTCTATTGCAACATACTATTGTGATGGCGATAGTCTATTGCAACATACTATTGTGATGGCGATAGTCTATTGCAACATACTATTGTGATGGCGATAGTCTATTGCAACATACTATTGCGATAGCGATAGTCTATTGCAACAGACTATTGTGATAGCGACAGTCTATTGCAACATACTATTGTGATAGCGATAGTCTATTGCAACATACTATTGTGATAGCGATAGTCTATTGCAACATACTATTGTGATAGCAATAGTCTATTGCAACATACTATTGTGATGGCGATAGTCTATTGCAACATACTATTGTGATAGCGATAGTCTATTGCAACATACTATTGTGATAGCGATAGTCTATTGCAACAGACTATTGTGATAGCGATAGTCTATTATGACCAACTATTGCAATACTATTGCAATAGTTTTTTCTCCTTGAATTGTCTCACTTGAAGTCATTTCTCAAATGAATGTATAGTTAATATGAAATAAAAACAAGTTGCAATAGTTTCAGTCTCTTTTAATAACTGACAGGAAACTTGAAACCCTGATCAAGTAAACAGTCAAGTTTATTTAAGTTTGTTAACAGGGGCGGATAACTCTAAATCAAAGTGAACAAATCTGGTACTTCCTGTATTTTACGCCGCACATTTATCAACGGAAGTCAATTACTAAACTATCGATAGTCACACATTCTATCGTTGCATCGATAGTTTTTCGTTTCTACCATCGATTATTTTCTATCGGAGATGCAACAATTGCAATCCATCGATAGCTTCATGCATCATTACAGCCCTATGAGATAGGTTGTACTGAATGACTCTTAGCAATTTTAGTGAAACCAATGATCAATATTATTAGATTGCCAAGTCATAAACAAGGTCCTTGTGCCGAATCACTTTCACTAATTAAAGTAAAACCAGCTTGGAGAAATCCTTCAGTAAACATTCTGGCTAGATGAAACAAGAATATATAATTTACATACCATTGATGCAAAATCGAAGGAGAACTTGTTGTCCTGGACATCAGACCCGAGCTGCTTTGTGTCCCGCAACACCGTCCGCAATACTGCATGCAGGAGGTGTGTCCCTGTGTGGCTACACATGTGCCCCACCCGCCTCATCTGGTGGGGGATAGAGATAATGAGATTATAACCTGTAGATGATGGGGTTTATACCAACAACAAACAGGTAATTACCTGTAGATGATGGGGTTTACACCAACAACAAACAGGTAATTACCTGTAGATGATGGGGTTTACACCAACAACAAACAGGTAATTACCTGTAGATGATGGGGTTTACACCAACAACAAACAGGTAATTACCTGTAGATGATGGGGTTTACACCAACAACAAACAGGTAATTACCTGTAGATGATGGGGTTTACACCAACAACAAACAGGTAATTACCTGTAGATGATGGAGTTTATATCAACAACAAACAGGTAATTAGCTATAGATGATGAGGTTTACACCAACAACAAACAGGTAATTACCTGTAGATGATCGGGTTTATACCAACAACAAACAGGTAATTACCTGTAGATGATAGGGTCTACACCAACAACAAACAGGTAATTACCTGTAGATAGGGATTATGAAAACAAACACTAGGCATGTCATACCAGACATAACAAGACATTTGACTGACTGACTGAGTGAGTTTGGTTTTACGCCGCTCTTAGCAATATTCCAGCAACATCACAGCAGGGGACACCAGAAATGGGCTTCACACAATGTACCCATGTGGGGATTCGAACCCAGGTCTTCGGCGTGACGAGCCAACGCTTTGACCACTAGGCTACCCCACCGCCCCAACAAGACATTTGACGACAAAAGGTATACAACAAGCAGTTGTCACGCCAACAGTATGACAAGTTGAACACGCCAACAGTCTGTTGACCTTCTATGAATGTAATGGCGACAAAGGTTAGTGAATTTAGTGATGGACTTGGTGAAGAAACTTAAAGAAATAAAACCAAGGAAGCAAATATCTGTCACAGACTTTTTATGGAAATAATGTGCTACATGTGATATGTAAATGAAGCCAGATATCGAGTCAAGTAAGATGTACAATGTATAATGTATAACGTGAATCAACGTGCTGATAGAAAGTTTATGGGTACATTTATATGTTATGATTCACTGTTTTTACTATTGATTTATTGATACATACATGAACAAATTTTCAATATACATCGTCAATACGTTTTGCTTATTTGATCCAGTTAACCGGACGCCTCGCTATCTGGACGGTTTCTGAGTGTAACCAAAATGTCCGACTGTATATGACTGTATACGACTGCCTCACCTGGTCCAGCTCCATCCGTGCAGACTCTCCCAGAATGACCTCCCCGTCCACCACAACGCCAACGTGGACCACGTACCCAGCATGCTCCTGTACATCGAGCACCTCCAACACACCATGCTGGAACATAAGCCGCATGTCAGTACCCTTCCTGTTGCTCCTCAACTAGTTATATTCAATACCATGGGGTACTGGGAAACTACTGTAACCCTGTTAAACACGCGCATGGGGTTGTGAAGACTTATTCTAACCCAACTTGTTGGGGGACAAGTATGGGGCATACAAGAATGAAGTCTATACCCTATCAGGGCTCCAGATAAGGTTCGTATCGGCGTATGTACGGATAAAAAATATGCAAGATACGGTAGGAAATAGTTTAGAAAGCGTAGCAGATACGCACCACAGCAATGGTGTACGGTCTTAGAATCATTTACTGACATATTTATCTGAAAAAGTATTGTTTTATTGTTTATTGACCTGTTTACACAAGACTAGCAATTTTGTGGTGCATATATGAAACAAAACACAAGATTACTGATACGCCATTAATTTCCATTCTGTACTCTAAATGTACTCTTAAGGTTTTCCAGTACTCCTATATTGAATAAATACGGAGTACGTACTCCTGATCATGAAAAATTATCTGGAGCCCTGCCCTGTTCCCCATGGGAGACAAGCACAGAGAGGTGGGGACCTGTTTTAACCCTGTTCCCCAAGGGAGAGAAGCATAGTAAAGAGGGGACTCCTTCTACAAACATGGGGTACTGGTGAACTATTCCCAGCACTGCATGCACTACTAATGTTTTGTGGCATATCACGCACCAACGTTAACAGGTGAGAGTTACCTGTGTTCGGAGATAGCCAGTGTCCCCGGCCTGACCCCCAGACTCGGAGTAGAAGCAGGTTCTGTCCAGCACCACCCCACACACCTTGCCCATGGAGACACGCCCACACAGCTCCGCCCCTGTAATGATGACGACAACTGTCCCCTCTACCTCCTGGCAACCCGAGAAATCTGCAAAAGTGAGCATACAAATTTGAACAAGGTCATCAAAGCTATGGGTAAATAACTGGAGGAGAGACAGTGTAAATAGTATGTGAGGTGCAATTTATAACATTCATATTTGACTTAAAAGTGTTAATAGACCCACAATGCTTCAGTGCACATCATAGGCATCTCAAATTTGTGCCAATACATTTCTGAGTCTGCTATGTGTGTGTGACAACCAACCTACCATAGCCATGACTTGTCCGGGAGTACACCGTGTACTTGTACGTGTCATCGGTTCTGGCCACGCCCATCTCCTGGAGCTCGGCTAACTTTGGCAGGAACAGTTCCACCTGCTTCATACCTGACTGAATGATAGATGATAAAACTTTAACTGTCATACACAGAGTATCAGACATGTTTCAGTTTCAGGTTTTGTCAGACTGCCCAGAGATGTTGACAACTTTGATAAGACACCAGTGCAAGACTTACCTCACATTGGAACTCTCTGCGGTAAAATCCATCCGATTTTTCTACTTGAGTATGATTTGAACCAGAAGACTGATGGATTTTATTGGATTTTATCCTCTTCTGAAGTTGCTGATACTGTTCTGCTGCCAGCTTGAGAACATCCCTGATCTGCAACATAAGTTACCCTGATCAATCCTAATTCGATAAATATCATCTCACACTCATCCATGCTTCATCTACACAAAATACACAACAAATATAATCTAGAAAACATTACATTTCTTGTCTCTGGTGTGTTCGGGCAAGAAATAGAATGTGAAACCTTTGTGAAGGCAGTTGAAAAAGTATCTGAAAGTACGATAGTTTCCTATGATCGGGGATAGTAATGTACATAGCACCATGAGCAGTCAATGTGCCTGGATATGAGCTCCATATAAGCGGACTATTACTATTATTATCAAACATTCACCATCATTACTTGGATAGCTTACATTCGTCATCTAGACTAGAGTTTCTAGGACTTCTGTCATGTTGCAAGTGTCATCCTAATGTAATTGTTTTTGATTGAAACATGCTTCTATTCACAAACAGTAATCCCACGGATAACATCCCTGTTTGGCTTGTGGACATGGTAAACCTCTTCAGGCAGACAGTCTGCAGCTTGAATCCCATCATGACATACAACATATTTTGGCTTCTACACCAGCATGCACGTCACATAGGAAGCAATAAGTCAGCAAATCTGTAGTTCTTCCTAGTTTATACAGTGAAACTATTTCAGCTACAGTTCATTTACTACTTTTTGTGAGATGTAAACATGAGACGGAAAGTATGGTGATCACACATGTGACACAGTAAGCCAATCAGGTGTGAGTCTTGTTAACGGGTTGTCTGTGCTGCATGTGTACACCAGGGTTGTCCGTGCTGCATGTGTACATCAGGGTTGTCCGTGCTGCATGTGTACATCAGCCTCGTCTTGTCATCTGTCCTGTATTGTCGTGGAGAATCAATGTTTGGTATCCCGGCCTCTTTCATTTTAATTTTCTTTATGTATGCCAGCTGAAATATTTTCCCTGTCTACTGAAATGCCCTTGTCACTGAGTACACCTGACTGACATCTGAGTACACCTGACTCACCTGACCTGTGGACGACTGACATCTGAATACACCAGACTGACATCTGAGTACACCTGACTGACATCTGAGTACATCTGACTGACATCTGAGTACACCTGACTGACATCTGAGTACACCTGACTGACATCTGAGTACACCTGACTGACATCTAAGTACACCTGACTGACATCTGAGTACACCTGACTGACATCTGAGTACATCTGACTGACATCTGAGTACACCTGACTGACATCTGAGTACACCTGACTGACATCTGAGTACACCTGACTGACATCTGAGTACACCTGACTGACACCTGACTGACACCTGAATACACCTGGCTGACACCTGAATACACCTGACTGACATCTGAGTACACCTGACTGACATCTGAGTACACCTGACTGACATCTGAGTACACCTGACTGACATCTGAGTACACCTGACTGACACCTGAGAACACCTGACTGACATCTGAGTACACCTGATTGACACCTGTCTGACTGACATCTGAGTACACCTGAGTGACACCTAAGTGACACCCAACTGACTAATGACTGACACCTGAGTGACACCTGACCGGGGACGTGACACTACACACTTTCGTCAATGGCAAAACTTACCTTAGAGGAGTTCTTGGACAACTCAGGGTAAGTCTCTCCCTGGAACAGTAAATAAGAATAAAGAAAATCAAACATGTACAACATCAAAATAAGAGGTGTTATATATAGAAGCGCAGTGATTGTTCCAGCATAGATGTGCTGGTCAGATGGGATTGTGCTAGTGGAGGGAATACTGTGACACGCTCTCCGTTTTAGCGTGAACGAGTCTCTGCTTGCAAAAAGTTCAAACTAATGCGAGTTTCATTGTGCTTGTGCATCATGAAACCGTACTGCAGTTCTAACATGGATACCCAAATCTGGCTCTCGGTTTATCCCCTTGGTGTCTAGCACCAGGTGGCATTCCATTACTTCCTGGGACTTGATCCACTGACCTTCCACCCTGGTGGCATTACTATACTAGACCATGGAGGCAGTGGTAAGCAGAGCACAAGCTCTAATCACTCCCAGAAGAGTGAGTGAGTGAGTTAATATTTAACATCACATCGGCAATATCTCAGCCATATCGTGACGAAGACAATTTATATAATACAAAATTGATAACATTGTGAAGAGTTAAACCTGTCGACAATGGACAGTAAAAATACTAGAATATCACAGATATGAACATAAAACTAGCATGTAAAACTAAAACAATGTAATTAAAGAAGACAATACAACATAAAACACGACCTATAGATCGCCAGCATCTGAAGGTAGATCACCATACTAGGAACCATGGGGACTTACATTACTTTTGCTACCTGCATGGAGCACTCCCAGAAGACAATGCCTTTACAATTATTATTCTTTAACCCTTGTTAATTAACAAAGCACAATAGTATGAAAGCAATGGGTAGTACTATTTAGATGTTCATCAACTTCAATAATGTTACTCTACACATCATGATACGTAGAGAGACTCTCACCAGTGATTCCACAACGTCCTGGGACAAATCTCCCAGAATGCCTCCACTACGTGTCTCTGCAGTTCTGAATGTAACCTCCAACTCACTAATAGCTCGGTGAATTATCAAGCGGAGTTTATGCCTGGAAATCACAATATGCTCTGTTACAAAGGGTATTTTCTAATTATTTCCATCGATCCCAATCTTACAAACCAAAACAATAACTACAAATCTCCCCTGATAACTAGTTGAGCTAGCACTTCCGTACCACCACATCACTATGCTAAATACTCACTGGCCTGGGTGGAGGGTAGCCTAGTGGTTAAAGTGCTCGCTCATCATGGCAAAGAGCCGGGTTCGATTCCATACATGGGTACAATATGTGAAGGCCATTTCTGGTGTCCCCCGCCTTGATATTGCTGGAATATTGCTAAAAGTGGCATAAAACTAAACTCACTCACTCATCCCGGATGTGCTCCCTCCTTGATATGGGGCAGCGGGGTGGTGGGGTGGCCTTGTGGTTAAAGCCTTCACTTGTCTCGCCAAAGACCCGGGTTAGATTCCCCACATGGGTACAATATGTGAAGGCCATTTCTGGTGTCCCCGGCCCCGATATTGCTGGAATATTGCTAAAAGCGGCATAAAACTAAACTCACTCACTCACCGGCCAACCCATCCCCTTAATTGTTCTTACAACAATAATCATCACGAGGAATCTCTTCTAACCCAGACCCTCTACAGCATAACTTACTGCAGTCCATCTCGGCCTGGAAGCAAACCATCCGCTATTGCTATGGACATCATCCTGGCGTGGTCAGCTATGATCCGATATGCCTGGTCAGTATGATGGGGGTCAGACTTGCCGGTCAGTCCTTGGTAGGCTGGAGCCCCAGTCAGCTGAACAACAGACCCAAATTGAAATTCGATGTAAAAGTCACGCATGAAGCACAATTTATAATTACCAATGAGCAGTAGTTTTCATACCGGTGCAGTGAAGTGTACCGTATATGACCGTCTATAAGCCGAATTTTGAGGACCAAAAAAAGCAGTCTGTAGAAGGGGGTCGTCTTATCCATGGGTTACGCTTTCGTCAAACTTTTTTCCAGGGGTAAGAAAACAACATCGTATCACTTCGCGTGAACAAACAACAGAAGACGACTTTGTCAGTATAGACGTCAAATTTGCAATTAAACATCACTAGACAAGATTATTTACCTTTGAAGTTATAAGTTGTTTTTGCTGGGCATTGTATTATTTGCAGGGATTAAGATTACCGTGCGTATTTGTCTCGTACACAAAGCCGGAAATAGCAATCACCATTTTGACACTGATTTTAAGGGTCAAGTTTGGGGGTCGTCTTATCCATGGGGTCGTCTTATAGACGGTCATATACGGTATGTTGACAGTCTAATCATAATTTCATCATCACAGCACCTGAATCGCAGATTTGTCAGTATCTGTTTACGTTACAGTACGGTACCCATTCATACAAATATCCTATTTGAACTTGTTTAAGTGAACAGTCAAAACTATTCAAGCTGACAGAATCCCATATATAATCGGCCTTGACCTACCTTCTGTATTCTCCTGAACAGAGGATGGAAAAGGTCAGTGTCATAGTTTGACCTTGACCCCTGTAACACAGCCGTCATCCTCTCCAGGCCCATACCTGTGTCAACGTGTTGCCTTGGAAGCAGCTCTAGACTTCTATCATGTTTTCTGGGGAATTAACATAAAATATTTGTCAGACCTCAAGTATCCTAGTTTTGCATCAGCAGACCACCCTGTTAAAAGTCTGTACCAAATCTATGGAGTTTTAACAGAATCAAGCCCTTGGTGTGATAAGTTTGTGTTGTTTGGTTGTTGTTTAACACCACAGTCAACAGTATTTTTACAAACCTGGAGAGGTTATGAATTCTTTGAAGAAAAGTCCTCCTTGGGGTACATATAAGCATTAAAATGTCCATTTTAAAAGCCTACGACAGTTGTAACAATATTTCAATAAAATATTTTACCAAAACCAAAAAACTCGTTATGTGTGGTGAGACCACCCCTACAGGGCCCCGTAGAGGGCCCCCTACAGCCAAGAGCAGGTAACTCTGGCTGTGTACCTCGTACCTCACTTTTCATGCTGAACGTGTCAGACAGAATGAGGGGAGGTGGGCGGCCGTACCCCAAGGAGGACTTTTCTTCAAAGAATTCATAACCTCTCCAGGTTTGTAAAATTCTTTTTCAGAAGAAGTCCTCCTTGGGGTACATATAAGCATAAGACAGACTCCCAACGATGTTGAGTCGGGAGTGGTATTCTGTCTGCCTAACATACCCCCTAGTTCAGTCGAAGGCACAGCCGAAGCCGCGACAGAGAGAGAAAGTACACTCACCTAGTCACCTGACCGCTGATGTCAATCAGGCGGGGGCGTGGCAAGGCGGGGGAAAAGGAGCCTAGCCGATAGGCTATTGGTGGAATTTATAAAGGCGGACGCAAGTCCAACCCCCCAACCATCAAAATGGGAGGGAAAGTATGGGCGAGTCCAATATATATCCCTCAGCAACCCAAACCAGCGAAGCGTGGTGCAGGGATGAACACAGTGACTGTAGCGAGTGATAATCGCTACATACGGTAAAAACCACCACCAATGTGATACCACCACCGATAAAAATTGAGGAATTTATTAACACCTACACCATGAGAAAAGCAAACGTGATTTCTAAGGCTCATTCGGCTAGAGAATCACGACACTGCCCACTGGTGAGAACTGTCTGGCCAAACCGAGCACGCTCCCGTGAGTGTTTGTCCAGCTGATAGTGGCGGATGAACGTACTCGGTCGGCTCCAGATAGCCGCTGAGCAGATCTCCTCAATGGGCAGTGCCGCGGCGTATGCTTTTGATGTCGCCACTGCCCTAATCGAATGAGCCTTTAAACCCTGAGGGATGGTTAATCCTTTGTAAGAGTAACTTTCGAACAAATGGCAGAGACAAACCACCTAGATATGGTCTGCTTGTTGGCGGAAGACCAGCCTTGCCACCGCCATAACAACAGAACAGCTGCTTATCTTTCCTGATAGCAGCCGTTCGTTGATATAAGCCTTGAGAGTCTTACGGACATCTAAGGCGTGAGCACGCGCGAAGAAGAGGTACGGACGATGGAGGCTGAGTGAAAGCTGGCAGTTCGATAGAAGCCATTATATGAAAGCGCTGCGACCTTAGGACGGTAGGAGTCTGGCAACCGAATACTGACTCTGTCTTTGTGAAAGACAGTCAGAGCAAGATCCGCTGACATCGCATGGATATCACCTACCCGCCTGCCAGGCGTTACCGCCACAAGAAAGGCAGCCTTCCAACTTAACAGCTGGAGTGAAAGAGGCGACAGATCGTGAAAGAGAGGACCGACATCCAATCAAGAGCGATTGACAAGTCCCACGGGGACTAATCCGCCCGGACAGTCGGACGGATTCTGTCCACGCCTGCTAAAAGCGCTGTCTGAGAGGGTGCTGCCCCAAGAGAGCACCGTCGGCAGGGATATGGAAGGCAGAGATTGCCGTGGAGTAGCCCGGATAGTAGGCGCGGCTAAACCGGCTTCTAACCGAGACTGCAAGAACTCCAGTACTTCAATTACAGTTGAAGAAAAGGGATCAAGAATCCCTCTGCCGACACACCAGCGCGCGCATAACAGGCCCATCTATCCTCATACTGAGCGTTTGTCCGAATCCCTCCATGCGAAGCCAGAATTGTGTCTGCAACTGGTGCAGGAATTCCTTCGCGTGGAAGCGATTCGGACAGAGGCCCAGGCCACCCACTGAATCCTGGGATTGGTGCGGCGCTCCGTTCTGGGATAGTAAGTCGGTCGAAAGGGTAATAGTACAGGAGGCTGAGCCAGAAACCTGAGTAGTACGGAAACCAGCTTTGAGCCGACCAAAGGGGTGCAAGGAGCACAAGAAGTCGAGCTGGTTGGGTGGCAAGCTGCAAGAGGACTTTGGGAATCAGGGGTAGTGGCGGGGCAGCCCACAGAACCCTGTCCGTCCAATCGAGCTGGAAGCGTCTTGGGCGATGGCTCTCGGATCCGGTATCCGAGAGCAAAACACCGGAATCTGGTTCGTCCCCCAGATGCAAACAGATCCACCTGGAGCGACCGAACAACTGGGAGATAGCCCGAATATCCCCGATGGAGCATCCACTCGTGTGGGGCCAGGATCTGACGAGAGAGTGCATCTGCTCGAGCGTTGTCCGCCCTGGGAGATAAACAGGCATTACCGGTATGTCGAACTGGTGGCACCAGAGCAGAAACTGCCATGCCTCCTGCAGAAGAGGCGGGAAACCGTGCCGCCCTGCTTCAGGATGTAGGTCATTGCCGTCTGGTTGTCCATCTCGAGACGGACCACACGGCCTTGAACCTGCTCCCGAAGTCGTTTGAACACCAACCTGACTGCTCTCAATTCTAGCACATTGATGTGCAGTTGCGCCTCGCTCTGTGACCACAGGCCTGAGACCGACAGAGCCCAGCACGCCCCCACCCTGTGAGGCGTCCGTCTGAATTGAGAGATCTGGCGATGGGATGTCCAAAGGGAGCCCCTTGGATAAATTCCCTGCCAGTGTCCACCACCGTAAATGAGGAATTAGCCACCCTGGAGTGTGGAGAATCAACTCGTAACCCTGGGTGTGGACCCACATTCGAGCTAGAGCCTGCTGAATGGGTCGCATCCTCAACCGCTTCGCCAAGCGATGTCCACCGTTGCCGCCATGTTGCCTAACAACTGGAGCCAAGTCGAGCTGAGGCCCTGGGGAACTTCGAGAAATTGTAACACAACTCTCTGGACTTTGGTGGCGGTCGGAGACAGGGAGACTATCCCTCAGCTGTCTCGAATCTGGCTCCCAAGAACACCAGATCCTGGGTGGGAACCAGTTCTGATTTCTTGAGGTTGATAATCCAGCCCAACTTGGTGAGAATACTCATCACAGCAAGTGTCGCCTTTCGACTCAAGTGAGTGGCAAGCGCCGCGAAGGAGCCAATCGTCTAGATGCGGGTGACAGCACCTGCCCTGTGACCTGGCTACCTGAGCTGGAATTAGCATGAGTTTGGTGAACACCCTTGGCTGTGGAAATGCCGAAGGGGTACCCGAAACTGATAGCACCTCCCGTCGAAGGAAAACCTTAGGTATTTCCGAACTTCGGGGTGCATAGGGACATGGAAGTCTGGCGTCTTTGAGGTCGATTGGCGTGAGCCAATCTCCCTTCTCCACAGGCGAAATCACCGAGCGCAGTGTTTCCATCTTGAAGGGCGGTACCTCTAACATGTCGTTCAGACCTTTGAGGTTTAGAATAGGTCTGAACCCTCCGTCCTTTTTGGTGACAAGGAAATAAGTTGAGTAAAACCCAACATTTCTTGTCCCACAGGAACCACCTCTATGGCTGCCTTGTCCAGCAAGCGACTGGACCTCGACCGCGAGCACTTCCGCCTTCTCTAGGGCAGCCCGGCACTGGAGTGCAACGGATCCCGGAGAAGGGGGTGGGTCTACCGCTTCCACTGTGGCATGTGGCCTTCCCTGAGTGTGGACAGGACCCAGGGATTGGGCGTGACTTTTCCCATTCCGACAGGAAGAGGAAAGTCGACCACCCACAGGGATATGTGGCAGGAGACATTGAATACCTGACTTTGGCAGTACTCCGACTGCTTGGTCTGGTACCAACAAGGGCTCGGAGGAATTATAGCTGGGAAGCGGGGCTGACTTCCCCTTCCTCTGAAAGGCTGGTGGGGCGCCGTGGCCTTGCCCTTGCCCCTGCCTCTGCCCTTACCCCTCCAGCGACTGCAAGGGCTGAGCCCATTTAACAGATTCCTTAGCCGCCCGCGGACAGAAGGATATCGCGGAGAGAGACAACCCGGGGCCTTGGCGAGGCGTGTGAGGCTGTTCCAGCAAGGGCTTAGAGTCCTTGAAGGTTGAGACAGCCTCCAGCGGCCTCCCGGACTACTGTAGCTGCCCGGGGAACAGGGTAGAACCCATCCGGAATGGCAGCGCCAGCAGAAACCTGTTGCGTGGCAGGCGAATACCTGCGCCGCGGAAAGCCACAGGCGACGGAGGCCCATCACCGCCCGACATCATTTGGCAAGCCCGGCGACCTGATAGAATGCTAGCGCCAGATGTGACTGTACCTCCGTTAATTGCTTAGCCAAGGTGGAGGCGAATCTTCCTCCACCCCACCCACATCCAGTAGTTGCCTCTGCAACACCGAGATGTAAGCGGAATGGATCGTCACTTTGAGGCATTGAACCGCATTGCGGTATTGCTCTTCAAAGGATCGATAGGCGGATTTAAAGCTGTAGCGTTAGTCGTGAGCGGCGGAAGCCGGCGACCTTGCTTGGCTGAAGCCATAGAATTACCAGCCGAACCCCCAGAGGCGGCGGATGCGTAAACACAATGTCGTCAACCACTGGGGGATTGTAGAGGCAAGCCTCCCCATGAGGTACCGGCGGTCAAGTTCTGGCAAATCGAACCTGGACCTGGTACCACAGAGGAGGGTTGATTACTTCAGACAAGACTGAGGGGGTAATATCGCGCGCCTTGTGTCCCCACCTTGGTGGGAGCAAAAGCCTCCCTGGGAGGCCGAAACTCCCTGAGGGTCGGGTGCGCCAGTACTGACCACTACCTGGGGCAGGACAGAAGCAATGCGGCTCCCGTACCTGCCTCAGGGGCGCTTGCCGGCCCGAAACCAAAGGCGTGCCCAACTCCTCCCGACCCTCATCCTCCTCCATAGCCTCCTCGAATCGATCCTCAATGAGTGAGGTCTCTGTTTCCAGAGAGAGCTCTGAGGGATCATCCGAGGGTCTACAGAGAGGACAAAGGCTCGAGCAGAGCGGGTTGCCCGACACACCCGACCCAAGACTTCGAGACTGAGTCAGCGGTGCCGTGATGAGGAAGAGCCCGTGCTGGGATTCCTCAATGGTAGACAAAATGATCCAGACACCGAATGGCCCGGCCAAGCCCGGCATGGCGGTGGGACCAATTGCAGTAGCGGCAAACTACAGGGACTGCCAAACTACTAACTACTGGACCAGACCCGAGCCAAGGCTCGGGCCGGTAAATAGTTACTACAGCGGAGGGTGGCCAGCAACCGAGGCGAAACTTCGGAGCCGGCGCACCCCGACAGAAACCCCCACACCAGAGCCTAAGCTGAGGTTGGGAGCACTGCCGCCATAGACCCGGCACACACACCCGTTACCTGGTGGGACACCAATCTCCTGGCGGAGGCCAGCCATCAGCGTCAGCCACGAGAGTGTGACCCGAATCCATCTGCTTCTGCAATATATCAGAAAGTAAATCAATTGTTAGCTGGTTAGAAACAGGGACAGGAGGGGAAGGTGCCTGTGATGTTGAGGGGATGGCAGGTGAAAGGAGCGGAGGCCCGTACCCTTTCGCCCGTTTAGGAGCATCCCGAAGAGAGGAAGCGAAGCCTTCTTTTTCTTTGTTTTATCTTTGTCTTTAGGCTCCTGACCCCAAATGTCCCCGCCTGAAGTAAGGGCGTGTAGAACATGTAATCAGCACGTCTGGACTTGATGGTGCGGGGAAGAAAGCCTGACACATAGAACAACCTTGTTGCGTCATGGGCTTCCTCCGGCTAAACAACGTAAGCAAACCAGGTGGCGATCCTGAGGCGACAAACTGCGCTACAGGTGACACACCCTTGGGCTGCAAAACAGAACCACGCTATGATAATAGCAAGGACTGTCGATATACATAATATAATATGCACACAACAAAACAGAACAAAATACAGCGCCCGGCGATATTTTAACTGTTACAGCAAAGCTATTAAATACTAAGCGTAAAGCCATAATAGCGGCGTAATTAAATACATAGGTGACAAAGAGCAACATGTGTGGCGACCGTAAGCGGCGTCCGCGAAAACACTCAAGCAAAACTTACCTAAAGCCTGGAAAAAAGAGGAATTTAGGCAAGTATAATCTACAAAATGAAATATCAGCCCTTTCACAACCCGACTACAAGGCTTTTTCTAAAGCCAGGAGAAGGAAAGCAAGCGGGACCAGCGGTCCGCCATCTTGCCTGCCACGTGGCTGGAGACAGCGAACAACGCCCGATAAAGTTACAACAAATCATGAATGAAAAAAGTCATACAAAGATTCCAGCTAAGCCCGAGCGAAAAAAGGAACCATACATACAGGATTTGACTCTATCTCACTCATCGGCTCTCTTATTAAGTAGCTTCTTGGACCATGCAATGCGACCTACGGCCCGTGACAGCATGAAAAGTGAGGTCACGAGGTACACAGCCAGAGTTACCTGCTCTTGGCTGTAGGGGGACCCTCACGGGGCCCTGTAGGGGAATGGTCTCACCACACATAGCGAGTTTTTGTTTGGTAAAATATTTTATTGAAATATTGTTACAACTGTCGTAGGCTTTTAAAATGGACATTTTAATGCTTATATGTACCCCAAGGAGGACTTCTTCTGAAAAAGAATCCATTCAGCATCAGTATACCATATTTGGTGTCATTAGACACCTGGGAATCTATTAGTTTCAGTGGCAGTAGGGTAGCCTGTAGGGGTGGGCAATAATACCGGCTTACCGGTATATTGCAATTCGAACTTCACAATACGATATATTGAGGATTACTTTTCGTGAACCGGTTCACCCGATACGATCAGCAATTTCCTCGACCATGATCGTTAATTTGCGTGATGTAGTCAAAACTACTAATAACATTTGTCTTTCCTTTATATTATTATACATTAATAGTTTTGAGAATGTTTATTGGTCATATAATTGCATTTGCATGACTTTTGAACCATATAAATAAAAAGATAGTTTGGCACCGGCACTCGTTGTAGGGATAAACAAACCAAAATGGCGGACGCTGCTGAAGACGCTTTTTCTCGAGTTCAAAGCTTTAGAGCGAAGTCTTAGGAAACATTTTCCAATCATAACTGGGTGCTGACAATGGCCAGTGGCATTGTTCCAAGAAAACAGTAATTTCATTACCTTAACCCACGTGTTACACTTTCACAATATATTGAAATACATATTGCATCACGCCAACACATATCACAATATATCGCAATACGAACATTTTGGCAATACCCAACCCTAGTAGCCTGGTAGTTAAGGCATTTGCTCTTCACTCTGAAGACCCAGGTTCGATTCCCCACATTGTGAAGTCGCCACATTCTGGTGTGCCCTGCCATGATATCACTGGCATATTGCTACATATGGCCTGAAACCATCCTCACCCACTTACTATTTGTTTAACATAAGCCAATGACCCAGTTTCTGTTATAGGTCTGTTTTCTGTTCTTTCAATGCTGCGGCAGTGGGGTAGCCTAATGGTTAAAGCGTTGGCTCGTCACGTTGAAGACGTTCGAATCCCCACATGGGCACAATGTGTGAAGCCCATTTCTGGTGTCCCCCGCCGTGATGTTGCTGGAATATTGCTAAAAGCGGCGTAAAACTAAACTCAGTCAGTCAGTCAGTCTTTCAATGCTGACACAATGGAAACTCACTCTCTTACCCAATTCCAAATTCTCATACAAAGGGTAAATTTGCAAGAAAGGTGAAATCAATAAATGAAAGGTGAAATCAATATATGCTGCAAGTTAATGAGATGCAGAAAATTAATTTCATTCTACATTTCACAACATGTATTTGTATTTGTTATTTACCACCCCTTTCTGCAATTTTCCAGCTACATACAAGTGGAAGAAGAAGAATTGGTGTCTGGACCAGACAGACCAGTGATTGATATTATGAAACACACATGGTACTAAATCATGACTGACTGATTGGCTAAGTTTGGTTTTACGCTGCTTTTAGCAATATTCCAGCAACATCACGGCGGGGGACACCAGAAATGGGCTTCACAGATTGTGCCCATGTGGGGATTCGAACCCGGGTCTTCAACGTGACGAGTCAACGCTTTAACCATTAGGCTACCCCACAGCCCACTTAATCATGAAGTCTGACCAGGTGATTTATCAAGTCGCCCCTTGCGATAAGCAGAGGTTACAGGTGACTGATTCCGAGGGGTTCTGCAGTTAGTTCCACAATGTGTAAATAACGTCCCCTTACCCCAGTGTCAGCCATATATCCCGGCACTCCACATCTGGCGCAAGTCCAAACTGCTCAGATCCTCCGAAGTAGGTGAAATAGAGTCGGTCTAACGGAAGGTTGTACACTCGCGTCAACAACTCCAGCGCCATCTGGCAGGATTCTTGCTGCAAATAACACAATCAAATAGGCACACAATCAAATAGGCACAAATAATCAAAAAAGCACACACAATCAAATAGGCACACACAATCAAATAAGCACAAATAATCAAATAGGCACACATAATCAAATAAGCACACATAATCAAATAAGCACAAATAATCAAATAAGCACACAATCGAATAGGCACACATAATCAAATTGTCACACAATCAAATAGGCACACATAAGCCAATGAAAAGTATGGTCTTTGAGTTTGATCTGAGGTTAAAAGAATACAAAACAAAAACAATAACTGTGAGGACTCATCATCGAGGTTTGATGAGGTTTTAACCGATATTACAGCTGTAACAATAACCGATATTACAGCTGTATCAATAACCAATATTACAGCTGTATCAAGGACAGTGAGTGAATATGGTTTTACGCCGCTTTTAGCAATGGTCCAGCAACACCGTAGCGGGGAACACCAGAAATAGGCATCACACACTGTACCCATGTGGGGAATAGAACCGGGGTCTTTGGCGAGACGAGCGAAGGCTTTAACCACAAGGCCACCCCACAACCCCGCTGCCCCATATCAAGGAGGGAGCACATCCGGGATGAGGGAGTGAGCTTAGTTTTATGCCCCTTTTAGCAATGTTCCAGCAATATCACAGTGGGGGACACCAGAAATGGGCTTCACACATTGTACCCATGTGGGGAATCAAACTCCGGTCTTTGGCGTGACGAGCGAACACTTTAACCACTAGACTACCCCACCGCCCCGCTGCCCCAAAGCCCAGATTCAGTGAAGATGTTGTGCTATTGAGTAAATGGCTCTTTGTTTGTTTGTTTGCTTGTTTGTTTGTTTAATGTCACATTCTGCAGTCTGTAAAAAATATTGCGATACTGATCATTTGAAAAGTCTACATAGAGATTATTAACCGAGTGAGTTTCTGTATCATTTTTATCATATATTAGGAATAAAAATTGTATTATGCGAGCCTTTGGCGAGCATAATACATAATTTTTATTCCTAATATATGATATTAATGACATGGAAACACACGAGGTTAATAATCTCTTTATCATAATGTCATTCTTAAAATCACTCTAAAAAAAGAAGCAAATCGTACGTGAATATATATGAAGAGAATCGAGCATTCACATAAGAATACTTAGCGGTACACCAAGGTGAAGGTCGTTCATGATGGCGTTTAGTTGTGACTAGTCGCTAATACAGTGCAAACATAACTCATGCTTAAAATAAGATCTTTCTGTCTAAAAAGAACAATAAAATCTGGCAGGGTTTTCCTGCCAGTGTTTCTATTTTCATTGCGGGTAATCACCTCATCAATATCCGTTTCTGATACCTGTCAGTATTGTGATCCATAGATCGAAATCCTTGGTTGGTACCTTTCTTAGACGATCGCCTTTCACTCGTGCCTCATAATCCATACCTTAAATTTGGCCGAAGTATTATAGGCATGAGATTATGGTCTTTATTACAATAAGAGATATACAATTAACATTATTAATGACAGGGGATTAAGGGGGCAGAAGATACAAATTGTGAGAGTTTTAATAAAATATTTAAGATATGAAGTGATTGGTAACGTTGTAAGGTGGGAGGTAAGGTAGAAAGTCAGTAACGTAGGTAATGAATTTGAAAGTAGGTCGCTGGAGCTGGTGAGTGCAGGGTGAAGTGAGTCATAGCTTAGATAGAGGAAAAAACTACTATACTATCAAGATGGAGCGACGTGGCCGGGGACCTGGCCGGGGACCTGGCCACCAGTTCCTGGTACTCTACGAGACATATATGGTTAGGGGAAAGAGACCCTGAGATTCCTGGAATCCACCTCACGGTCATACAAATATGGTAGTGGGGATACGAAATAGAGGTGGGGGAGAGAAATAGATAGTCAAATTATGGGTTATTGACCAATAGAAAAAATGAAAAGGGTGTTGGCTGTGACGTAGGAACCCAGGTTTAAGCGGGAGCAAAGCTCAGAAACGGAGTCTGGTGCGGGCCTGCTCTTGCTGTTGGTCACTAGGAACCGTTTGAGAAATTATCTTGAAGCACCAGCATTTTGGCTTAAGACTGAAGCTTTGCGGCTGAAGTCTTATAGAGTGACCATAGAGTAGGTTGGCCAGCAACACAGTGTCAATAAAAACCATTGAACGAAGATCAGCGTCTTGTGTTTGCTGGATGAACTACGGTAAAGTTCCAAGGGCCCCCGGGTACTGACACTGTACCTCTCGCACATCCCCTATCGTCAGGACCGAAGTACGGGGGTATACCGTAGTTCAGGTAACGACACACCATCCCAGGTACGGGATACCGACAGGTAAAATACCATCTACCTGACAGGTAAAGGTGCTAGTCGGAACGCCTTGGAAAGAAGTACTCTGTTTCATGTTTTTCAAAGTCTATTACTGCAGTAACAACTCCTGAATCTCTGTCATCAATTCTTACAGAATCACCAAGTTTGAGAATGGGGGCAGCTATGTTTGTTTTCAAACTCGTCCGTGCATTGTAAACTTGCGACGACGTCACCGATGAAATGTTAAACATTTTAGGATTCGCATGGCGTGTATGGAGCGTATACCAAGTTTATCAGATTGCTTTATTGCACCGTTAACACCCTTGATTAGATGATAATGTGTTTTACCGTTAATACCATGCAGTACTAACAAATAAACCTATAGGTCACTTCATTCTGCTGTTAATACCTTGAAATAATCGCCAAATGACCAGCTTCCAAGCATCTCGAAGAAGGTGTGGTGGGTGAGGTCATGACCCACATCCTCAAGGTCGTTGTGCTTGCCCCCGACGCGGATGCACTTCTGTGAGTTGACAGCGCGGTGAAGGCCCTCAAGTCGACTCCCTGGCTGCGCGACACCAAGGAATAGTGGCTTGAACTGAAACAGCACCCGGTCTTACTCGTCTTGGAAAAACATGGCTGCTCCTTGACTAGTAGGGAATCAAACCGTTGTTGTGACACGTTTGTTTGTTTGTTGTTTAACACCTGAGGCAGCAATATTCAAGCTATATGACGGCGGTGTGTAAATAACCGTGTCTGGACCAGACAATCCAGTGATCAACAAGAGCATTGATCTACGCAATTGGGATACGATGACCACCGATGTCAACCAAGTCAGCGAGCCTGACCACCCAATCCCATTAGTCGCCTCTTACGACAGGTGATGCAACTCTTTCTGGTGATGCGACTGATCCACTGTTTACTTTTAATTAAAATGTATTATCAAAGCTGGAAGCAGTGGCCAAGAAATCTAAGAGCAATGATTTTATATTTACAAAAAATGACAAGCAATATTGCAATTAACATTAGTCCTAAAACAGCATCTGGTATCTGCATGTGGTATGATGACACTGTTAACCTTCAAGCTCATATGCAACGCAAAACACACCTTTTTGGTATGGACTTACAGTAACAAATTATCAAAAATCATTTATTCATGACATACAATACACATTGCTGATTATGAAAAAACAAATAAACAAAATTATAAGTGTACAATCGCAAATCAAAAGTGCGATATTTTGTACTTGGGTTTACTTCCCTCGAAACGAAGCACCCATGATACCGAACCCAGTCAGAGCGCTATGTGCTATGAGCTCAGCACAGCTGTAAAAAAACACTTTTCAGCCCAACTGGGGTTATTTGGGTGAATCGTTTGAACTCCGATTTCACGGGAGGGTTTTCATCGCATTATTTTTCAACTTTATAAGTTGAATTTGCATAATTGTGTTTTAATTATGTTTATTTTTTTGGTTGCATCTAAGCTTTAAGTGTTTTTGCTGTCTGGTCCCTGTTATAGGGTGTGCATGAATACCTGTATCATGCCAGCATTGGTGAAGTATGTTCCTTGTTTCTTGTTGGGGACGACTGAGGATGAGGGGATATGGATGTGGTCATGCTGGTCGCGGAAGTAGGAGATGAAGGCGCCACGGACGTTGCTGCTGCTCCAGGAACTGCTGTACCGCCATGACAGGTGAAGTCGTGGCTTTCGGAGATAAAGTCTCAAGACAATCCTTGGGTACATCTTGTACAGTTGAGTAGACATTCTGAAACAATTGCATAATACAAAGTGTAAAAGACAAACAAGGTTTTACTCTACACAAAATAATTTGGGTTTTACGTCAATATATTTTTGCATTATCATCTTTATGTAGACATAAACGTAAAAACCAGTGTGCAGTTTAAATACGTGTTGCTAATTAATGCAAAGTATGCACAATGGTTTTAACATGCATAACACTATATAGTATAATAATAATCACATATTACAATCAGCTTTTTTCACATGTAATATGTCAACAATATGTCAACCCCACAAATGTTTAGGTTAATTATTAACACAAAACAGTGTAAACAACATGTGATATTTGGGATGATACTTTATCAATAGAGTACCGAACCTAGTGCTTTTTTATGTTGTTAAAAACATTAGTGTCCGACATGCCGTTTATAACGCCGCATGCAGCAATGTTCCAGCAGTCTGTAAATAATCGAGTCTGGACCTGACAATCCAGTGATCAACATCATGAGCATCGATCTACGCAATTAAGATACAATGACATGAGCCTGGCCACCCGATCCCGTTAGTTACCTCTTACGACAAGCAACGTGAAGCATGGGTTGGGTTGCTGAAGAACAATTCTAACTTCTTGAACTTCCAGCGAAGTTGTCATTGTCATGTCATTTTCCGCAGGTCCAGGTGTTGTTTTCACCTAAAGTCGTTTTCACGAGCCGTCAGTTTAGCTAAAACATAAATGTGGTCTGCGCCCATCAAAGCGTAAACTTTATGTCTAAAATGTTGTACTTGTAGTTTGTCAGGAAGATCTACGGCCCAGGGCAATTATAGATGCATGCTTGAAACACATTAGCGTGACTGTCATGTTCTACTGTATCACCAAAATCATTCTTACCAATACCTTTCTAGAGAAGTATATTTGACATTGACATGTCTTCCATGGGCGCAGCCATATTGGAAATATTAACATACGGACAATTTCTATATTTTCTCACATATTCACAGTATCGCAATTCAGATTGGGATTTTAAAACAATTCAATACTGTTACATAACCAATATCATATAAACATCAGTAATGGCGCGCGTGTTTCTTTTGAGTTTGAATAAGGATATTTGATATGGAATTTTGCTCCGGTTAAGGTACAATCCGAAAATATCCTGATGTCAAAGGGAGGTAAGCACCTCGTCATCACTACCTTCAGTACAACATTAATAACAAATAGTGTAGGGCATCACTTGCATCCTTTCGTCATCTACAGGCTACATTCGCTTTGTCGCGTAAAGGCATGAGTTGGTAGTGAAAGAACTCAGTTTTGAAAGCAGATTTCAGACTGTTAATTACTCCCTCCTTTTCATAAATGATTGTTAAAGGTCACATGCAATCAAAACATCAAACATAATTAAAACACAATTACCACTTATTCATGACAAATAATATACATTGCTGATTATGAAAAAAACATATAAACAAAATTATAAGCATACAATCGCAAATCAAAAGTGCAATATTTTGTACTTGGGTTTACTTCCCTCGAAACGAAGCACCCGGGATACCGAACCCAGTCAGAGCGGGTGGGTGTGCACACAAGTGTAACGAAGTCTTTTATTGGCTGGTTCTTTTGCCGATGCCCTCGCGGCTCATTGTGTGTATAATAGAGATGATGGGTTTTGTAAATGCATGCTCATTTTTTGTGTATAACATTTTGCAATCAACAAACTTCATAACATGTCATGTGTACAAGTATCACACCTGCCTGTCTGTGTAATTACATAATGTGACAGAGACGGAACTTGGGCCATAAATCAATGCGTTTTGTTTATGGTGTATAGCCTGATAGGTGTTAAGTTCAAATTGCATGTGGTCAGTGATCGAAGTTGTGTATTGAATATTGTCATTAGCAGACAGGCAGGCAGACATATCGGTGCCAATAAAACAGACATTGAGTTTTGTCTGTGACAACGACATTTTTATATCACAGTTAGAAATTGTGTCAATGCTAAATAATGACATTGCTTTTAAGTATCGAACTGAGAAAGTGACGCGGTAAGAAGAACGTGTGGTGAAATAGACAAATGAAATTATATAAACAGTTAAATCGGTAATCTACTGTCATAACATATATAAAGCTCGCGCCTGTGAAATATCAACAAAACATTAGAAAAATAGCTCACATCAAAGCCTTCACCGAGTATTCACCGCCAGCGAAGGTTTTCCGTCTTGAAATGTCGAACGCCTCACTGGTTGACTCATAGCTGAGTAAATCTAGATCCTAACAAGGTTCATTTATGTAATGAGTAGATTATTTACTATTTGTTTTGATCAGACTACTCCTGCTAACGACCTTATAATCCGTACATCCCGCTTCCACCCTGCACGAACCTATTTCACTGCGCATGCGCTTATGAGCGCATCACAGCTGTTGAAACCACTTTTCACCCCAAGCGCTGGGGTGAATTCACTGAGTCGTTTGAACTCCGATTTCGCGGGGTTTTTTTCATCGCGTTATTTTTCAACTTTATAAGATGAATTTGCATTTTTGATGATTTGTATCTGTAAGTCCATACCGAAAGTTGTGTTTTACGTTGCATGTAACCTTTAAGCAAGTACATGTCATGTACAATATCAATGACTCCCCCCTCCCCTTCCCATAATTGTAAGCACATTTTGTTTATATGTATATGCTCAAAATTGATGACACCCCCACCCACCCTACCTCCTGAGAACAAAATGGGTGATCCCCCCCAAGAATCATCATGAAACACACACACACACACACACACACACACACACACACACACACACACACACACACACACACACACACACACACACACACACACACACACACACACACACACACACACACACACACACACACACACACACACACACGATGACCTCATCAACCAACCCTAACTGCTTGTGTAAAATGTTCAACTTCTCCTGCTCTGCACATCCCACTGGCTTCTAGATGTAAGCCCCTGTCATCACATACTTGTACTCAATTTTCTTCTTATTGCTTTTTGTTAATTATATACTGTATACACCCCTGTTTTCTGGTGTCATCCCATTAGTCATACGTCTTAAATAAGCACATGTCATGGTTGATTGCTCTTACATATGAGGGGCGGTGGGGTAGCCTAATGGTTAAAGCGTTCGCTCACATAGGTACAACGTGTGAAGCTCATTTCTGGTGTCCCCCGCCGTGATGTTGCTGGAATATTGCTAAAAGCGGCGTAAAACTAAACTCACTCACTCACTCTTACATATGAACCCTTAGTACCTCTGTAGGTAAATGGAATGACTCATTTGAAACGAAACAAACAGAATTTAGCAAGAGTTTGTTTATTCTTATAACAAGTATAAATATATAAAGCATTTCCTCATTACTTCTGTCACATGTATAAAACATTTCTTCAATACTTTGGTCACATACTCTTTGACATATCATTTCATTAGCTATTTCCGTGAGGCAGTTTAAAACCATGATAAATCCAACAGAAACTGACAACTACTTTGATTTAAATTTTGGGACTAGATTTTGTCAAATCATCCATTGTCGCCTCAAGCTCGGCTGTAGTGATCTGAACGCAGACAGATATAATCGACATATATCAGAAACAGCTAAGTGTTCATGTTGTCATTATAAGGAAGACGTCATTCACTACCTTTTTACATGTCGGAACTATCAAAATTTAAGAACAACGGTGTATTTTTATATTCAAGGATACGATGTGAAAACTACCTTATACGGTAACGGCGCATTGGATAACTCAACAAATTGTGACATTCTAAACTCATTACACCAGTTCATTTCTAAAAGTAATCGCTTCCAGTGATTATCACCTCTACATATACATGTATATTCAATGCAAGACAAGATTTATATAACTTGATTTTCTGCGGCAGCTCTTTTCGCTGCTAGGCACAACCAACACCATAACCAAATATTTATTATTCAATCATTTTTCTGAGTGTAATTTTGTCTCAGTATTATTCTTTTCTTGTCGGACTATTTCAAATATGTATCCAGCTATATTGGAACCGTGTACTGGAGCGGCGTTTATATAAGCCACTAGGCTTGTTCGCCTATCCAGGTTTCTGTATTGATGGAATGAAAATATGTTTAAACCATTAGCGGGCGAGTCTATTGTAACGTAGGGAGCATGACCCTTGTTGTTTTAATTAATCCGGTCCGTTCCGTTATGACTAGTGGCCGTATGAGAACCGGGCGTATGACTTATGGGCTACAACCTGTTTTCTACCTGTTTCATACCTGCTTGACAACGATACAAGAATCTGTATCTAAACGTGGCATCACCGGAATAAAGAAGTTGTTCATCCATAAAGTTTGTCCTTGTCTGCCTCTTCAACTTCTAAAGATGCCGCTCGAAGACATGTAATAAATCTGATCGAAGTAACGCCAATTACCATTGTGTCACGGTCATGTGACATCAGTTTTAAAAACTAATTTGACATCCCGACAAAAGCTTTAAAACAAACCGTAATTAAGCTGATCTGATTATCCTGTCACGGTCACGTGACTACTCCAAAAACTCATTTCAGCTTGTCCAATCAGTTACTATTAGTAAAATTACCTCATCATGTCAACAAACCAACATCGTAATTAAAAGACCTATTAAATGTTTTGGCCAATCGCAAAAGAATTCCAGTATTGATCAGTGATGTTTCGACTATAGAAAGAGGTCAGTGATTTCCTATCAACACACTTGAATTCACAATAAATATTGAAACATCTCCTTGACTGATCAGTGACTTACTGAATTCTCTATTCTGTTTTAAGGTAAGTTCTTTTTGTACAACTCTATTAATTATGTCAGATAACGTCATGACTGAAATGTATTATATATGAATAGAAAGTGGCAATATTGGGGACAAGTTATGTAAGTTATTACCGCCCGCTCCCATCGGAAACATAAACAGTAAAGAATGGACGCAATGAATGGACATAACAACATTATACAAATTATAGCATTAATCGAAGCGCTTACTTCGTACAATGTATTTATGCACATGACTAAAGATATTTTCATGAATAGTATTTGGAAGAGCAGGGTTGCCGTACAGAATGGTATCAATGTCTAAGTGAACTTTTGATAGTTCAACGTCAGCTGACAAAGTTTGGACATTTTAAAGAAACGGTTAGCATCTTCCACCGGAGCAACAAAATTGCAAGCTTTACTGTCTGATATGCACAATATCTCTGTCGTTAATGAATATGTAAGTGAATTAGATGTGCTGTCACGGTTAGTTGTTCCTAGATTGCACTCATTAATGGACACATTAGATGTAGTTTACATCACTAATAGGCTGATAGTGAACTAAAATAAATACATGTAATTGGTCCAATGGCAAATATCATTTATATATGATTTATATGACGATAGTTGAGGTATAATTGAGATATGTGTTACATGTCATTTGTGTGAATGGTTCCCGACTATGATTATTATATGATGTTAGGTTCAAAGGAGAAACATTATATTTGTTCTGCATACAAGCTCTACCATTTGAAATGCTAATTCCCCATCAAAATGTGCATATAAGGTTATAGTTTGAAGATTTGTTATGTGTGTAATATATATTTGTGTATAACACACTTGACCTCACAATGAATACTGAAACATCTCCTTGACTGATCAGTTACGTACGGAATTCTCCATTGTATTTTAGGATTAGAAATTGTTATCCCATAACAACCCCGGAAACAGTATCCCAAATACATAGATCGATGATGTCAGTCACTTGATTATCTGCACCAGATTCGATTATTTCCATATCAATGTCATAATGCCTAGGCGTTAAAGCACACGAGCACGCGCACATACACATGCAGCATTCAGCAATTCATCTAGAACAAGAAAACAGGAAATCGTTAAAGTTAAGCTGCTATATAAGGTCATCCGTACTTTATGTTTCCCATCTACAACTTTAACAAGCAAGTGATCTGGCGGGAGGAAAATGAATATGTATAAAAATATGAAAAAATGTTTTTCATTAATTGTGTACATAGTGGGTACTAAACGACCTTCCGTGTAATACCATTTTTATTAAACGAGTTAATGATTTGGTATCAAACGAGCGAAATCTTTCACGAGTTTAATAAGAATGGTATTTCACGGAAGCGAGTTTAGTATTCTGTTTATTACTCTCCAACATAAATCGATAGAAACTGCCTACAGTGTGATCACTTTCAGCTTTCCGCGAGACAAGCAAGGTTAATACCATTGTGACAGAGGTATAAGCATTGTGACGTCATAACTGTAAAACATTATGACGTCATACGTCTAGCGGTATTTCCAAGTGTCATATTGACGTGAAAATATTACAGTGCATTATTACCCTTAAGATAAATTTGTCGAATTCTGATTGGTCAATAGCCAAAGCATACGAAACCATGTATATAAATAGTAAGCGAATTTGCCAGGGTGCCCCGTCAAATCTGTCACGTGACACACTACACGGGTTGTACGAATGACCTTGACCGTAGATGGAATGTGGCTGCCAAACGGCTGATCGAGTTGGCGTATACAATTATGAGTATAAACAAAGTACTAAAATTGTTGCCATAATTTCTTATTTGTTTGTGTCAATAAGTACATGTATATCCAAAAAATAAAATGTTTCTGTATTTCACTTGTCGTTAAACAAAGCCTCAAATTCGATCATTTTTATCATAAACTAAGCCATCCCGAGTTATCTCCCTTTATGACCGATCAGGATAAATCATGGCGAAACGTTTTGCGTCTCATTCTGCCGAAGATTGAATGCTGTTTTTTGAAAGGAGAATACGAACGAAAACAAAATATTTGATATATTGTGAAGGATAATCTAAAAGTCACATTCCGTTATTAAAATTGAACAAAAAGTTTGTAAAACAGCAATACAAACACAAAAACGTACTCGTATTTCCGCCTATTACGGAAAGAGATCTTAAGGGTATTAAATTCGTCACACGGTGTTTTGAAAGGGAAAACGGTATTTACAAGGGTCTTACAGTCCAGTACCCTTTCAAAACACCGTGTAACTAACAGTATCTTCCACGGGAGAGTAATAACATATTTTATGATGATCTACAAATGTTTATCAGATCACTTGGTAATATTCTTTAAATTAATTTATGATGTAGATCGTTTCTTCAGACACCTTTTAAAAAATGCAAATACATGTAGATGGGGAAAAGATCTAGCTGATCTTGGTGCTTGTGTATGAGAGTGCAAGAGTAAGACTATTTCTTTATCTATCAGGGTATTTATTTCCACAAGGTCACAAAAAACTGAGATGGAAGGTTTTCACAATTTCACATTGGAATGACGACTGAGCGCGGGGAACACAGAAATAATATGGACATCCATCTCACGTTACAACATTGATGGCACATGAGTGAGTGAGTTTAGTTAATATTCCAGCAATATCACGGCGGGGGACACCAGAAATGGGCTTAACACATTGTACCCATGTGGGGAATCGAACCCGGGTTTTCGGCGTGACGACTGAGCGCTTTATCCACTAGCCTACAGCATCCCTGATGGTATATGGGCATCGTGAGATGAAGTATGGTCACAGAGACATATGTCAGAGTCAAACACGGACTGTTTGTTGTGCAGGGTTCGTCAGGACTGGGCACATAGAAATACATGTCATCACCAATATCAACACATCTCGTCAAACAACACACGTGACAAAGTGTGCACGAGATTCTAATGGACAAATTTGCCGTTATCTTGTCATATTGACAAACTCCATCCCCAGGCCCACAGACACCGACTGGCCATAACAGACGGGATGGTCGTTTCAAGCTGATGCGTCGGGAATATTGCGCTTCTCATAGGATGATTTTATGCTGGTACAGTATGTATTTTCATACATTGTTCTCCCTTAACTTCTTTGAGTGGCATTTTAGAAGTTGGGAAGTACATTTTAGACACGCTTTAAGGATAAAAACTTCTGTATTTTCGCTGAAAATATGTGATTATAGTGCTTCATTGTATTAGCTAATTTGTCGAAGCAATCCAATCGGTCAAGTCTTATTGACGCCATAAAAATCCGTTTTACACACACGCACGCACATATACACCCAGATTTCACATTACCTTACAATCTCATTATGACTCGCTTTTACCCGCTGCATGTTCGACCAGATAGGCCCTCGGGTCAAGATGACCAAAAACTATTCTTTTATAATTTAATATTGGAATTTCGAAATGATCATTGGGGATATGATTCAATTCTCCAAGTAAATATTAGATATTTAGATTTCAAAACATGCACTAAATAATAGTGGTGTGACGATTCATCGATACGCATTGATGCATCCATCCATGGACCTCCGATACAGTGAATCGATGCAAAGTATTACAATGTCGTATATCCGGATACGATACTTCAAATGGGACTCGATACATCCATGTTTAACTTTGAATATTGCCGAATCGCGATATCTGTCAAGAAAAAAAAGACTTGCTTTTCTTTGATGATTAAAACATATGCTTACTTAGTTTCCCATCATAAGTAAACGTTTTCTTGGAAATTCATGCGTCAAGAACTGTGTTAAACATAGCGCTCGCATGTTATTAACATTCACAAAGTCCGTGTATAAACTTAATTGTCTCGTTTCCGAATGAACAGTGAACAACGCTGGTGGAATTTGACGAAACACTTTAAAATTGGTTTTGTTTTGATCTTAAGGTGTTTTATAGTTGGTGTTAGAATGAAAGATTTTAGTATCGTGATACGTGTCATATCGCCTCCTTTATATCATAATCGGGATTCGTATCGCATCGCAGCTTCAGTGCACAATACTTTGGCAATGCATGTATATCGTCGTGACTACAATTTTAGTATCGTGATGTATCGTATCGCTTGTTGTATGCCAATACCACTACTAAAAAACGCCTTGAATGGTGATTTAGTAATGTGACAAAAATGGCGAGATTTACGATGTGTGCAGATTTTAGTAATTTTGCCCTCCCTGACAGAATTAAAAAATGCAAAGTGCAGTTATATTTGTGATGAAATTGCGTATGTTTCGACGTGAGGGCTGAAGAGTAGGGAGATCTATTTAATGTATGAAACCCATATTCAGCAAAGGCTATGCCGTGCAAATAAGTTTTGCATTTGAAGATCCTGTGGGAAAGACAATAGACTTGAATATAATGTTATACAAAATGGTTACGCTGTATGCAGAAGAAGGAACGTGGTGACACGTTTTGTACAACGTATACCTTTTTGAAACCGGAGCGGTGGGGTAGCCTAGTGGTTAAAGCGTTCGTTCGTCACGCCGAAGGCCCGAGTTCGATTCCCCACATGGGTACAATGTGTGAAGCCCATTTCTGGTGTCCCCCGTCGTGATGTTGCTGGAATATTGCTAAAAGCGGCGTAAAACCATATTCACTCACTTACTCACTTTTTGAAACCGCGAAGTCATCACAGTGCGGCACTGAGCGGTACACAAAGCCAGCGGGCGGTAAAACAGTAGGCTGCGCCTTGAGGCACAAGAATAACACACTTGTACCTACACAACGTGTCGTGCGTCTACCGTCTGATAAGGTCTAATGACGTCTTTCCTTTATCAGTGACATCATCAGTGACGTCATATTTCAAGGAGCATAAACCACAGCGTCTATGTAGTAGTTCTATCTAAAAACGAGAGGTTTGTCCAGATAGAGGATGGGCGAGCCGGTGTTGATTGACAGCTGAATATGTCGAGGGCGTAGCCCGAGACACAATATATGGCTGTCAATCAACACAGGCTCGCCCATCGTCTATTATGGAAATATAGCTCTGGGTAAATGTGAAATATATGAATCGATATAATGTAAAACATTATTTACTTGAGATATATGTATATTGTTTTTAGTGTGTTGGTAGTGTTCATACAGGCGAGGTCACCTGCTACTGTCAATATAATCGGATGAAATTGCATGACAAATGTGAACTTGATTGCAAATGTCTTTACTCGAGAGTTTCTTAAAAACATTTGTTGGTTTGTTTCCGTACACCGCCCGGTATATCTGTCTTTGATTTTAAATACAACGGATTTGACAGATCAATAAATACCGACAACGCTTGAATAAACGAATCCATGGACACACCGAGAGAATATTCTACCTTGAATAATGACAAGAGAGATTTGAAACAAAAACGTGATGGAAACGCATCTCAGCAAAACCGGGTCTACTTTTTGAATTGAATAGTACACTACAGTCTGTTTGCGGTGAAAACGTACCAATGAGGTGAGGTGAGGTGAAATTGGGTTTATCGTCGTGCTTGAGAATATTTCGCTCATATGACGACGTGCATGCGTGTGTGTATATGTATGTCCGGCTGCTTGTACTAGCACAGACTGAAGCTGGTTTTATAGTGCTAGCCCACTGAGATACCATGCCGCAGTGAAGCATGAATACCCCACTCAGACACATTATACTGACTCCGAGCCGACCAGTCCTTGAAGCATGAATACCCCACTCAAACACATTATACTGACTCCGAGCCGACCAGTCTTTGCTGTACCCATTAATGCCGAGCGCCAGGCAGGGACCAAGTACTATATTTTAACGTCTTTTGGTATGACGCGGTCGGGGATCGAACCCGCGACCTTTCGCTCTCTGGGCGGACGCTCTAACCACTACACCACGGAGGCGGTTCACCAATGAATTTCGCTTTAAACAATAAATAAAGCAAATTTAAGATTGCGAATCCTCATAATTTTACCTTGCCAAATGAACATTTAAATCTGAGAATGTTATCCAACGTGGGATAAAAGTAGTTTAACAAACGATCATAGATTCAAATCGCTATTATTGGTCTGCACTACAAGGGGGTGTGCACATTAAATGAAACACCAAGAACAAGTTGGGTTGGTCGAAGTTAACACTCATCACGTACCGCACGTGCATTTGTTTCACTGTTCCAATTACTGCGCTTACCCCCTTGTAAGACAAACCAATAATAGCGATTTGAATACATGATCGTTTTACTTTTATCCTAAGTTGAATAAAATTCTGAGTTTTAGATGTTCAGTTGGCAAGATAATTATAGAGGATTCGCAATCTTAATTTCACTTTACTTGATTTACTTTTTTGGTTAAAGTGAAATACATCGGTACGTACGTTTTCACTGCAAACAGACTATTATAGCTGTAAATATAAAACATGTCGCATTCATTATCTATGTGTGTGTTTGGGAAACACATAAAGGAAAATGATGACTCCTAAAACTCCTAAATTTTATCAATTCAGCTGATAACACACAACTCAAACACTGAGTCATTTCTTTTTCTGTCATTAACGTCACGCTACATGTTCAAATGTTATTTTCACGCACAGCTCCTTATGCTAACTGGTTCCACTATTGGTGCATTGTTAGGTTGTGCGCTTTTTGCATTAGTAGACTGAATCCTAGTCCACCAATGGACCCGGAAGTAGGACATTTACCTTGACCTTGTACATTTCAGAATGGCGGACAGGTGGGCTTGAAATATCCTTCTCTTCATTATTATCGCCTTATATTCCAAGGAAGAGATTCCAGGCGCAAAGTTCTAATTATCTCTCAGTTTATCTTCGAGGTAACGGTATCGCATGTTGTTGTTGTGACACTGTGCTTTGCCTGCACCTGACAAGCATGAAACTATCAGACTAGTCGCCAGGTAGTCGGCTTGTGGAAGAGCTACTGACCAGATAATGTTTAATTCGACTGAACGCAAAATAACCACGTGTATGATAAGAGAACAGGGTATAATACAACCCAAAACAATGTGCTTTTTTCGATTTGGGGGCCCGATTTGGGAATCGAAATCTGATCTTCTTTTCCGATGGTACGGAAATTGTCTCATCGGTGACTGATCCGTACCCACTGAGTCTGAAAATGGCTAATCCGCCTGAAACTTCGATCAATATCTGATTTGGAAAATTATTATGTTATTTGGATGATTCGTCTAGATGATCTAGATAATCCGTACTCAAATTTGGGGGATCCGTATCCAATTACTTTGTCAGTTCATTGCATTTGTAACAAGTTGGTTTAAAACAAGATATCTGACACCAGATTGCATTAAATATGCACTAATGACAGAATATATATCCATAGTCATATATTCACACCACTAAATTCACATATTCTTACTACATTTTGGTAATTTTATATGCATTCATGCAATCATTAGCAATATATTCATAACACTATTAACATGCTATGAAACATTTGGAGCACTTTCAATACAATAATTGCAGATATTAAGTTCACATTTCACTCACCAAGTTGACTGGTGAAGCACCAATTAACACTCATCCCTGGGTCCTGTTCTTTGATGCAAGATTTCCGTAACTCCCATGCTTACAACAGTCTTTGTGCTAAAGTCATGTGGAGGTCTCAGGGCCGATGCATATGGCTATCCACAACCTGATGAGCACATCCTTGACCTTGTTACTGCATGATGCCCATGTAATGCACTAAGTAATGCCTCTTGCATGTTGTGCTCTATATAACCAGGGCTCGATTTATGAGAGGTTAACCTACTTGCACCAGGTCCAACCTAAGATAAAAACCTAATTGCACTTGCCAAATTCCAGTTGCAACGTAGTGTGTTAAAACGTCAGAGGTTTCGGTGCACATAAACATATTTCCATATACACCTGATCCCTGTTTACAAGAGCTGTTACAGCCGAAACGTGTATATGAATAGCATTATTTCAGTGCCATAGCTATTCAAAGTTTAGAAGACAAATAGGCTGACATATATATATGATTATAATGTTAGATTTATTGTTGGTTTCTTTCTCAAAAGTTGATTTGCCCCTTGTGCAAGTAAGACTCATAACTAGTTTGCACTTTGTAATATTGGGTTGCACCAGTGCAAGTAACAAAACACTAAATCGAGCCCTGATAACACCCAGTGCACTATTTACCACCTCCGTGGTGTAGTGGTTAGAGTGTCCGCCCAGAGAGGGGAAGGTCGCGGGTTCGATCCCCGACCGCGTCATACCAAAAGACGTTAAAATATAGTACTTGTTGGTCCCTGTCTGGCGCTTGGCATTAATGGGTACAACAAGGACTGGTCGGCTCGGAGTCAGTATACTGTGTCTGAGTGGGGTATTCATGCTTCGATGCGGCATGGTATCTCAGTGGGCTAGCACTATAAAACCAGCTTCAGTCTGTGCTAGTACAAGCAGCCTCACATACACATACACACGCATGCACGTCGTCATATGAGTGAAATATTCTCAAGCACGACGTTAAACCCAATTTCACCTCACCACCCCAGTGCACAATTCACAGCACCTGCATGCTGTGTGATAAGCATGATTGTAACACCACTGAAACTGTCAGTTGTTGTTATTTGTTGTTGCATGATGCTGTCTTCTTAGTCAACCAACATTTTCGTAATTGTTTGACCTGCATTCTAGGTGTTGGCGAGTCAATAATGACGCATACAACTTTATGGATAACAACTTATTGTTTCTTCTTTGGGTGGCATTTTAGAAGTTGGGAAGTATAATATGGACAAACTTTATGGCTAACAACTTCTTTTATTTGGTGAGTGTGACATCTCGATACAGATACAGAAGTTGTTATCCATAAGTTTGTTCATATTGATCTTATTGTTTGTTGCTTTAAGCAACTTTTCGGTGTAGATTTTTACACTCTAGGCAATAAATAAGAATTTGTTATCCATAAGATTGTATGCCTCATTATGTTCTGTAACGTCTCTATTTTGACTTCTAAACTTTCTTGTTACAAACTTCCACAGAGACCATATGTTATGTATATAAATTTCATTATCTTTCCATTTGCATTTAAAAGTCTATAATAAGAAAGTGGAGAGCTGAAAATAGAGAAAGAAAGAAACAGCAGAAGGAAGTCTTCATGTTTTGTCCAGTAGTAGCAAGACATGGTAGTATTAGAATACTGATACTATTAAACATAACTGTAAAACTAAAATCATTGAAATCATTTCAGATAATAATCAGATAATAATGATAACGGGCTTTTTAACATTCTTCATTTATCCATAAAATATACTTGTTTTGTTTCAATCAGGTTGTACCTATAATGCCTGAAATATTTTAGGGTCATGTTTGTTCTCAGTGTATCTGACCCATGAAGATCTGGGTTAGAATTGATCTTCAGTAACCCATGCTTGTTGCAAGAGGCGACTAACGGGATCGGGTGTTCAGGCTCGCTGACTTAATTGACACAGGTCATCGTATCCCAAATGCGTAGATCGATGCTCATGCTGTTGACCACTGGATTGTCTGGTCCAGAATTGATTATTTACAGACCGCCGCCATATAGCTGGAATATTGCTGAGTGCAGCGTAAAACTGAACTCACTCACTCACTCACTCTCAGTGTACCTGAAACTTTGAGAGATTATGCATATTCCTGACAGGAGGGTTTCACCTTGATGTACTAAACTAGGGTCCTTTGGGCGCCTATAACAAATTTCAAGGATCCTTCAACCAAATATGATGATGCTGTGAAGCTGTGTAGTGTAGTCTGTAGTGTTGGGAATTGGTGGAAATCTCACAATTGATGATTGCTTCATTACCAACGAACAATCATCGAAAAAAATTGGTTGGCGTCATTTTTCAGATTTTTCTATCCAGGTTGTTATTGCAAATATGTATAACATGATACAACTTGCTACTTTTAAGTGATGACTAATATATCATGAACATAAACTTCCCGGAGTCTTAGAGAAATATTCAGTCATGGCTTTTCAGTTATTGAAGTGGGTTTTCTAAGAATTAAACACGTTTTCAGGCCCTGACAACTTCTAAGATATGTCCCATTGTCAAGTATTTCAAAGACTAAAACAGTAGTTCCAAAATGGTTTATGTTTGATTATGAGAAAATGTGATCGATTGCTTGGTCGTTTGGTCACTGCGACCAATCTTCGATTATTTCAATTAATCGAAACACCACTAGTAGTCTACTGTGACACTTGAAATTTCTTTTAACTACATCACCTTTATATTTCTTGTCATGACTTCTGTACAATGAATATTATTGTGTATCATCCAATGTTTGAATATGAGACTGCATGTGTCTATGAAAGAAATACTTTCAAAAACATTGTCAGCAAAGTCATGGCCTAATGTACATTCACTTATGAATTCTGAATATTTTTTGTGTTAATAGGGGGTAAACTTGAAGAAAACTGTGCAAATAAATCCATCAATACAAAGACCCTGGACATACCGAAGGCAACTAAACAAATGAAGCTTATCATTCAGAGTAGTGATGGACCAGAAGTCCCGTACATTCTATGCCAATCAGAAAACAGTAGTACAATATTTATACAGGTTCAACATGTAAATGGAAACAAAAAAAGAATTGCCACGGTATCACTTGCACTTTAATAAATATTGCCTCATGGATCAGAATTCATCTTTTCATAATGTTGGAGTAAAATTAGTGGTGGTCCGATTAATTGAAATAATCAAAGATTGGTTGCAGTGACTAAACAACCAAGCAATCGATAATGTTTTCCCATAATCGAACACAAACAATTCTAGAACACTTGTTTTCATTAACAGTAATTTTCACTAGGTTGGTTTTGTCTGTTACATTTCATAAGCACTACAAGCTCGTTCCAAGTCATGATTGAATTTATCTTAAAGACTCCAAGAAATATATGTTCCTAACATACTAGTCATCCTTTAAAGATGTGAAATTTTGCCCCCAAAACTCATAAAAACCCTGTGTTTTTCCTTATATGTTTGTACATTAACACATTTCATAAGTGATGCTAACCAATTATTTTCGATGATTGATCGGTTGTAATGAACAAATCATCAATTATGAGATTTTAACCAATTCCCAACACTAAGTAAAATACAGCAAAATGCCTGTAGGTGAATTTATGAACAGTTAAAATGTTTGATTTTATGACATTTCAGTTATTACCAAGACGGACTGCGGTCCAAGGACGCAAGTACGCGGGAGAGAATGAAGGCGTACATGGAGAAACAGCTGACCGACTTGCATTACCAGCAGTCAGGGTTTCACTTCAAGGACAAGTTTTATGCGGTTTTCTTTGGAGCGTTGATCATCATTATGTTGCCCTTCTTGCACATAGGTATGTTCCTTTCTTCTACATAGGTATGGGTGGGGTGGGGTAGCCTAGTGGTTAAAGCGTTGGCTCGTCACGCCGAAGACCCGGGTTCGAAACCTCACATGGGTACAATGTGTGAAGCCCACTTCTGGTGTCCCCTGCTGTGATGTTGCTGGAATATTGCTGAAAGCGGCGTAAAACCAAACTCAGTCAGTCAGTCAGCTTTAGGAAAACCCTATTTAATGTATTTGTGGCAGAACTCTACTCAGCAATGATAAGCATTGGTATTTGATGTTTGATTCGATTGGTGTAACGTTGGATTAAGATATGACTTAAATACATCTATGAAACCATGTTCTCTTTACTGAATGGGCCCATCAGTCATATGAGAGATTGTGTTCATTTCAGGATTTACAGTTTGTATTTTACTGTAGATAAGCCGATCTCGTGGATAAGCCTAGGTCCTCAATCTCAATTGGGTATCCTAATTTTCCTTTGAGCACCCAAATAAATTATACCCACCTCACTCAAACTCAATTGGGTATTTTGCCATTTTTGATTATTTGTGAAAAAAGATTATTTATATTTGATCTGTTATATGAGAAAAGATAAGAAAAACTGCAAGTTGCCAAGTTCATGTACTGAAATAGAACATCATAATATACCTCAGTTATTGTATCTATCGCCAGTAACCTCCATCTGTGACACATGGGTCTGCTTAATTCAAATTCTAGTAGATTTGCTGAATGTTACAGTACGCAAGCTAAGATTTGACATCTTTGTGTGTACACATATTAGATCAAATTTAATGAGTATTTACAAAAATTCAAGCATACTTGTATGCAATAGACTTGAAAGGAATTGAGTTTTCACATAAATGTTTGCGTAATTTACGCAGATACTCAGCTTATCTGTACCCCTGTGTTCATGTTAATTGCCGTGAAATCTGTGCATTGCCCTATTCAACATATTACATAACCTTACGTAACATATATCAGGGCTCCAGTGGTGCAACCCAATATTACGAGGTGCAACAGAATTATGAGTCTACCTTGCACATGGTGCAAGTCAAGTTTTGAGAAATAAATCAACAATAAATCTAACATTATGAGCATAAATATGTCAGCTCATTTTTCTTCTAAACTTTGAATAGTTATGACTTATACATGTTTCGGCTATGACAGCTCTTGTAAACAGGGATCATCTGTGTGTCTGTGTTGCTATGGTTTCGTGGGTACTACATCACGGAAATCTGTTCATGTGCACCGAAACCTCTGATGTTTTAACACACTACGTTGCCACCGGAATTTGGCTCGTGCAACTAGGTTGTTATCTTAGGTTGCACCTGGTGCAAGTAAGTTAACATCACTTTAATCGAGACCTGTATATGATAAGTTGGAACTACGTGCAGAACCCTGTAGCAGATATATGATGATCCTATATTGTAAAGTAAAAGTCACTGTGTTCATTAAATCTGATTGGTGGAAAAACATGATCGAATGGTATTTGATTCCCGGAAATTCTCTGAGTATTAATATGTAGAAACATCGTTCACACCATTGTATTGTTACGTTGTCAGCTGTGATGACGTCAATCAAATCATATCACAAATGAGCAGTTGCAGATGCTAACAACGGGAGACAGCTGAAACGTCCGGCTGATGACATTTCACTGCTGTACCCGAACTCGATGTCAATGAGTGCAGACCTTTTGGTTTACTTTTGTGTTTACAATGTCGATAAACATCATGTGTTGACCAATTTCCGGGTGTTATTGAGTATTTAAAGCAAGGGAATATTTCATTTGAAACCTCTGGCTAACGCCGTCGGTTCCAAATGAATTCCCTTGCTTTAAATACTCAATAACACCCAGAAATTGGCCAACACATGATGTTTATCTCCTAATTAAATGTAGAATCCTCTGTTGCATCTTTGATAACCCTGGACTGAATAGATAACACACCCATGAGTTGCGACTTTGTAGGAATATCACCTTGAAGTTTTGTAAATACTCAATAAATTTGATATTACACGCATACAAATAAAAGTAGATAAAATAACTGAGGTTTGTTGAGAGGTTCTATTTCAGCACCTGAACTTGGCAACATGCAGTCTTTCTTATGGTTTCTCATATAACAGATCAAATATTAACAACAAGCTCTTGAACCAACATTTAAACTTTATTATATTTTTACAATTAATGGAAAATGGCAAGAAAACCAATTGACTTTGAGTGAGATGGGTACAATTTATTTGGTTACTCAAAAGAAAAATTAGGATACCCTGTTGAGAAACACGAGCGAGTACATAACTCAATGACCCCAAAAGTTACCTGTAGCTCTGGTATTAGGTGTTTAGACTTGGTGACTTGGTAGATGACTGTGCAAACAGTGGATCGATGTTCATGCCGGTCACTAGATTGTCTGGTCCAGACTTAATTATTTCCAGATTGTCAACAGATAGCTGGAACATGGCAGAGTGTGGCATTAAACATTAAACCCAAACAACATTGTTGTGTTGTTCCAGGTGTGTTCTACCGGCTGATCTGGGTGCCAGACAAACCTCCCATTGACAAGTATGGGTGCGGGTGTACCTGCTTCGACACAGTGTTCAGAGGTAGGAGCTGCTATAGCAGAATGGATACATTCACAACATTTCAATATTTTCACCCAAAGTTGTAAAAATTCATAATTGTGATAATAACAATGTGTTTAGCTTTTGCAAAGAATATCATTACATTTAAAAATAAACTGCACTTGAGAGAGACTAATTTGTGCAAGTAGAATAAAATGTCGACAGCATTCATATTTCATAAGTTGCATGTTTCTTGCTCCAAAGGTATATGCATTGATAATTAAATTGATTATACTTGATTGCAGCTTTATTTAAACTAAACGGTCTTCAGTAAATTTCAATGAAAAAAATAATACATATTCTGTGTAGCGGTGGTCCAATTAATTGAAATTATCGAAGATTGGTCGCAATGACGAAGTGACCAAGCCGTCAATCATGTTTTCTCATAATCGAACAATTTTGGCACACTTGTTTGCATTAACAACATTTTTCACAAGGTTGGTTTTGTCTGTTACATTTCATAAGTACTACAAGCTTGTTCCTTGTCATCATTGAATTTATCTCAAAGGCTCCAGGAAATTTATGTTCTTAACATGCTAGTCATCCTTTAAAGATGTGAAATTTGTAAATGCATTTTGTGCAATTTGCAATTTTTATGCAAACCCTGAAAGAACTACATGTTTGTTCTATATTTTTTTGTGCATTAACAAACATAACTAGGAGAGTTTGATAAATCACGCTAACCAATGCTTTTTGATGATTGATCGTTTGTAATGAACCAATCATCAATTGTGAGATTTTAACCAATTCCCAACACTAATTCTGTGAAGGTAATAACCAATCTGTTAAGTATGAATAATACAAGAATTGTTTTAAGAGCTGTAACGTAGTGTTGGTAACTCAAGCCAACAGAATTTTTTTTTGTGTTTGTTTTTTTGGTACTGTAGCAAATAATTCTTGGTAGACATCTAATATGTTACTGAATAAATATTTGCAACATGATGTATCTGGGAAAGCCTTCAAAGTGGCTTTAAATTTGGTTTAAATCCAACTTACTCAAATCTTCGCAGGTCGTTACGAGATGCCTGGCCCGGGTGTGTCATACAAACACATCTACTTCAATGCAACGAAAGAAACCTTCAAGATTTGGATTGCTACAGTCTTGTTCGTTCTGCTATTCTACGAGAGTGTCAAGTACCTGGTAGCGTTGTTCCGGCGGGATCTGTCCGATGGAGTATGTTTCTGCTGTACATCATCAACCTCTATCCCCACTACTACTCCTGGTGGTCCTTCTTCAGCTACTACAACGAGGAATTCTACACCTACTTCAAACACCACATGTTCTTCGCCATCACGGAGATCATCGCCACCGTCATCGTCCTCAGCCTTTGCAATGAAGAGAATGATGTTGCGTCGTGGAAGATCTCCGCCATTGTTACCATCAATACCATTCATATTCTTGTTAGCGGACTTGATCAGTTTATTTCTCATGTCATTGAGGGACATGGAACAGCATTCCAGAATATTCGTAATATCGGCCTGATGATTCCGGACTTTTTACATGTTGTTATTCCCGTTGTTGTGTTCCTTCGATGGGCAAAGAAAAATAATATTCCATTCTTTCAGCTGTGTTATAAGGAAGAACTCATAATGTGTGTTGTGTTGACGACGCTAGGTACCGTGCTGGGACGAGTGATGTAGCTTACCTGGGTCATTCCATTCAAGCAACACCTGTGAAGGGCCGGGTTAGCATTGGTCTTCAGTAGCCCATGGTTATTGTGAAAGGCGACTAACGGGATCAGGTGGTCAGACTCGCTGACTTGGTTGACACATGTCATCGCATCCCAGTTGAGTAGATCGATGCTCATACTGTTGATCACAGGATTGTCTGGTGCAGACACGATTATTTACAGACCGCCGCCGCCATGTAGCTGGAATATTGCTGAGTGCATCATTAAACAACAAACCAACCAACCTTTCAAGCGATGTATCAGTTTATGCTTTACTGACTTGCAGGCTAGGGTCAGTAAGAAAGTAAGCAGAAAAAAACAGTTTTGTCTGAGAACATTTGTAAAATACTTTAAATTGGCTGTCCACATTCATCTGTAGTTCTTATCTCCCACCTGCCCTGAAGTTTCATTCCAACGGAAATAGTAAACAGTTTTCCCATCTCAGTTTTCCCATCCTCTTACTGTGAGACGAACTTATGAATATTGCCGACCTGTCATTTCAACCCGTGAATCTGAATAGCGGTGCAGTCCATTTTACCATTAAGGGGCTGAGGGTATGTAAAGTGATAAACTGCTGGTAAGCATGTCTGTCTACTCTCGCTCGTCTGGAACGGGTTCTATTTGCTATTTTGCGGTTGACTATTTCCATACACAACCCAATACAACACTCAAATTACAATCTTTAAATTCTAAATAATTTCTGGTTGTTCTGTATATGATCTTGTTTCATTTTTGTTCCATCATAGAAATGTTAATCTTGTATGACAGTGATATATTCGATTGCAAAACGACAACTTGTGATCTGTTTGTGGTAATAAGTCAGTGTTGTCAAATGTACACATGTATATGATTTTAGCAGTTGAAGGTTTTTCTACAGCAATAGGATACTACACAGTATGTGACATAACAATGATATGTATATCCTTTTAAACTGCCATATTCGCTGTAATAAAGAGCTGTACTCGAAATATAACTCAATATAAACTCAAGATATGCGATAAGGCATATGGCTAGGTGGGGTGATGATGATTTTAAGGAGGGGTCACCCATTTTGTTCTGGGTAGGTAGGGAGGTCATCAATTTTGTTCTGGGTAGGTAGGGGAGTCATCAATTTTGTTTTGGGTAGGTAGGGGGGTCACCCATTTTTTTGTTCTGGGTAGGTAGGGGAGTCATCAATTTTGTTTTGGGTAGGTAGGGGGGTCACCCATTTTGTTTTGGATAGGTAGGGGGGTCACCCATTTTGTTCTGGGTAGGTAGGGGAGTCATCAATTTTGTTTTGGGTAGGTAGGGGGGTTCACCCATTTTGTCTGGGTAGGTAGGGGGTCATCAATTTTGTACACATGTATTAGGGGGTGGGCATCAATTTTGTACAAGAAAATATTTAAAAATTACGCTTAAAAATATCGAGGGGGGGGTCATTGATCTTGTACATGACATGCATGGGGTCACTTACTTTGTACATAAATTTTAGTGGGGGATCAATGACATTGTACATGCTTCTCCATACAAATCTTCATCAACCCAACCCATCTACCCACCCCCCAAGCCATAAATTATGAACAGTCCCTAATGCACTCAGAATTGTACACTGTACCATGTGGTAACTATAGCAACAAGCATCTTTAAATAGTGTTATTTGTGATATTAATGGTTACGATGCAATGCTTGTTGTAAGGTGATCAGGTGGTCAGTCTCGCTGACCTGGTTGATGCATGTCTTGCTATCCCAATTGTGTACATCAGTGCTGATAATGTCAGTCGTCATCTTGTCTGGTCCAGACTTGACTATTTACAGACTGTTTCATGTAGCTGCTACTTTAAAGGTATTACAAGATTACTGGTCCATTATCTTCTGTAGGAAATCCTGCAACTGCTTAAAATAAGATGGAACCTTATGGGCAATATGGTTGCCCGTATATACACATATCACAAGAGCAAGTAGTCTCTTTCTGTGTTATCTCTGATCTTCCACAGAACACTTCCATATTATTGCATATTACAGATATATATATCAGATATGAAGTGTATTATATCAGTGTTTGACTTGATTTAAACCAAACTAATATTATCATAAAAATGAAGTGATTTAGGGCATTAAAGAATAGGGGCTTTTTGACATTTTATTCGCTAAGAAGAGATTCTTTATAGAAAGAAGGGTTGGTGGGGAAGCCTTGTGGTTAAAGTGTCATGCTGAAGATTCCCCACATGGGTACAATGTGTCAAGCCCATTTCTGGTGTGATATTGCTGAAATATGACTAAAAGCGGCGTAAAACTAAACTCACTCACTCATAGAAAGAATGTAAGAATCTGTTTGTGTATATCATAAAGGTGATGCCATGCAAATACTGTGTGTACCCAATCCCAGTTCCTGTAAGAAAGGGTTGTTTTTGTATGACCATTTCCATGCCTTAATACCACCAGTGAGAACTATTTTATGCTGTCTTTTCTTCAATATACACTGATGTCCACTGTCAAGTACTGTGGTCTGAGGTGACCTGGTGTAGTAGTGTAACTGTTAACGTGACTGAATTGACACGTAATGCTCCCTTAACTACCGGATGTAAACAACTGCTCCCTGAGTTACCCAATGCATGATGGGACTATTACGTTATCGGGCCATGTGCTTCCCGCCCAAGTATGTATGCTCCAGCCGACTGCACTAAAGCCGCTGCTCTCAAAGTCATGTCGTGTGCTTTTGGGAATGTTTGTCACGATACCACACCTGGGTTCAACAATATTCCAGCAATAGAGGCAGTGGACGCCAGAAATGGGCTGCACACACCTATGTTGGTGATCGAACCCGCCATGATATTGCTGTTATATTGCTTAAAGCGGTGTAAAACCCAACTCACTCACTGACTCCAGCATATAAGCAAACGCTTTAACCACTGTCCCATGGCCCCACTCAGATGTCCCTTGAGACTTCTTAATGTTAACACTGAATTTGGTTATTGATTTATGATGAATTGTTTTCAGTGATAAATCTGGTCATTGAAGAGAGTATATATTGTATTTGAAAGCCTCCCTAATTTGCAATACAGGGATTGTGTGGCTACATGCATTCATATGAGCGGGGTTGAGCTTGCAACCTAAAGTATATAATCTGTATGTAAATGTGTTAATATTAGCATAGACTGAATAATTTTAGAAGCACTTTATGATTGTGTTTAGTGATCCTTCTTCCTACATTCCGCCCATTTTAGAGACCTATTTACCCTGTCTGTCTGTTGTTAGACTGATGAACCCTTCCAAACAATTCAGTTGAGAATAAACAGTATATTGAAAACAGCTGGCTTGTTTGAGTGTCCTTGTGATTGGTGTGAGCAGATTTGAATTTATTGCAACTAATTCATCATACCCTTATCTGTGCTCATGCTGTTGATCACTGGGTTGTCTGGTCCATACTCGATTATTTACAGCCCGCCACCATATAGCTGGAATACTGCTGAGTGCAGCGTAGACATTCTGGAAGTATTTACTTCAAGTGAATACAGTTCCGAATGTATTTCTACAGTGTGATAAACACTCCATAGCCATCCTATTAATGTACCAGTGAAGATCCCGGTTAGAATATTGGTCTTCAGTAACCCATGCTTGTCGTAAGAGGCGACTAACGGGATCGGGTGGTCAGACTCGCTTACTTGGTTGACACATGTCATCGGTTCCCAATTGCGCAGATCTATGCTCGTACTGTTGATCACTGGATTGTCTGGTCCAGAATCGATTGTTTACAGACCGCCGCCATATAGCGTGGGTATTGCTGGGTGCGGCGTAAAACTAAACTCACTCGCTCCTGTTAATGTTTGGCACCAACATGTTCAACTTGAAAACTTTAAGATTGTCGACTGAGCTGCTGAGATGGCGTCATCACACGTGACACACTTCAACTGACGGTCTGCACTCGCCAATGTTAACTTATAAAATTGTTAACTTAATTTAAAGTTTCGAAGTTGGTTAGTGATTTGATTACCTGACACGATTTCAGTAGATATGGTAATGGGAAAGATAAAACAACCAGACTCGGAATAAAGTTAATCTTTCCCGTGAGAATTAATGTGGTAGGTAACCCGGTCGTTTCACCATTTTGTATTTTTGACAAGGGAAAGATAAACCGTATAGCTCGTTATATATTCTCATTATATCTCCACTCCTATATGATAAATAAAGTGGACTCATTCCGTACAATCTCTCTCGAAAATGCCAATCAACCAAAGCTAATTTCATTGGCGACATTCGTGTACCGTCGTCAATTTCGAATCGGTCTAAAAACGAAGCGATTGTAATCAACGTTTTTGTACATCTGTCAGAAGGTTAGAAAATGCAATTTACGGATAGGAAACACTGATAAAATAGTCCCACGGGTGCGAGAGTGAGTTTAGTTTTACGCTGCTTTTAGCATTATTTCAGCAATATCAGGGCGGGGGACACCAGAAATGGGCTTCACACATTGTACCCATGTGGGGAATCGAACCCGGGTCTTCGGCGTGACGACGAACGCTTTAACCACTAGTCTCCCCACGAACACACAGGCAGTGTCTTATTCAAAGGTAAGATGATTAAACTACAAACAAACCCTGAAGAATCAAAAAAGAGAAATCACATTACCCTTTTCTGGAAGCAAAGTCATATCCTCACAGACGCAGTCAATGATATCTTCACTGAACTCCCGAACTATTTCCATAGTGAAATATAGACAAGCCGAGTTCGTTCAGCCATTCCTACTCTATTATAAGTGAGTATAATTTTACGCCGCCTTTATCACTATTCCTGTAATTTCACGGCGGGGGACACCAGGAATGGGCAAGTGGGAATCAAACCGGGGTCTTCGGCGAACGCTTACTGTATCACTATATCACTTTAATATGAATCACTATCAAATAGGTGATAACGGGTGTTCATAGATATGCGAGTGTAACCTTCCTTCACAAAAGCAAGGCAAGGCAAGTCTTCATCTGAATAATCAAGCACACTCGTGGTACTGGTCTAAATAGGGAAATGCATTGGACATTAATTTGGTCACTTACTTGATCAAATTCGGTAATATCCTCAACATGTCTGACATTAACTATTAATATTAAACATTAAACTTTAGGAAGGGCTTGAGTGCTATAACCCTGATCAAACAAATTTTGAGCAAGCGTCGTAAGGCGCCCTTTGAAGACCATTTTTGATTCCCCACATGCGTGCAATCTGTGAAGCCCATTTCTGGAATATTGCTAAAAGCGGCGTAAAACCATACTCTCTTAATATAGATCGAATTTTGGCGCTTTTATTTATATCACGACACATGCGTGTGCATGTGTGATAAACCATATATGTGAGCGAACACCATCTGTAATATCCTTGTTATGTAGTAACGTAGTCTGCAGCGTACATCTGATCCCTTTGTTTGTTGTTTGACGCCGCACTCAACAATATTCCAATTCAATATTCAATATGGCTGCGGCCTGTAAACAATCCCGTCTGGACTAGACAATCTAGTGATCAATAGTTTCAGAATCCTGCCTGTTTTCAAATTGTCATAACGATCTGAGTCGTACGTAAAATCTCTTACTTCCCCTACACATTCCAAGTGAGACCCAGGGTTCGTGTGATGGCAAACACGTGGACTGACTGACTGACTGACTGAGTTTGGCTTTACGCCGCTTTTAGCAATATTCCAGCAACATCACGGCTGGGGACACCAGAAATGGGCTTCACACGTTGTACCCATGTCGGGATTCGAACCCGCGTCTTCGGCGTGACGAGCCAACGCTTTAACCACTAGACTACTCCACCGCCCGCAAACACGTGGAAGCAGATGGAATCCATCACCTGTAACCTTTCGAAGAACAAAAATACCCATTGTCTCAGTATCAAAAGAGTGTGACATCATTTTATCACTATTCTAGAAAGCTTGACATGCAGTAACAGCCGAAGTTCAGCCTACCTAATAAGGCTACCCGTGAAAATCCGGGTAAGAATTGCTCTTCAGCAACCCATGCTTGTCAAAAGAGGCGACTAACGGGAACGGGTGGTCAAGCACGCTGACTTGGTTGACACGCTTCCCAATTGCGCAGATCCATGCTCATGCTGTGGATCACTGGATTGTCTGGTCCAGACTCGATTATTTACAGGCCGCCGCCATATGCCTGGAATATTGCTGAGTGCGGCGTAAAATTAAACTCACTCACTATGGAATAGAAAATGTGGTGTCGCGTATTAAGGTAAGGGACTCCCATTGGAATATGTATATGTTCTCCATCCATTAGTGGATATACTGCACGAAGAGATGCTATAGAGATGCCATTGATGGATGATGGATGCGTGATGTCAGTTGCTGGATTGTCCAGTCCAGATTCGGATTATGTACAGAGCGCCGTCATATAGCTGGAATACTACTGAGTGCGGCGTTAAGCAACAAACAAACAAACAAACAAACAAACAAACAATCGAAACGAATTTGTTCAAGTTAGGTATGTCATGTTAATAAAGTCAACATCAGAAAATTTCAAGTCTCGTTTTTCCGACAAAACAGATTTGCGTAAAAGGCAAAATACTAGTTAAAAAGTAAACCACAGGAAATCAGAGACGACACCAGTGACGACATCAGTAACGACACCAGGTGTTCACATATTATGTGTGTAATGCCTGACACCGCAATGTACTCTTGCCATGAGGCGACGGCGTGGAAAATACATGATGTTATTAATCGAGGATCTCTGTCGCAAAATATTGTACAGTTCGTTCGGAGCACCACTGGAAGATAAGACGAAACACTGGTTTCTGTTATATATATCAGTAATTTGACGGGGTTCAGTTCAGGATTACCGCTCAGAGCGTCGTTCCACAAAGCGATACGGTGACTGAATGCCGATTAAACCATTAGAGATAGGATCACCTGAACGCTGAAATCGCTTTGTGTAACTGGGCTCAGTTTCGCTCGAGAAACCGGCTTGCACGATGAAATCTTAGGTGTACAGCTGTGAGTGAGTGAGTGAGCGTGAATGCGTGAGCAGGTGAGCGAGTTTACGAGTGGGGGATTGAGCAAGCAAGCGCGGTTTTACGCCTCTTTTAGCAATATTCCAGCAATATCACGGGGTACACCAGAAATGGGCTTCACACATTGTACCCATTTGGGAACAAGAACCCGGGCGAACTCCTGCGGCAGAGTGAGTGAGTGAGTTTAGTTTTACGCCGCTTTTAGCAATATGCCCGCAATATCACGGCGGGGGACACCAGAAATGGGCTTCACCCATTGTACCCATGTAGGGAATCGAACACGGGTCTTCGGCGTGACGTTCAAACGTTTCAACCACTAGGCTACCCCACCGCCCCTCCTGTGGCAGACGATAGCAGAATATCCTTGGTGCTAAGGCAATTTTCATCAAGTTGCCCCTGCTACACATTCCGCTACCTCCAGCTATCCCAGCTCCAGTCTGCATGCTATCATTACACCGCGTTGTTTCCTGTGGTCAGAGGCATATTCCGTGTTCTGTGAGCTGTTAGTAGTCAAGGGAATTATAATAGGTGACCGATCTTTTATACGTTTTTTTGTCTTGTCTGAACATCACCGACAGCATTCTTTTCATCTTTCAACATTGCATATCTTTTTATGGATTTCTTTCATGGTTTTTGTTTGTCTTTTTCCCTTTGGATGTGAAAAAACGGCGCCATTCTTTAAACGATTTTCCTGAACAGTCTTCGAAGAAATTTATGAAATCCTTATTGGCATCAGTTACTGGACCTCAAACCAATTTCCTCTAATGGAGCAACTCAATATCTTTTTTGTTCTTCAAAAGCTGTAAGATCTGCTTTCGAAACAACAAACACGAATATATATTCAAAACATGTTCTCTCAGTGATTCCTGGAAAGACCTATTGGTTTTAAATGAATAGAAAGTAAAAAGGTGATTTTCAGAATGATTCTCAAAGGGTTACGTCGTGGAAAGAAAAACTCTTCCACAAGTTACAAAGAAAATTTGCAAAACTTTCGGTCTTAAAACATAGTATCCATAATTAGGGGGGACTATTGAGGGAGAACCAACAGTAACAGTGATAGTCTATTGCGACCAGTTTTTCTCTCTCCTTGAATTGTCTCATTTGAAGGTAAGAGTCGACTAACGGGATCGGGTGGTCAGTTTCGCTGACTTGGTTGACACATGTCATCGGTTCCCAATTGCGCAGATCGATGCTCATGCTGTTGATCACTGGATTGTCTGGTCCAGACTCGATTATTTACAGACCGCCGCCATATAGCTGGAATGTTGCTGAGTGCGGCGTAAAACTAAACTCACTCACTCACTCATTTGAAGTCATTTCCCAAATGAATGTTAGCTTAATTGGAATAAAAACAAGTTGAAAGTGTTTCAGTCTCCTTTTATAACCGACAAGAAGCTTGAAACCCAGATCGACTAAACTTCCTGTAATTACTAAACTATCGATAGCCACACATACTACCATCGATTAATTGCTATCGGAGACTCAACAACTGCAATCCATCGATAGTTCGATGCATCGTTTTGTTGTTCTTTTTAGACAGAAAGATCTCATTTTAAGCATGAGTTATGTTTGCACTGTATTAGCGACTAGTCACAACTATATGCCGCCGTCATGAACGACCTTCACCTTGGTGTACCGCTAAGTATTCTTACGCGAATGCGAATATATATTCACGTACGATTTGCTTCTATTTTTAGAGTAATTTTAAGAATGACATTATATGATAAAGAGATTATTGACCTCGTGTGTTTCCGTATCATTAATGTCATACATTAGGAATAAAATTTATTCGCCAAAGGCTCGCATTTTATTCCTAATATATGATAATGATACGGAAACACACTCGGTTATAATCTCTGTTTATACTAACTGACAGAAATAGGTCTGTAATTTATAGTTCCCTGGTATGTGTATACACGCATATGCTGGTGACTTCCTGTAATAGTGAGTGAGTGAGTAAATGAATTTGGTTTAACGCCGCTTTTAGCAATATTCCAGCCATCTATGGGCCGACGAGTGAATATGATTGCCGATGGTTTTGGAGAAAATGCCTGCTTACTGTCGAGGAAATGATTTGTAGATGTTGCAATAAGTTTTTAGACCCGTGGAATGCCGCTGCCGATCGAATCTAGCCCTACATAGGTGCTGTCAACGTGGCTGGAATTAATAAACGAATTTAAAAGGTGAGTTTTCGCTGTCTTGGGTGATCCATGATTTTGGCTTGGAATTGCGGAGGTTGCTGTTTTCGGTGAGTCGTGGCGTATAACTTTTGAAATAATGATCCGATTGTGACCATTTATAGCTCATTTTGTAGGGAAATCATCTCGCTTTTGATCCGTAGGCTGCGACGGGGCCTTAAAAATAGTTTACGTGGTGAAATCTAACTTAGATTGAGGAGGGGGTGGTTCCGTCGTTACATCCCTTTCCTTTTATATAGTACTAGGGTAGGGTCAAGAGTGTTCCAAATGTACTACATGTTTTATGCCAAGGGTTCCGAGGATTGGGGTGCACCCCCCCCCAAACGAAAATCCTGTATCCGCCCCTGACCTATATGTCTTTTTAACGCTGTTTCTAAGCGTGACACGCCCCTGTGCCTGTAATAGTATCGTCTTAATTCCACTGCTAACGTTTGGCCTGTGATGGCCTCAGATACCGAGGAACGCCGACTGGTTAGCATAGTAACAAGATTTGTTTGTTGATTTAATGTTGCAATATTCCACCTATATGGCGGCGGTCCGGGTCTTTACCAGACAATCCCAGTGATCAACAGCATGAACATCGATCTATGCAATTGGGATACGATGACATGTGACCACGAAGTCAGCGAGCCTGACCACCCGATCCCGTTAGTCTTCTCTTAAACCAAGCATGAGTTGATGAAGACCAATTCTGTGCCGGACCTTGAAATGAAGGATCGGTTTGTACTTTGTTCTTAGAATGATTCAAACATTCCAGTCTCAATCGGTTCCCAATTGTGCAGATCGATGCTCATGCTGCATGGTGATCACTGGATTGTCTGGTCCAGACTCGATAATTCACAGACCGCCGCCATATAGCTGGAAAATTGCTGAGTGCGGCGTAAAACTAAACTCACTCACTCACTCGTCTCAAGCTCTGACCATCATACATTTTTTAGAGGTGATGGGGGTAGTCTAGTGGTTAAAAAGTTCGCTCGTCACGCCAAAGACCCGGGTTCGATTCCCCCCATGGGAACAATGTGTGAAGCCCATTTCTGGTGTCCCCCGCCGTGATATTGCTGGAATATTGCTAAAAGCGGCGTAAAACCAAACTCAGTCAGTCAGTCAGTCAGTAACTGTGGGAGGCTGGCTCCCTTGTGGAGAGCTGGGATCATCTTGTACAGTCAAAACTGCTGTTTTGTTACAAGCTTCTTCTAATCTTACTATTTTCTAAAAGTTTGGCCCTTTTGACTTAAATCTATGGCCTTTTTGACTTTCCCTTGGCCCGTCGTGATATTACTGCAGCACCTCTATTCATTCACTCACTCACTAGCTTTGACATGAATTGGCATTAACAAACGTATTCCCTTTTCAATATTAACCTGATTTTGAAAATACCCCCACACATTGTCTGGAAATTAAATGGTATATCGGCTCCATTAGGAATACCGTCAATGCCGTCACCTTTATTCGAACGAAACTTGACAAAGAATGCTGGGCATGCGCTTCAAGGTTCAATTCGTTCCCACAACCACACAAAACCGCTTTCAAAGTTCCCATTGTGCACTCGTGTTAGTACTTGTGTCCGTTCGAAGATTCAGCAACTAACGACATCAAATTATCTTAGCTGAACCACAAACCCATGGGCTAAACAATTGATTGAGTTAAATGGGCTCCAAATATCTTGCCCTGAGTTAGGATTCAGGCCGGCCATTCGTTGAGATTCAATACAGTCCCCCCCTAAGGCACGAGTCAATGCGTACGAATAGGGTATGTCATACAACTAGTCGTCTTTGCTTCAGATGAATTTATTTTCGACAAAGAATTCCGTAGACTGCTTGTCGTCAGTGTCTCATTAACTTGAACTACATGACGCCAGAAAATAATATTTTTCATTTTTAACTGTGGTATATAAACTGTCTGACAAAAGATTGTAGACACGAGAAAACTTTTAGAAAATTAAAAACTAAAGTTATCAAATCGTTTCTACGCTGAACATTATCACCGAAATATTGCAACATTATGTCTCAAAAACACACCTATACAATCCCTATCAAATACATCACGATAAAAATGAATTGTGTTTTTGTTCCATTTTTAGCCATCATAAAGCATGGATGTATGTTTTTTATTTGCCCCCACGTTCATGGCTGTTTTGTGTGTTTCCGCTTGTTGAGATGGTGCATCCATGTTATACTACACCAAATCAGCATCTGTAGTACACCAAGTACTTTCTGTAGTTTACAAGCCCATTCGTGATTCGCGTTATTCCGGGACGAGTCCATTCGTAACTACTCGTGTCCTTCCGGCAAGCCGTATGGTCACGGAAAGAGGCGAGTAGTTACCAATGGGACAAGCCTCCTTGGAGGTTACGGAAAGGGGCGAGTGGTGACGAATCTAACAAGCCTTTAGTGCAGACTGAATCATCTGACAGCTGTGATTGGATGATTTTAAGTACAGTTTTGTATTTTTCAAATGTAAATGAACAAATGTTTTTAACACTTAGCCTTGCCTTTTTCAACATCATGACTTATGCTGAATGTGGCAACCGGTATTTTCGAGCCGGTGACATTTTGTGGGGTTGGTCTTTTTAGCTTCATGTACAGTACAACCAGAAATTATTGAGAATTTAAAGATTGTAATTTTTAATTTTTTTTCACTCATTACTCACGTATTAAATGTGTATATTAGCAGAACATAACTCCAGATTCAAAGACAGGTGAACAGTTAGTATTTTTGTTCCAGTGGCATTTTAGAAGTTGAGACGTACAATATAGAACAAGTTTTATGGATAACAACTTCTTTATTTCGTGAGTGCGACGTTTCGATACAGATTCTTGTACCGTTGTCAAGCAAGAGTGATACATGAAGTGTAGGAGCTGCATATATATACTGTATAATGAAACAACATAATAGACAAAGGAAACAACATAATTGCCATGATTGGCTAAGCAGTAAGCTGAAGAAGCCAGTGAGTACACAAAGGAATGGAAGCCAGAGATGTAGTTACAATGAGATGTTTAAACAATAGATGCAATGTTTATACAATAGATTGGGCTTGGTGGAGGAGTGGATCATAAGCTGATGGAATGAAGTATCCTTGGTCACGGTTGATGGTGGGCTTGTGGCGTTTGATGTGAATGGCTTCTGTGAGCTTGCGTTTAGTGAAGTCCGTTTGGTTGTTGGCGAGAATGGTGATGTCGGACCACTCTATTTGATGATTGGGGTTAGCTATTGTAATCTATTGTATAAACATTGCATCTATTGTTTAAACATCTCATTGTAACTACATCTCTGGCTTCCATTCCTTTGTGTACTCACTGGCTTCTTCAGCTTACTGCTTAGCCAATCATGGCAATTATGTTGTTTCCTTTGTCTATTATGTTGTTTCATTATACAGTATATATATGCAGCTCCTACACCTCATGTATCACTCTTGCTTGACAACGGTACAAGAATCTGTATCGAAACGTCGCACTCACGAAATAAAGAAGTTGTTATCCATAAAACTTGTTCTATATAGTTAGTATTTTGGCAAGTCACCAACGGCAGCAATGCAGGCTTCAATGCGGCGGGGCATACTACTGATCAAAGAAGTTAGAAAGTCGTGGTCCATGCTGTCCCAATATCGGACCACCTCTTCTTTTAATTCAGCAATGTTTGTCAGATTTTTCTTATTGACACTTTCCTTTATAAGTCCCCAAACATTTTCTATTGGATTTAGGTCAGGGCTATAGCTTGGCCAATCTAATAATGTCATATTTTGGGTCCGAAACCAGGCCTGTGAATGCTTTGAACGATGTTTTCGGTCGTTGTCCTGGTGGAAAATCCAAACGTTTCTATAGAACACGTGAGCAGATGGAAGTAAATGTCGCTAGAGAATATCTGTGTACCGCTCACTGTTCATATTCCCTTCAAATACACAGAAGAGCGTTGCCCCTAACACAGATATGCCACCTCACACGTTAAATTTCGGACTGTACTTTGGGCGCTGATACAAAGGTTTTTCAGTTTGTTTGGTCCAGAATCTCAACGTATTAGGAAACAGCCACACAGAACTTTCATCTGAGAAAATCACATTGTCCCAGTTAAAATGTCTATGCTGTAAGCACCAGTTCAACCTTCGCTCCTTTTGTTCAGATTTCATGATCGTTGATGGAATTCCTCGACCTATCTGCCAACCCATTGCATGCAGCTCAGTTCTAATTGTCTGCTCACAGACAGCCACAGTTCCTCTATCAATCATATCCAGTCTCAATATTTCTAAACTCCTTCGTTTGTTTTTAGAAACAAGAATACCAAGCCGTCCTGTCACAGACAGTCAATTTTCTGGGCCTACCTGCGCCTCCCTGGTGCTCAATGCCATATCCATTTGCAATATTTTTCAAAACACGATAAACAGTGGACAAAGGGATGCCTGTTCTATTTGAAATCACTTTAGCTGATCTGATGTCCTTGTTATAATACTCTAAAATCAACTTCCTCTTCTCTAAATCATCCATACTGAGGATCACTGAAAATGTCGTATGCTAGCAAGTAAACAAAGGGCGATAACTCTTCACAAACTAATGAAAAAGGATTAACTGAGTTGTCTCTCTTGAATGAAACCAAACACTTGATACCTGGTCAAGGTTGTTTATACTAGAAATCCAATTAAACATATTCCTAAAATTCTCAATAATGTCTGGTCATACTATACTAGGAAAAGGGGCTTGCTGATATAACCATTTATATTGGCTTTTAATGTTGCTTTCAGAATAGACTATTCACAAATGTACATGCAATAACTGTTGAGTACTTGGTTTAATGTTTTGAGAAAAAAGAAACGTTACTGGGAAAATATTTGGTTTTGTGCAACTTCCAGGTTGATATTTTGCGGCTGAAGTGACAAGTGGTACATTGGTACATACAGCAGTATACAATCCAAATACCCAGATTAATTATGGCACGACACTGTAGATAACAATGAAGAAAAGTAATGGTGGTTTGAGGCCATATGTCTCAAACTCGGTGAGGGATGAAGGATTGAAATCATTTAGTAAGTTCGTAATGTTCAGTGAAAATGAAATTGACAGTAACCGCAGCGAATTGCATATCTTAACCAGCGTTCATCCACTATGGCGAAAACTATGTTGTCTCTCAGCAACATCATTGTTGTAGTTTGTGAAGCAGTAGACGTCACTGTCGCCGACAAAACAGTCTGCGTAGCCCTCCTTCCAGCTATGCCAGTCAATACACAAAGGCTGTCCTATTTTCGATCATTACTCCTCAAGGAAAGGCGGACGCCAACAGGCCCTCGGGACAAAGACAGTGTTAATTGGTCCTTAATTGCAACGTGTCAGCATGACCATGTTGTATTGTGTCATTCGCCTTGTTTCGTTTTCCAGAGACTGGTTCCAAAATGTCCATTTTCATAGTATTGAGACGTTTTCAATGGAACATCACCATACAGGCACTGACTCTGGCGGCGTGTAAGGTTCAGCCAGTACTGAGATGGAAGTCAACTTGTCTCAACATCGAAAGGAAACTTTCCGCACCAAACTGGGCTCGACAGGTCGACACTGGGTGGCGGAATCTATAAATCTATTGACGGAGAAATCTGTAACGTTTAAATTTTTCTAGTCCGGATTAGGTTTTATTGTTCGAGATTTGTTTGAACGGATTCAGACACACAGTTAAAGTTAAAGACACACAGTCACACACACTCAAAGACACACACGCACACATGCACAAATATATATATAAAATACATGTATATATATAATATATTACTTTGTCGTGGTGTGTGTGTATGTGTGTGTGTATGTGTGTGATGATTTTAAGGGGGGTCACCCATTTTGTTCTGGGGAGGTAGGGGGGTCATCAATATTGTACACATGGTTGGGGGGGGGAAAAGCAATTTTGTACATAAAAATATTTTAAAATTATGCTTTAAAATTATTTAAAGGGGGAGGGGGGTCATTGACTTTGTACATGACATGCAGGGGGATGTCACTTACTTTGTGCATAAAGTATTGGGGGGTCATTCACATTGTACATGCTTCTCCATAAAAATCATCATCAACCCCCCCCTAGCCATAAATTATGAACGGTCCCTAAGATATATTTTCATTATACGCCTTTATTAATTTGATACACACTATTTTGATCGTTTCCTGATCTCACGACATTTTCCATTAAAAATGTATTTGGAAATATTTGGACTCCAATGTGTATGTTACCTGAAACAATTGTCTTTATTGACCTCATGGACACAGATTCAGGGAACTCAGGTAGTATCGGTTTAGAAACTCTTGGTTATATCCATGCTTTTGGCCATAATGATATAGCAGAAAAATCCCCCAAAACATAAAACAAAAAGCAGGGGTAAGAATAGACACCAGAGTATTTTTATGTCCTTCATTCCTTCAATATTTGAGGGCGGTGGGGTAGCCTAGTGGTTAAAGCGTCCGCTCGTCACGCCAAAGAACCGGGTTTGATTCCCCACATGGATACAATGTCTGAAGCCCATTTCTGGTGTCCCCCGCTGTGGTATTGTTAAAAACGGCGTAAAACCATACTCACTCACTCACTCACTCCTTCAATATTTGGAGTTGGCCATTTGCAAATACAGCCGTCTTTCTACGTCAACACAACAGACATCGATTCATTTAAAACGAGTTGCCTGTTTAATGTTGAGTGAGCGTAGCCTGTTGACAAAACAAAGAAGTAGGAACTGGTGGAATGTAATTAGCTTGAAAACGTTTGATGATTGTCAGCGGAGAAAAAATACTTAACGGAATGTCTAGACGATGTTCGATCGTGTTTACCAGACACTTCATTCCGCCAGTCTTCAAAAGGAATCTGACATTCGAGGAGCTTTGACTGCCCACCACAGGGTTGCAGGTGGATTAAACTTCATTGAATAGCGTTCAGATGGAAATATGGTTGCCTTCATAAATCCACACTGTGTGGTCTTGACAATGATGTCTGCAGATTACATCGCATCTGTTTCCGGTGCTGGTGAAGCATCCAGATGTTGATGACCGTGACGATGTAACACTGGCTTTCAGAACCAATGGAATATTTTAGAAGCAGCGTTGTCATAGTGACTTGTTGCAACATCCAGTCCTTCATCATCTTCTTCCGGGTCAAGGTCATAGTCTTAAATACAGTGTGACCTTAACTCTTATCAGTGTCATCATCAGATGAATTATCAATGGCTCTAGGCCTTAGTGGGGCGGTGGGGTAGCCTAGTGGTTAAAGCGTCCGCTCGTCACGCCACAGACCCGGTTCGATTCCCCACATGGGTATAACGTGTGAAGCCCATTTCTGGTTTCCCCCGCCGTGATACTGCTGGAATATTGCTAAAAGCGGCGTAAAACTCAACTCACTCACTCACCCTAGGCCTTAGTAGTCTATTCCGGTTTTGAATGACATTTCTAGGTGACGTCGATTTCCCAACCAGCATTTCATTTAGCTCAATCTCCTAGACCGACCACTGCTTTTGAATTTATCCGTCCTGCCTGTTGGGCATATTTAGCATTTTTCATACGTTCTCTGTACGTAACCGTTTAATTGTGGCTGTCGTCTTTCAATGTCTTGCCGACTTCATTATAACTGCAGCATGTGTAAATGGAATTCTGACCATATTGTTGTGTCTGACCATGAAATCCGCCATTGCCGCTGGCATTTTGGTGGCGAGTTGCTGCTGCCAGATTCATATATACAATTACCTGAGTGCTGCTTGTTATCCATTACCTGTGCACCATTGTTAGCACAACGTATCGTTCCATGTAGTACATGTACTATATATGGGGTTGTAGTCAAAATTGAAAAAAGTCAAAAGGGCCAAAGAAAAGTCGGAAGGGCCAATGGAAAATCAAAAGGGGCATAGATTTAAGTCAAAAGGGCCGTAGATCAAGTTCAAACAAGTACATATAAACTAATAATATAAATTTTATATGTTATTTTGTATGAATTTGTAGTAATAATAGTAATAATATATAATGTGATCATCATACATTCAGGTGTTAATATGTGATCAAATATTCATAAGTAGTTCAATGTTCATAATTCACAAACACCTTTAAAGATGACATGTATCAGTTCACACATCAGCAGCTGGACTTGTAACTGTAAGGGGGCGGTGGGGTAGTCTAGTGGTTAAAGGACCCGTGAAGATCCGGGGTAGAATAGGTCTTCAGCAACCCATGTGCTTGCCATAAAAAAGGCGACTATCTTGTCGTAAGAGGCGACTAACGGGATCGGGTGGTCAGGCTCGATGACTTGGTTGACACATGTCATCGGTTCCCAATTGCGCAGATCGATGCTCATGCTTTTGATCACTGGATTGTCTGGTCCAGACTCGATTATTTACAGACCGCCGCCATATAGCTGGAATATTGCTGAGTGCGGCGTAAAACTAAACTCACTCACTCACTCACTCAGTGGTTAAAGCGTTGGCTCGTCACGCCGAGGACCCGGGTTCGAATCCCCACATGGGTACAATGAGTGAAGCCCATTTCTGGTGTCCCCAGCCATGATGTTGCTAGAATATTGCTAAAAGCGGCATAAAACCAAACTCAGTCAGTCAGTCAGTCAGTAACAGCTGGAGGCTGGCTCCCTTGTGAAGAGCTGGGATCATCTTGTACAGTCAAACCTGCTGTTTTGTTACAAGCTTCTCCTAATCTTACAATTTTCTAAAAGTTTGGCCCTTTCGACTTAAATCTATGGCCTTTTTGACTTTCCCTTGGCCCTTTTGACTTTTCAGTTTTGGTCCTTTTGTCCTTTGGCCCTTTTGACCTGTTCCCCTATATATGTTCCACTCATGACTGGGTTGCAGTCACGAGTCCAGCGTGATAACGATGTAAGAATTACTTTGAAACATTGCTGAATTTGCAATGAACCAGAGGTTATTCACAAAATCCTGTGTTTCGTATGTACTCAGTAGCTTGTATAATGCCAATCAAATGTTTGCTTCCAACACTGTTAAATTTCCTGTATCCAGGATCGGAACACATGTATTTTACTTATTCATCTGTGGCTATGTCTGGACATTTGTGTGTAGACTGGCTGTCTATCTATATTATTGTTTGCTGCTGATATGATTTTTAACCTATATGTATATATATGGTTTCAGTACAATTTGTTCATTGGCCTTTGATCTTGTGTATCCGTGAAAATCCGGGCTCGAATTAGTTCTCGGCAACCCAATGCCTATAGTAAGAGTGAGTGAGTGAGTTTAGTTTTACGCCGCACTCAGCAATATTCCAGCGATATGCCAGCGGTCTGTAAATAATCGAGTCTGGACCAGACAATCCGTTGATCAACAGCATGAGCATCGATCTGCGCAATTGGGAACCGATGACATGTGTCAAGCAAGTCAGCAAGCCTGACCACCCGATCCCGTTAGTCGCCTTTTACGACAAGCATAGTCGCCTTTTATGACAAGAATGGGTTGCTGAAGACCTATTCTACCCCGGATCTTCACGGGTCCCTATAGTAAGAGGCGACAGTCAGGACGATGTTGTCAGGCTTGCCGACATGGCGATTGCATGTCTTTGTATCCAAAACTGGGAAGCAAACACAAGAAATTGATCTTTTGTTGTCATTCACTGATTTCATAATTTAGTAATAAGGTGAGGTGAAATGGGGTTTAACGTCGTACTTGAGAATACTTCGCTCATATGACGACGTGCATGCGTGTGTATGTGTGGCTGCTTGTACTAGCTCAGACTTAAGCTGGTTTTATAGTGCTAGCTCACTGAGATACCATGTCGCAGTTAAGCGTGAATACCCCACTCAGACACATTATACTGACTTCGAGCCGACCAGTCCTTGTTGTACACATTAATGCCGAGCGCCAGGCAGGGACCAACAAGTACCATATTTTAACGTCTTTTGGGTTGACGCGGCCGGGTATCGAACCCGCGACCTTCCGCTCCCCGGGTGGAATTAAGTTAGAAAGGTGCATACTTATTTCTTGTTTACGTCTTTGAATGGCATTCCCAAGTTGGTGTGATAATCAAGGGGATAGTTATATGGATATCCAACGTCTTTATTACAATATATACAACGTGTCTGAGGCGATAAACCTGTTATTAACTAACTAACTAATCTTGCCATGTTTATCTTCTATGCTAACAATCGTGGTCGCTACAGCTTGAAGGCTGCCAATGTATAACGTTGTACCATGGTCCGATGGCCTACATCCACATGAATAAAGACTTGTCTTGTAACTACTCACCTTCTACACCAAAATGTATATATTGTAATGAAGAAGCTGTATATTCATGAATGAGTGAGTGAGTAAAACTTTAAAGTTAATTTAGCTATATTTCAGCCATATCGTGACTAAAACAATAAATACTTTATACTTTTATTTCGTAAAATCTGTCGCCAAAGGACAGTAAAAGAATTAGTATATCACAGTTAGAAATTTAAAACTAGCATGTAACATAAAATTGTATACTATTTAGGATATTACAACATAAAAATGGGCTATAGATCGCGAGGAACTGAAGGTAGATCACCATACTAGGGACAATGGGGACTTACAGTGCCTTTGCTGTACATCCATGTGAACCTCTCATGCTAAACCTCTTATGGATAGTCCTGTTGAACACTCAGTGTGGAAGATGGGGGACGCTTGACGAGGATGAGAAACAACAATATGGCTTTAATTGCATGGAAACATTCCCTGCCAAGGTATTATAGCCCCAGGTTATTGATGTAGCTTCCGCGAGGCTTTAAAATTGAATAACAATTTAAGATCATTCAAATTTCTTTCAAGTATTAAATTTTAAACACTTTGAGTCAAACCGATTTTCCGTGTTTTCCAACTTATTGTTACTAATTTACTAATTTAAAAAACGTTCATGACAGACAGACGGACACGGACAGACAAACATGCAGACCGACCGACCGACCGACCGACCGACAGACAACCAACAGCCAGCCAACCAGACAGCCAGCCAGCCAGCCAGCCAGACCATCCGACACTCCTTCCATGCCTTTTACATCAAGTCAGCCTATCCCTAAGAATAATTCCAGACGAACGATGCCTCCCAACTTCCCATGCCGTTCAGTAAAGAAACATCAATTTCTAAGAACGCTGAGTGCTTTCTAATAGAACGACTTGGGGGACCTAACATTTATCACTTAGGTTTGAAATATAAATTGATACTATCAGCGTTAACGTCCACTCACTGCAGGAACTACTCTGTTCCGACATTATTGATCTGTATGTACAGGTTGGGGGTAAATCTACTTGTAAAGGCGGATATGTATTCCTAGCCAGCATCACGGAACAGGAATCTTTATTTATAATGTTTTAACACTCCATTGTATGTCACAGTGAACCGCTGAATGATGTAACTTGACCCAAGCAGGTCACATGTTTCAGATACATCTAGACTAACAACTAGTCTTGCCTTATTGTTGTTTGCTGATGATTTGATACTAATTGCAGATAGCGTTGTTAAGTTGCAAAGACGATTGGATGCCCTACATATTCTTATAGATGGGGTATGGACATTAATTTAGCTAAAAGTAAAATAATTGTCTTTAAAATGGGTGGGCCTCTGTCAAAATATTCTTTAATGGGAATCCTATGGCAATAGTAAATGCATATAAATATTTGGGGTTAATGATAACGCCTAAATTGATATGGACTAGAGCCTGTAAAACATTAGCGGAGCAGGCAAGTAAAGCATTATGGCCTATAAAATCTTTGATCAGACGTTTTGAATTTACAGTAAAAGATGCGTTCTTTTTATTTGATAAAAAGATTACTCCAATTCTTACATACGGGGCTGAAATTTGGGGTTGGGAAGAAAGGAGTAATATTGAAATTATTCATAGGAAGTTTTGTAAATTTGTTCTCCATATTAGTTATAAATCGTCGAATGCTGTATCATACGGGGAGTGTGGAAGATATCCACTTTATGTTTCCTATCATATTAAATGTATTAAGTATTGGCTACGATTGTTAAGAATGCAACGTCAAAGATATGCTTTCCAATGTTATTATGTTGCTGTTGTCCATTCTTGAGAGAAAAAGGCCGAGTTGGGCCAATCAAGTAAAATATTTACTTTTTCGTTATGGCTATGGTTTTGTTTGGATAAGCCAAGAGGTTGGGGATCCAGATCATTTCATTTATATCTTTAGTCAACGTGTTAAAGAATGTGCTTATCAGAACTGGCACTATTCTCTTCAGAGTGATTCTCTCACATTTTATCATTCTCATATGCTTTGCTTAATTGTGAAAAATATTTGTTAAACATTAGTTCCCATAAGCATAGACTTGTATCAAATTTATTTAGAAGTGGATATCTAATTAAGAAAAATGTCTTTACTAATAACTCCTACATTTGTAAACACTGTAATGTAATGCTGAATGAAAAACATGTACTGTATGATTGTGTATATTTTGTAACATAGAGAAAGCGATTCATCCCAAATTGTAGTAGTGGTAACCATAATAATGTTTGAAACCTGTGCCAATCAAATAATAACACCTTTCTGTTAAATCTTGCTAAATGTCTTAAACATGTGTTTGAATGTATAAAACTAAAGAAATAACTCTGTAGAATCTTATGGTATATTGTACATTTGTACTTTGGGATATGGCCTTTCTACAAATAAAAATCTTGAATCTTGAATCTTAAATCTTGAACTAGTCTGTGAAATGAACATTTTTACAGAAAAAAAGCTCATGGTAAAAAAAAGAAAGAAATATAATGAAGAGGAGCCCTGAAGCTGTGGAAATCTAGACTTGCCACATTTTCTAGACATGCATGGTCTTTCTTGGATGTATTTGCTTCAGGGTCTGTGTGACAGACTAAGATACATCCATGACGTCACGCTATTATTTTAACTGGAATGAGTTCACTTATCAAGGTCTCTTTCTGCAATGTAAATATTTGCCTCCTGCAGTAATTCTAAGCTAAATATACGCCGATTAAATCTCGTAGTTCAAACCTTCATGGTTATTGAGGCACGGGGTTAAAGATAATATACAAATGTACCGAACGATATTTCCCTGCAGTATAGCTGTGTTGTATTTGTTTTAATGTATTTAGTTTTATTTACTTTAACTTTCAGGCTGTATTTCCAATCTGATTAAATAAGATTTTGTGTTAAATTTATTTTATTGAATTTAGTATGTATTAACTTTACCTTTCAATCTGATTAAATCAACCCTTGAAGATGCGGGTTAGAATTGATATTCAGATCGGGATCGGGTGGGTAGGCTCGCTGACTTGGTTGACACATGTCATCGTATCCCATTTGTGTAGATCGATGCTCATGCTGTTGATCACTTGATTGTCCGGTCCAGACTCGATTATTTACAGATCGCCGCCACATAGCTGGAATGTTGCGGAGTGTTTTCCCTGTGGCATTTTAATTTGAATAAAAGCGACAAAAGTAATAGAATATCTCTAATTCTAGCCATATCACGACAATGCGTCCACGATTCACCATCAGATAGTCATCACACCAATAAGCACATCCTGTTCTACACGCAAACAGAAACGCACGCTTTTATAGCGGGACAAACATAAACAGCCTCGACACTGTAGTTACTTGAGAATTATCCTTGACATATGTGCTGTGGTGAAGACCATTAAAAGCGAGGGCACTGATCAAAAGATAGCAATCCGGAACATGTTTGGGATTTGGACCAAGGAACCGTGTATTTTGGAGTTTTTAATGACATACCTTCTGCACAACCAGTGGCCCTCCGCAAGAGCTTCATTCGTGCTCTGTGTGAACTAAACACATTTTCTTTTATTTTTTCATGCCGTTCGTTTGATTAACACTCATTCATCCAAGAGAATTGTATGGGCAAAGAAACACGCCACATAGCCTGTCCTTAATGAAGCATGTGTATGCATGGTCTCTAATGGCGGGGAGAGCATGAATACGGGCATGTTACCGCTCTCGATCTCACCAAATGAGGCTAATATCCAACATACGGCAATATCGCAGACTGCCTTACGGCGTGTCGTTATTGAGCTTCATTGAAAGGTAAGTGGATTAACGACATTGATGTCGCTAAGGGAAACGTTCCTAACCAATTTACGGCATTTTTTCTCCCGGCAGTAATTAGCGATATGAAACATAAAGATGTGAAAATTCCCAACCTGCCTCCGGGATACTCCTTTAGGCAAGGCTTGCCGACAGTACAATGGGCTATGTTCTCGTCACAGGCGAGGTGAAAGACTCTTGTGTTGTTAACTCATGCTCAAAACTCGTTACTCATTACATTATCCTTGGAGTCACTCGTGGTTATTCGGGCAATAGGTTTTAACAGGAATTCATTCAACACGCAGTACTGGACATGAACTCCATGTATGGTCTGTTTTAGGCCACTGGGATTCAACTATTGAGATGAAGATTTGAAGACTAACCTGTTTAGGTTGTGTAAAGGGTTAGGACGTAACGTCATTAAAGGGTCAAGACGTAACGTCATTAAGGGGTTTCTAATTTTTACCAAAACTAAATTGATATTGTACCATGTACAAGGTATTTTAACTAAAATTTGGAGAAACAAGATCTCATAAGACGGCAAACAGTAACGTAGATCTCATCTCAAAATTACATAATATAGGTTAGAAAGTTGACAGGACAATGTTTTAATCTTTTAGGTTTAAAAACCACGGTGCCGATTTTTTTCTGACGCACATTTCCGTGAGATCTGAAAAGTGAACGTTGTGCGAGAATTTCGTTCGCGTGGCACTCGATCAACCTACGACTATGAAAATTAAACAGAAATGTAGAATATCAAATTTCGTATCCGATGATACAAAGGCAAGTGCAAATACTTTGACGTTTTGAAAAATAGACACTGATAAGTGTTGTCCGAAATTTCCTTGGTGTTACAAATCAGTACGATTTTTATCGTACACCGATGAAAGCAGTGTGTTTTTACTTTATCATCTTTACGGAAAGTGTAAGGGACTGTAAACAAATACAGTCAAACACGAAGTGTCGGAACTGAAGAGAATTGCACAAATACCAAGTGGACAAGCCACCTTTATATCCAGACAGCAAGGATTTGATATTTCGAGGTTCGGCACATCAGTGTTTAACTGAAGGCTTATACTGCCGCTATACCGTCTCCAGGTTGTGTATATGTAAATAAGCCATAAAAATACTGATTAACTTGAATATCACATACATACAGAAACCTGTGTCAGATTGTCCATATGGGCAAACTCTGTGTAGTGTGTGGCTGGAATATTGCTAAAAGCGGCGTAAAACACTACTCACACTCTCCGACCATGTAGGTCAAATATGGCCCAAAGAAGCACCCTTACGTGGTAGGGTCAGTCCACCTAGTTTCCTGTAGTTTAATTCATGCGGTGATATGAAGCACCAACGCTAAATCCTTACAGCCGAAAAAGAAAGAAATGCAGAAGCTCCGAGCGTATTTCAATTACAGCAAATGACCAATTCCCGGAAGTGCCACTTGATTGTAAAATATACGCCCCCTGGTGGTGAGTATTTAATGAAACAAATATCAACGAGTGTCCTTGTTTCATGACGATATTAACAATGTTCTTAAGGAATTGATAGAAGATTTTTCTGATTCATACATTACGTCAAACAAGAGCCTATTTCGGAAATGTGACTGTGTGGCTGCTCTTTTCCAGATCTTTGTCTGTACGTAGGTTGTCCTTAGCAGGGGCTCTCTGTAGGAACCGATCTTTTGTAGGGGCTCTGTGATTGTATTGAAAGAAAGAAATTGTCCCCGGAAATACTTCAAAACAATAATTATGCTTAATACTGTTGAAATAAGAATTTGACACAAAAATACAATTTTGGAAGTGTTATTTTCTAAAACATGTTAGTCTCATAGCTGACCACCCCCCCCAATAAAAATACCTGGTTTTGCAGAAATGTAGCTGAAAATATATGTACATAACCCTCCTTTCCTTCTTATAATATGGAATTGTCTGTCCCTTAGACCAGATTGAAATTCTGTTAAATTTCATGTCAACTCAGAGACGAGGATGAGACTGAATTAGTTTTTCACAGCTTTGAATAGTGTCTGCTCGGAGAGCGGCAGATGAGGTTCGATTCCTATCGCGTGCTGTTCATGAACTGTGCGAACTATGGCTTTAAAAAAGGACCATATATATACCTGTATGTATGTATGTATGTATGTATGTAAGGTGAGGTGAAATTGGGTTTTACGTCGTACTTGAGAATATTTCGCTCATATGACGACGTGCATGCGTGTGTATGTGTATGTGCGGCTGCTTGTACTAGCCCAGACTGAAGCTGGTTTTATAGTGCTAGCTCACTGAGATACCATGTCGCAGTGAAGCATGAATACCCCTATCAGACACATTATACTGACTCCGAGCCGACCAGTCCTTGTTGTACCCATTAATGCCGAGCGCCAGGCAGGGACCAACAAGTACCATATTTTAACGTCTTTTGGTATGACGCGGTCGGGGATCGAACCCACGACCTTCCGCTCTCCGGGCGGACGCTCTAACCACTACACCACGGAGGCGGTCGTATGTATGTATGTATGTATGTATGTATGTATGTATGTATGTATGTATGTATGTATGTATGTATGTATGTATGTATGTATGTATGTATGTATGTATGTAATATCATCATCATCATCATGGTCATCATCATTATCATCCATCTCCTCATAATGCTATTGTCAATGGATATAGCGACCATTATTTACAACATTATCACCACAGGTAGAAACCCTGTTGATTACAATTATAAGAATTGAACATGTGCTTATGCTCTAAGGTGGGTTTTCTTGCAACATCACACGTCTGTAACAGCCCACATTCAAAACACAAAGGGAGGTACTTCTCTTCCTGGTCTTGATGCTCACAAGTGTCAAGCATATGCACCATAAAACACAACAAGCGGAAAGGGCAAAACCTGACTTTGGAATTTGAGAATGAATGATAGCTGTTTGGCACCACAGGTGTGAGGGAATGCTGTTTCACATAAAGTATGTTCCTAGTGCAATGCCTGGAGACAGAACACGCTGACATTGTCAGGCTGACTTCGCCATTAACCCAACACACTAGTCTCTTGTTTCTACTGTATCATGCTTGAAAATGAAAAACATATGGAACAAATAATGTATGCAGTTCATGTTGTGTTCAATTTGTTATCTTGCTTCTTCCAGTGAATCAATTCAGGTATGAATCAAAACACAAGGAACCCTCTTCTTTGGGTTTTGTGTGTACAGATGATATAAATACAAATAAAAGAAAGACATTTACACATATGAGTGAGTGTGGCTTTACGCCATTTTCTTTCAATATGTTTGCAGTAGCACTGCGGGGACACCAGAAATGGACGCTTAGCCATTAGGCTACACCACCGCCCCCATTCACACATGGACATGTAACACATTATGGAAAGCACCTTATCGGATCGGTATACTTGCATATTCTGTATATTTAACATTGGGAGTAAGTAGTATTGCTTCACGCAATACCACGGCGGAGACACCAGACAATGAGCGACTACATTGTACTCATTTGGGGAATCGAACTATCGTTTTCGTCGTGACGAGCGAACGCTGTAACCACTGAGTGCCCCAACTGCTCCGAAACATTATGGACTTTGGATGAAAACAAAGTTCTTACCAACGGTGTTAGTACCTACGCCTAAACGTCGCACTCATTGCAATAAAGAAGTTGACAATTTAAATAACTTGGTTTTCCTTCATCTTCATAACTTCTAAAATGCCTCTCAAAGAAAATATGAACACAAAGAACCATAATCAGATGAATATAGGGTTTGAATGTCTCACCTGCGCATTCTGGCTCTGATAAGGGACATAACTCTGAATAGCTGACTGCAGCGCCTGATATCACTGGTTCTTCCGTGTCCTTTTTTATCTGTTTTAAGCCAAGTAGTGCCGTTATCAGAACCATGTACATAATTACTCTACCATATCATCTTCACAGGCTGTTTCCCTCATTGGGGGGGCGGTGGGGTAGCCTAGTGGTTAAAGCGTTGGCTCGTCACGCCGAAGACCCGGGTTCGATTCCCCACATGGGCACAATGTGTTAAGCCCATTTCTGGTGTCCCCCGCCGTGATATTGCTGGAATATTGCTAAAAGCGGCGTAAAACTAAACTCAGTCAGTCAGTCAGTCAGTTTCCCTCATTAGAAAGTTCCAGTAAACTACATCGCAAGTGTGGACCAATGCAGCAACGTAGTTCAATAAAAAATCCAATCAGTGCAATTGCTAAATGAATTGTGGAAGACCATTCAAGGAATGCAAAATAGAGGTTAGTTGGTTCAAAACTGTTAGATGGCAATGCTCGCTAATGAGCTTATGAAAAATAATCCCTTAATTTTATAATATTCGATTTTCTTTCAGGACGTTGTCAGAAGTAATATGCTTAGTTGCCGCTTGAAGGATTTTAAAGCGTCCATTTACAGAAAAACGCCTGATTATCACCTGTGCTTAGAGTATAAAATTCTACCTCAAAGGCACGGGTTAATCAAATGAGATCAACAACCGTACTTCTGGGCTATAAAATTGATGTCTGTTTTAAACACGGGTGATGTTCTGAGGGACTGAATGCATATGCTGATAATATATGAAGAACTTTTTGAAGAACTTTGTCTACTTCGTGTATGTATCACCACCGACCGATTAAATTTCGATAAAAAGCCATGCTCATTCATTTGGACTTCAAAAAGCTCACACACAAAATATCAGTCATCACTGTTTAAATAAATCCACCCAAATCCAAACATGCAGACACCTGTCGATAGTAATCATAATAAACCAAATCAACGCCCATCACCTAACGTCAGTAAATACAGTAATTGATCAATCTTAGTCTTACATATTTTAGACAACTTCCTTTGTCATTTACAGGTCTGTATCCTGTGTCGTCTTTTATTACACAGGTCTGACTGTTTAAAACATGACTATAGTTCTTGCCCAGAAATTATTACATATTTTTTCCTCTAAATTTCCCAAATCGGTTTCATGCTTCAGACTTTGGGTTAATTACTGAAGCCTATCGTCACGTTGGCAGTTATGGACATGACCAAAATTATTTATAATCATTAGCGGTCGCATGGGTGGCCCAGCTGCCTGAAACGCCATATTCCCTGTGCAGAGTTGCCTCCCTTGGGCACGCTTGATTGTGGTCCCAACTCCCGGCACCAACTATCTACTGCAAACCTTGTAGATAGGTTACTCGGTTACGATCCTTCACCGTTGTCCATGGTCGTATTCGAATGAAGGTGGAAATATCCGTGATTTCCGTCCACATTAACCTGACACGCTTTGACATAATCGAATCTGGCGTTATGGCGTTCTTATATGTTTCAAGACTAGAAATGACACAAACCCTGACGGACTGCTTTCCCAGGGTCTAGTTATTCTCATTACTCTCATACACTGGAAAATGTTACAGACTGGAATGTGTGTGAAGAACTTACTCGCTATGACCTATCACATCTGTCTGTCAGTCAGACAGCTCTACAGACACCGAATGAATCAGGCTGACAAAATAGTTCCTCGTCTAACTGTCCCTTCTTTGAAGGAAATTACAAGGAACATAAGGTTCCTTCATCCTCATGTTTAACAATTCAGTTTATTGTCACACTGTCTGTGCCAAAAGAATATTCCGTTCTCAATATGGTGCTTTAATGTGACAGCTCCACCACACTCAACCTGGTATACCAGTAAGTGTGATTTAAAGACTACTACCAGACGAGACATGCTGTCAGCTCAAGAACATGTAGATGTCTTCCTTCGACGTGCAATTAGTGGACGTGAGCCAAACACAAGATGATCATCCATCCTGAGGTAAGGAGACGCCTGTATACTTGCCGAGTCTGTCAGTCACCAGCCATAAGTATATGGATTCATATCAATAAATCTGACGCCATTTATAGACGAAGACCGTCTGATATGTATGTCCACTAAATATGGACACAGCTGCCCATACATGTCAAGGCGATCTGACCTCGTCACAATGAGATGCGTCCAAATTCGATTCTTTTCCCGACGAGTACAGTTATGCTCTGTTATATGCAAGTACAGCTATGCTCTGTTATAAGGTAGGTTTCTTTGCATTATTCGACGTAGCCTAAAACACATGTCTTTATAAAGCCCAGATTCAAAAGAATGTTGACCGTGGAGTTAATGACGATAAAGGGAGGTAATTCTGTTTACGGCCCGGATAATCAAGCAAGGCAGATAACAACAGTAGAAGAGGAAATGGCAAATAACTTGTTTTTCATGTTATTACGTGCTTCACTTTCTTGAAATGAACATTCAATTCATCTCTTCGATTCATTGCTTCCCCCATTCTCTGGTCTTCCTTTCTCGCGTTAAAACCTTAAGACTTTGGAGTTCAGAATGAATAATAACTATTCTTGAATATCAAAAGATGTTTCAGATCAAGAACATTCCAAATGAAACAGAACATGTTGACATTGTCAGTGTGACTCCCCCATAAATCTGATACTCTACTTCCTTGTATCTTCAGGACAAATGGGTTGTGGTCTAATATCATAGCATGAATAATGTATACATTTCATGTTGTGTTCAATTCTCTAAATAATTTCTTTCCGTGTGACGCTGGTATTAATCAAACACAGGGAACTCTCTCTATTTGGCTGTGCGAGCACATTCATCCAGTACAAGCAATTGTTGATAAGCTTTCTCCATAGATGATGTTGATATAAATGTATGACAAATATTTACAAATGAACATGTTACACGTAATGGAAATAGATGAGACAAAATTCTCACTACATCCATAAGAAATATCTGCTAAAAGCAGAGTCGATTGTACAATTCTGACTATATCATGTGCATACATTTGTTTCAGCACTATTACAGCCGTGCGATGTTGTTTTTTAAACAATCAGGTCTAGACCAGACAATTTGGTGATTGTCACCATGAAATCTTTTTGACAGAGCATGTGTTTGAAACACTATAATATAGTTATGACTGACTGACTGACTGAGTTTGGTTTTACGCCGCTTTTACCAATATTCCAGCAACATCATGGCGAGGGACACCAGAAATGGTCTTTACACATTGTACCCATGTGGGGATTCGAACCTGGTCTTCGGCGTAACGAGCCAACGCTTTTACCACTAGGCTACCCCACCGCCCCGATATAGTTTTGAAGCATATTCAGTACATAGAATACAAGAAAAGGTCTATAGAACGTGCTTGTGTGAGTGCGTGCATGCGTTGTCTGCTGGCATGTGTTCAAACAGAAACGTACAGAAAATTCTTTTGAAGAGATATTCTCTCAAGCAACTTCAACGTGGTGTTCTCCTGCGTCACGACAATCATGGTGATCACACCAGTCCTGTTGCCATGGCTTCTGTAAGAGGATATGGACACATACTTCTTCCCTCTCCCTTATACACCAGATCTGAACCCAAGAAACAAGCACTAGTCTTCAAATTTCAATCATTTGTTTAATCCCACTCTCGGGAATGTTCCAGCTGTTTGTCGACGGTCTGTAAATGATTGTTTGGACCAGACAGTCCAGTGACTAACATCGTGAACGTCGATCTTCGCAATTGACATACGCCCTCATGCATCCAGCACATCAGAGATCCTGCAACCGATTCCGTTAGACGCAAGGTTGCTGAAGACTTTAGTAGGGTCCAATTCCAAACATTTGTTTTCATTCTGAAGATTGCTGATCTTTCTGGAGCTTTAAACGACCGGAAGAGTTTGAAATAAATAATGCCAGTATCAGAACCAAGGACACAATTACTCTGCAACATTGTCTTTACAGGTTGTTTCCCTCATAAATCATTCGGACGCGGGCTTCTATTGGGACTTCTTGTTGCACTACTTCATGCATGTTGCACATGTAGTGGCGACAAACTGACGCCGTATATACAGTGGAGCCTTGTTCACCTGCACAATACCAGTCTTTGTCAACAGCCTTTCTTCTAACGAAGCACTGTTAGGCCTCACGTTGTTATTATTTGGTTCACTGACCCGTCGATCTTAAAATTTAAAACTTCAGAAAAAAATAAAATGGAATGAGTGAGTGAGTGAGTTAATATTTAACGTCACATCGGCAATATTTCAGCCATATCGTGACGAGAACATTTTACATTGAAATGGAATATGGGTATATTATAAAACCTGTCATCGAAGGACAGTAAAATAACTAGAATATCACAATTAGATTTAAAACTAGTGGGGAAGGTTAAAACTAATAGCACTATTAGGACAATACAAGATAAAAACAGGCTATAGATCCCGGACAACTGAAGGTAGATCACCAAACTAGGGACCATGGGGACTTACAGTACTTTTGCTACCTGCATGGACCCTAGCTGGATTTATATCATCCCTTCAGCCCCTGGCGATGGAGGGAAGATTTAGCCGAAATTTAAAATAACAAAAATATTACATTTAAAACAGCTGGTACATTTAAATTGCCTTTGAATGTTTCCTGACTTACGTACCCTCTCAGGAGGACAATAATTTTACGCTACTTCAACCCCCTGTAGAAGGTACAGCCACTTACAATCTTAGATACTAATCTAAACTACCAATAATAAAATCTATTTACAAATCATATAACAAATCTAATTCTTTTAAAAATGCAATAATTAAATGAGAACTTATATTATTAAATAGATCCTTCATAGTTCGTGATTTGAAATAGATATCCCTTGTGATGGAATATTCAACACAGTCAAGCAGGACATGCTTGATCGTGATTCTTTCATCACAAGGGATACAAAACAGAGGATCCTGACCTTTTAATAGGTATGATGAGTATATCTTGTGTGGCCAATACGACATCGTCGTATGATGACCTCTTCAAATCTGGACTGACAACCCAAGTAGGTGTAACCGATAGTTGGTTTTATTGCATGTAATTTATTGATACCTACTTGGGTGTCCCACTTCTTTTGCATCAGATCACGGATATAAGATCTAATAGCAGCTTTGTAATCAGAGTATGGGATAAGAAGTGGTGTCACAGATTTGTTGAGTGCTGCCTTAGCAGCAAGATCAGGCCATTGTGTTCCCAGAAATGCCAACGTGGCTGGGTAACCAACAAAAGAACATGTCGCATTGGCCAGTAGCAAAGCTCATTATACAATTCAATAAGTTCTAATAACAGTGGATGTTTACAAGAATGGTTTTTAATAGTCTGAAGACACGAAAGAGAATCGGAAAATATTATGTATTGTTTATATTTACGGTGTTTATTAATATATTTAAGAGCTGTTAATATGGCGTTAGCTTCTGTTGTGAAAATAGAGCTGTTATTTGGTAGTCGAGAAGATATTGTTCTAGATCCCATGACAGTGGCACATGCCTCTGCGCCACCATCCTTGGACCCATCTGTAAATGAGGATTTGTATGTATAATATATATTTTTTAATTGATTATATTCTTGTTTATATTGTAATTCATTAGATTCAGATTTCTTAAACTTTGTCAGAGTTAGGTCAACTTCAGGCCTCACCAGTTGCCAAGGAGGAGAAGAAAGAAGACGGGAAGGAGATATATTTCCCAGCTCAATGCCGGCAGCAGAAATGAAAGGTTTAATTCTGAGCCCAAGAGGCGGAACAAGAGAAGAATTTTTGCTGAACAGATCCTCAAAGAGGGGATGAAAGACACAGTAATATGCAGGGTTCAACTGATTAGAATATAGTTTTGTAATATACTGCAAAGATAATTTGAAACGGCGTTGGTTTAGAGAAGGCTCGTCAACTTCAAGGTAAATGCTATCAATAGGAGAAGTTCGGAAAGATCCAAGACAAAGTCTTAGGCCTTGGTGATGGACAGAATCAAGTAGTTTGATCCCCCAAAATACTTCCTTGTGGAACCCCCTCATCCTCATTATAATGTTTAGACACGAACTCGAATGTGCCTGTCTGCTAAAAACTGGGATATAAAATGAGGCAAACGGCCTCTCAAACCAAAGTAAATTAAATCTCTTAAAATACCATGTTTCCATGTTGTATCATAAGCTTTTTCTAGGTCGAAAAAACTTGATACAGCATGCTGGTTATTTACAATAGAATTTTTAACGAATGATTCTAGTCGAACTAAATGGTCAATAGTGCTTCTATTTTTGCGAAAACCACATTGAATGTTAGTAATAAGATTATTGGATTCTAGAAACCATACTAATCTATTATTGACCATGCGTTCCATTGTCTTGGTCTTCCAAAACGCAGCTAGTTAGTGCAATAGGTCTGTAGTTTGATGGATCTGTATGATCCCGGCCAGGCTTAGGTATTGGTACAACAATGGCATGACGCCACGAAGGAGGAAAGTGTCCTATTGTCCAAATATTATCAAAAATGTTCAGGAGTGTTTCAAGACATGCATTGGGTAAATGTTTCAGGGGCTGATAGTGGATATTATCAGCACCTGTTGCCGTATCATGAGCTTGCGCTAATGCAGTATTCAGCTCATGTAGTGAAAATACTTCATTATAATCTGCACCATTATCAGAATGAAAGTTAATTTTAAGTTTTTCTTGATGATCTATATATTTCTGAAAATTTGGGTTATAGTTTGATGAAGAAGAATGTCTAGCTATAGTTTCACCCAACTTGTTTGCAATGTCAGTTTTATCAGTTAAAAGATCGTGGCCATCTTTGAGATGATGAACACTAGAATTTCTACCTTTGCCCTTGATTCTCTGTATCATGTTCCACACCTTCGTCATTGGAGTAGGGAATTAATCTTTGATACAAAGTTCTTCCAAGACTGACGTTTACTTTGTTTAAAAGTACGTCGAGCCTTGGCATTGTTTATTTTAAAATTATTTAAGTTGTGAACTGTAGGGTGGCGGCGAAAATATTTCTCTGCCTTCTTCCTCCACTTCCTAGCTTGTTTACAATCGTCAGTAAACCATGGTTTACGAATATGTGGTTTAGCAGAAGCCTTAGGAGTAGTTTCATCGGCAATATTCTTCAGTTTATCAGAGAACAACTGAATCGGATCTGGCACATTGTCAAAAAAGGTCAGATTTTAGGTAATCAGCACACAGCCTCTGAAATAATGGCCAGTTAGCCTTATTAAAATTCCACCTTGTTGCAGGTGGATCATCATTCGGGTTTACAGCTGAAAGTATTGTTGGAAAATTGTCACTTCCACACAGGTCGTCGTGGACTGACCATTCAAATTCATTATATATATTTGGATCTGTGAATGACAGATCGAGTGCACAATAGGTTCCCAAACCAGGGTGTAAATATGTGACCGATCCATCATTAAATATGCATAAATTATTGTTTGCAATGAAGTCTTCAAGAATTTTTCCTTTATTGTTGGTATCAGCACTTCCCCACAAAGGATTATGTCCGTTAAGATCACCCATTATACATGGTTTAGGAAGCTGGTCGAATAGATCCTGAAGATCGGACTGTTGAAGGACTGAAGAAGGGGAGATATACAAAGAACAAAGCCTAAAGAATAACTGTAAAGTGAGACGGACCCTGCCTCACGAAAATAGAAGCACCGCCAGTGGCTTTATGACCTGGAGGTGAGAATGAATGGAATGAATTATACTGGCGCAATTCGAATTTATCAGTACTTTTCAGATATGTCTCTTGTAAACTAAAAGCCGATGGTATAAAATCTTGTGATAATAGTTGTAGATCGTTAAAATTGTTCCTAAGGCCTCTGCAATTCCATTGTATTTATTTCATGAGGGAGGTTCAACTGGAGATCGTGAGCGCGTGGCAGCGCCACTCCTACACCCTGATTGTGAAGGAGTGATCTCCATGTCAAGCGGTTCAAACTGATTTTGAACTGTGACTGGAGGTGTTAAAGAAGAAGGGTCGTCTAAATGGTTAAGAGCTCTGGTCTTTCTTTTCACTTTTTTCCTTTCCTTGCTTGAAAGTTTGGCAACACTCTCTGTTGTCTGTGTTGGATTCATGTCTTCTGGCTGTGTTTCAGTCTGAAATGCTGCTGAGCGGTGACTGTCTTGTGATATTGGAGGAGTATCATCCAAGGTTATCTGAGTTGCATTCACCCAGGATATTACAGTTTGACAGGAGGTTGAAACTGATTTCTTAACCGATATAGAAGCAGAAGAAACTGTGGCTGAATATGTTTGACCAGTAGACGATTTAGATTGAGCATTGACTAGTTTCTTTGCCTCAAAATACGAGATGTTATTCGTGCATTTGATTTTCAGAATTTGGCTTTCATATTCAAACTTAGGGCAAGATTTAGACGAAGCCAGATGTTCACCATTGCAGTTGGCGCACTTGACGGTATCAGTGCAATCGGTACTCTCATGAGTTCCACTGCAACGTGAGCATACAGACTTGCCAGTACAATACCTTGCACTATGGCCAAACTTTTGGCATTTGTAACACCGGAGTGGATTCGGTACATATACCTCCACTCCGATACTACAGTATCCTGCTTTAATAGATTTAGGGAGTATTGTCAGACCAAAAGTGAAAAGGTAAGTGTTTGTTTTGATAATATTTGAATCCTGTTTCCTGGTGAAACGTTCACGGAAGTAACATCTTGGTCTTTCAACTCGGCCACAATTTCTTCTTCCTTCATGTCAGATAAACAACGGGATCTGTCTCTATCGATGCCTCGACAAGTGTTCAGTGTCCTATAAACGGAGACAACAACCTGTTTGTTAACAAACTGCTGCAAGCTCAGCAGATTGATAAATTGTTGCCTTCGTATACATTCTACCAAGAGTGACCCGTTTCGGAGGCGAGTGACATTATTTACTTCTCCGCACACACCTTGGATGCCCTTTGACCAACCTGGGCCAAGAATCTTTCACTAAATGAGATACCTCTTCATCAGATGACAAAGAAAGATGTCTTCGCTTATTTGTCTTTGATGAACCAGAATGCATGTTTTGAGCCATGGTATTAGAATAGTGTTCGACAAACCTGATCCCCACCCGCCATCGAGTGTCAACAAGAACGGTGCTTCAGCGGAAACCAGACTGCAGCACCAGGGTTACAGAGATGTCATACTCCAGAAATACAGACATAAATAGCGAAGAAATCTAAAAGATCAAATGTCAGGCTGGTTCGGCCCATGACATCTGTCTTAAGAAACTCAGAATTTAGAGGTCCATATCACCAGATTGGCCCATGGGCCACCGCTTCTGGCATAGGACTCTAGGCAAACATATAGTATAGAATATAATTTGAAATTTAAACATTCAATGACACAATTGCACAATAATGTACAATAAGTGCATAAGAATGTAGTCCATGCCCAGCGCATGGCGTGACCAGCCGATTGATAGAACCGGGCCAGTTCTACCACCCGTCTAGGTGAAGTAAGGGCCAAAGTGGTGTGTTGGGCAAAAGGAACACAGTTCCAGGATCATATTGCCCTCAATCACCAGAATCCCGTCCTCCATCGACACAGGGGGCACAACACACGGCAAACGGGTTGGTGGACCAAATATACCCCCGGGTCCACTACGGGGGTTGAAGAGCGCTTAGCGTTACCCAGCACCCACCACGAGGAGGTGGCTCTTCACGGGTGCCTAAAATGGAATGATCAAGATTATATCTTATCCCACCAACAAGAAAAATAGCAATGATAGCTTATTGTCAATAGCCACTGTCAGAATTTAGATTTTATTTTTTCATCTCCTGTCAAATGCAGAGAAGACACGGAGGGACCTTGAAAAGAAAATTTAAAACATATCCCAAATAAGAAATAACAATCCTTTTGCAGTGCCGATAGGATAGATTGCCTTGACAACAATAATAACAATTATTACTAAGTACAACAAGAAGGCCTCATTCAAAAAACATAACTTTTTTCTGCCTAATCCAACTTTAAGATGGTTGTGATTGTCAAATGTAGCAAAGAGGGTGCGGGTTCTGGCACAGTCAGACTGGTTAGGCTCATTATCAATGAATGGAACTTCTCCCAGAAATAACCCAACTGAACCCTGCAAACATTTTCTCCAGAAAAGGTGGAGACTACAGCCTTCTGAATTACCAAGCAGGGACAGCTTCATTTGACAGGATTGTGGACATTATCCCAACGAGTCAATGACAGTAAGACACATGTCTAGCACGTTGCAAACATACATATTCTTGGGAGAAAGAAAACGAACTGCAGATCCGATATTTGCAAACTTCAGCCAAATGTCTTTATTCAGTTTGATAATGTGATCTGGATGCAGTTGTAAATAAACATACTTTCATATTTTTTTAGGTTGTGTTACCTCATGTTTGTAGGTAAGGGACACACAACTGAACGTTTCTCATTAGAAACATTTGATAACTTTCAACAGTATTTTTATTCCTCATGGAATGGGTCGTAGAAGAGCAATTATACCCACTTGTTAAAAGTAACACCAAATTGATTGCAAGCGTGATCTAATACACAGATAAGAAGTCCAATAAAAATTAGAGCAATTTCTAAATACATTGTGAAAACTCAATTTAATGGATGTAAAAATGTTGATAGGTCCAGAACTGTTCCCAGGTTTGACTCAGGATGCTAAGTGAATCATGCATGCATTATTGAATTCAAGATGGACTGAGGACATAAAAGCGACGTCTAGAACCACAAACAAAGAAAAAAACATTCCTTTAATCCTTAATTAACATTCAAACAACCCCGATAATGTCACTGTGATTGATGGCAACAGTTGAATAATCAGCTGGTTGTTGCATTTTAGCAATAAAGGGTTTATTGAAGTGGGGATATCAATCAATCACTGTCGTAAAACATCAATACATCACAAAAAGTTAAAAACTGACGCCTTGGAACTTCTTCTAATATAAGCTGCTCAGCGATTCTATATCAACCTTCATTAGACAGATCTGACGTCCTGGGAAAAGAAGAAGCATTTTGTCACGAATTTGTAATCCTCTACATGTTTTCATTTCTGCAGCATGATTTATTCTCACACTAATTTGTTAAATGGCCTGACCTGTTGCAACAGACTGGTTATAAAACAGACTGCAGTAATTCTGGTAGAAACGGTAGGACCCACAACGAATTAAACAACTTGTTTTGATTCCCAAAATCAAACTAAAAAGTTAACGTAGAATCAGAACTAGGATCGAGACCAACAAACAACAAAGAAATGTGGTGTAATTAACAACTGTATTTTAAAACTTGGTTCACAAATGTAATAACAACCACAAGAAAGGTAGGTATCTCCGAGGCAGCACAAAACTGTGAGTGAGTGAGTATGGTTTTGTGCAGCTTGAAGCAATATTCAAGCAATCTGGGGCACCAGAAATGGGCTTCACACATTGTACCCATGTGGGGAATCAAACCCGGGTCTTCAGCGTGATGACGAACGCTTTAACAATTAGGCTACCCTACCGCCCCACAATACAAAATAAAGTGACAATACAAACTCAAATTATTATATACAAGAGCAGTGTCTATAGCAATAAAGACAATGATAGTAAATTGCACTCCTTAGCCACAGTAATCCAAGTTGCAAAATAGGTCTAGCAGGGTATCATGATTGTCACACACAATGCTAGGCTTCTGGTAACTTGAGATGTCATGTGAGGTGAGAAACAAGACTTAACTAACTCCCCTAATGTACCTAAGAAAAAGATGCTAGAAATGAGTACACTGAGGCAAGTGATCCTTATAGCTCCTTATAGCTTATGCCAGATCTTTCTGTCTAAATCTAGTACAAGTCTAAATCTGGCACACCACTGCCCCTGTTGAATGTAAAGAGGTACAATGTATTACACTGTAACTTTGTTACACAATAAAGACCACTTCCACGTCACAGCCGATAGCGTGAGCTGTGACGTGTTGATTCTGCAGTTTAAACTAAAAGGTTACTCGGGAATCAGGACATATGAAGAGTCTGGTATTCCATGATATGGTGAAAGCAGATCGGGAGGACAGTCTGTGCATCTTGGCTGGATACGTTTGTTTGTTCTTTAAGGCCGCTTTCAGTAAAATTGAGTGGGGACCTGACAATCCCGTGATCTATAGCATGGCCATTTATCTACGCATTTTGGATACGATGGCATGGTAAAACCATGTCAGTGAGACTGACCACCCGATCCCGTTAGTCACCTCTTACGCCAAGCATGAGTTTTGAAGACGTTGTATCGCAGTAAGACCACAACGACGAACTTTATATTAGGGATGAAGCAGAAAATGATGGAAGTTTGAATCTGGGATTCGAACTCAGAACTTTTTCATCCTGGTATTGCTGTAATAGGATACGTGCCATACCACTCTACTGAAGGACCAACCAAGCAGTGAGGATGGCATTTAACACTGTTGCGTGTAACATTTTTATTTTGTCTAAAACTATATAGCCGATGTAAAGATGATTCCTATATTCTGACTTTCTTCCTGACTTAGTCATTTAGGTGATGAATATATAATGTCAGAGGAAAAGCACTGCTTGTTTCATTTCGTATTGTAAATGGCATTGGCCAGGACTCATCCCTTGACCTATTCTGAACATGACTTTGACTTTTGATGATTTAAACAATTCACGGTTGCAGCTTTGTGTGGAGGTAAGCCCGACATGTGCCGCAGTGACTATCACGAACACGACGATCATAATCAGAGCATATGTTGGATTCGAACTCATAATCAGAGGATGCTGACACTCCCTAGCACACAACAAAACCGTGCCTTTCATGAACTGTGTGAACCGTGGCTTTGAAAAAGGGCCATACATTGTTTGTGTACCTTAATCATCCCTATCCTCATAATGTTGTGGTCAATGAATATAGCGACCATTATTTGCAACAATATTGCCCCAGGTAGAAATGCTGTTGAGGTAGAAACACTGGGAAACATTGGGAGTAAGTGGTATTTTTTCACGCAATACCACGGCGGAGACACCAGACAATGAGCGACTACATTGTACTCATTTGGGGAATTGAACTCTCGTTTTCGTCGTGACGAGCGAACGCTTTAACCACTGAGTGCCCCAACTGCTCCGAAACATTATGGAGTTTGGATGAAAACAAAGTTCTTACCAACGGTGTTAGTACCTACACCGAAACGTCGCACTCATTGCAATAAAGAAGTTGACAATCTAAATAACTTCCTTCATCTTCATAACTTTTAAAATGCCTCTCAAAGAAAATATGAACACAAAGAACCATAATCAGATGAATATAGGGTTTGAATGTCTCACCTGCGCATTCTGGCTCTGATAAGGGACATAACTCTGAATAGCTCACTGCAGCGCCCGATATCACTGGTTCGTTCGTGTCCTTTTTTTATCTGTTTTAAGCCAAGTAGTGCCGTTATCAGAACCATGTACATAATTACTCTACCATATCATCTTCACAGGCTGTTTCCCTCATTAGAAAGTTACAGTAAACTACATCGCAAGTGTGGACCAGTGCAGCAACGTAGTTCAATAAAAAATCCAATCAGTGCAATTGCTAAATGAATTGTGGAAGACCATTCAAGGAATGCAAAATAGAAGTTAGTTGGTTCAAAACTGTTAGATGGCAATGCTCGCTAATGAGCTTATGAAAAATAATCCTTAATTTTAGAAATATTTGATTTTTTTTCAGGACGTTGTCAGAAGTAATATGCTTAGTTGCCGCTTGAAGGCTTTTAAAACGTACATTTAAAGAAAAACGCCCGATTATCACCTGTACTCAGAGTATAAAATTCTACCTCAAAGGCACGGGCTAATCAAATGAGATTAATAACCGTACTTCTAGGCTATAAAATTGATGTCTGTTTTAAACACGGGTGATGTTCTGAGGGACTGAATGCATATGCTGATAATATATGAAGAACTTTTTGAAGAACTTCGTCTACTTCGTGTATGTATCACCACCGACCGATTAAATTTCGATAAAAGCAAAGCTCATTCATTTGAACTTCAAAAAGCTCACACACAAAATATCAATCATCAATGTTTAAATAAATCCACTTAACTCCAAACATGCAGACACCTGTCGATAATAATCATAATAAACTAATCAACGCCCATCACCTAACGCCAGTAATTACAGTAATTGATCAATCTTAGTCTTACATATTTTAGACAACTTCCTTTGTCATTTGCAACCTGTATCCTGTGTCGTCTTTTATTACACAGGTCTGACTGTTTAAAACATGACTATAGTTCTTGCCCAGAAATTATTACATATTTTTTGCACTAAATGTTCTAAGTTCCCCAAATGGGTTTCATGCTTCAGATTTTGGGTTAATTACTTGAGCCTGTCGTCACGTTGGCAGTTATGGTCATGACCAAAATCATTTACAATCATCAGCGGTCGTCTGGATTCCCTGTGCAGCGTTGCCTCCCTTGGGCACGCTTGATTGTGGCACCAACTCCCGGTTGGCCGCCATTATGTTTCAAGGTTAGTCAACATCAAACCTTGTAAATAGGTTACTCGGTTACGATCCTTCACCGATGTCCATGGTCGTGTTCGAATGAAGGTGGAAATATCCGTGATTTCCTTCCACATTAAGCTGACACGCTTTGATGTAATCGAAACAGGCGTGATGGCGTTCTTATACGTTTCAAGACTAGAAACGACACAAACCCTGACGGACTGCCTTCCAAAGGTCTAGTTTAATCATTATTCTCATACACTGGAAAATGTTGCAAATTGGAATGTGTGTGAAGTAATGACTTGCTACGACCAATCACACTGAACAACATGATACATGCCTGCTAAGCCAAGATATGGACTCATTCGTTTGTCCACTAAGCCAACTAAAGACGTCTCTCCATCTGTCTGTCAGTCAGACAGCTTTAAAGACACCGAATGATGAGCCGACAAAATAGTTCCTCGTCTAACTGTCCCAGCTTTGAAGGAAATTACATGGAAAATAAGGTTCCTTCATCTTCGTGTTTAACAATTCAGTTTATTGTCCAACACTCCACAATAAGGCGTCTGTCTGTGCTAAAAGAACCATCCGTTCTCAATATGGTGCTTTAATGTGACAGCTCCACGACACACAACCTGGTATACCAGTAAGTGTGATTTAAAGACTACTTCCAGACGAGACATGCTGTCAGCTCAAGAACATGTAGATGTCTTTCTTTGATGTGCAATTAGTGGACGTGAGCCAAACACAAGATGATCATCCATCCTGAGGTAAGGAGACACCTGTATACGTGCCGAGTCTGTCAGTCACTGGCTGTATGTATATGGATTCATATCAATACATCTGACGCCATTTATAGACGCAGACCGTCTGATATGTATGTCCACTAAATATGGACACAGCTGCCCATACATGTCAAGGCGATCTGACCTCGTCACAATGAGATGCATCAAACTTCGATTCATTCCGACGAGTACAACTATGCTCTGTTATAAGATGGGTTTCTTTACATTATTCGACGCAGCCTAAAACACATGTCTGTATAAAGACCAGATTCAAAAGAATGTTGACCGTGGAGTTAATGACGAAAAAGGGAGGTAATTCTGTTTACGGCCCGGATAATCAAGCAAGGAAGATAACACAGTAGAAAAGGAAATGGCAAATAATATGTTTTTCATGTTACTACGTGCTTCACTTTCTTGAAATGAACATTCAATTAATCTCTTCGATTCATTGCTTCCCTTTTCTCTGGTCTTCCTTTCTCGCGTTAAAACCTTAAGACTTTGGGGTTCACAATGAATAATAACTACTGTTGAATATCAACAGATGTTAGGGAGTGTTGTTTCAGATCAAGGACATTCCAAATGAAACAGAAATGAAACTCCCCCATAAATCTGATACTCTACTTCCTTGTATCTTCAGGACAAATGGGCTGTTGTCTATTTTCATAGCAGGAATGATGCATACATTTCATGTTGCATTCAATTCTTTAGCTAATTTCTTTCCGTGTGATGCTGGTATTAATCAAACACAGGGAACTCTCTCTATTTGGCTGTGCGAGCACATTCATCCAGTACAAGCAATTATTGATAAGCTCTCTACATAGATGATGTTGATATAAATGTATGACAAATATTTACACGTGAACATGTTACACCTAATCAAAAGCATTATTCTGTACGTGAAACATCAAGAAAAGGCCCACAGAACGTGCATGTGCGAGTGGGTGCGTGCGTACATGTGTACATACGTTCTAAGCAAATATGTTGTCTGCTGACAGAAAATTCTGTTGAAGAGATATTCTCTCAAGTAGCTTCATCGTGGTGTTGTACTCTGTCACAACAACCATCTAGTTCACACCAGTCCTGTTGCCATGGCTTCTGTAAGAGGATATGGACACATACTTCTTCCCTCTCCCTGATACACCTGATCTGAACCCAAGCAACAAGCACCTGTCTTCAAATTTCGATAATTTGTTTAACCACGCCCTAAGGAATGTTCCAGCTGTTTGTCGACGGTCTGTAAATGAGTGTTTGGAGCACACAATCCAGTGACTAACATCGTGAATACGGGTCTACGCAATTGACATTCGACGTCATGCATCCTCCAAGTCAGCGAGCCTGCACCCGATTCCGTAAAACGCATTGGTTGCCAAAAACTGATTTTCACGGTGTCGTCTACGAACGAACCATTCTGAAATCTTTAGTAAGGTGTTGTTTTCCAATTCCAAAAATCAATTTTGTCATTCTGAAGAAATTGGCCACGTCAGTGCTTATATTTCTGGTGCTTTAAACGACCGGAAGAGTGAAAGAAATAATTCCAATATCAGAACCAACGACCCTATTACTCTGCAACATTGTCTTGACAGGTCGTTTCCCTCATAAATCATTTGCTTCTATTGGGACTTCTTGTTGCCCTCTTCCCTGCATGTTGTACATGTAGCGGGGACAAACTGACGCCCTGTTTTCAGTGAATCCTTGTTCATCTGCACAATACCGGTCACAATGATATCTTTATCAACAACTGCTCTTCTAACGAAGCATTGTTAGGCTTCACGTTGTTATTATTGTGGGAGTATGTAGTGTATTTTAATTTGTATTTTAATCACTAAGTCTAACCCTAGCTTAACTACTCAACCTAACCTGCTTCACTTTGATAATAGCACGGTCACCATTTGCGCTTACGTTGTCTACTGTCTCTATTGTCTTGCCCCAGCCCCAGGCCCCTTATATTCAAGCCGTCCATCTCCATCTTCCTTTTGTACACAATACACTTGAAGAAAGTTCTCGAGAGCAGGTATAAGGTTATTAGTCCCCTGTAAAACAGGTACACTCCTGTTGTACTCACTGTCTGGGACGACTAATAATAAATAATTACTTTTGAGACATGGAGATGACCCACTAGTTTCAACTGGAACTTCCCATATAAGGCAATGCCTCGCCATCAGCACATTCAATACGAATGAAATCACATAAGGCCTTAACCTCAGAAGATGATAAAAATTCCTTGTGAAAACTTTCCGGGATAGTTGACACTGATGATCCTGTATCTAAGAGGGCCTTATGTGAAACACCATTGATAATGACAGTTGACTCATTAGCTTCTCCAATCAATCCAGTTGGTATTTTGGAATGGACGACTTCAGTGGGGCTCTGTCTGAAAGACCCCTAATGTCTGCCCCTTGACATTGGTCCTCTGCCATTTAAAGGTCCACGCCTCATATGGTCTACGTTGACACGACATCCTCATAAGGTGACCATATTGTCCACATCTATAGCACTGGATGCCAGACTGTATTTCAAAATCTTGAGGTAGCTGTGCTGGACTATCATGAATACGATATTGTCCTTTCTTCTGTGCCTGGGCAAAGGTAGGAGTGAACTGATCCATCATTGCCTCCAGATTATCAATCTTGGATGACAACTTGTCAATGACACCCATCAACATTAACACTTCAGATGTTGGTTGAACTGGAGTTATAACCTTGGCTGGTACGGGTTTCTTCTGTAATTCCAGTCTCCTTTGTTCCTGGTCATATTCTATTCTCCTTATAGCCACTCGAAGCTGGTCGAAATCATGTATATTGTCAAATGTGTGTCCTGTTGAGTCTTTCAGTTCCTGTCTGAGTCCTGACCAGAAGACTGTCCTGAGTACAGAGCTTGATCTCTCCTGTTGTATGAAACCTTGTAAGACAAGCCTATCTAACATGTCCTCCAGTCTGCAACTCCATACAGTAGCATCCTCTTTTTCCCCTTGGCGTGCACCATAAAACTGGGCCATAGGAACTTCACCTTGCTCCAGGACTGATGAACTAAATACACTCTTCAATTTATTAAGGACTGAGGTGAGTGAAGCAGCGTGACCTAACCTCATTACGACACAGGCAGATTCACCCCTGAGTGCTCTCCTAAGTGCCTTAAGATCTCAGCTTCAGGATGATTCTTACTGCAAATAAAGCTTTCTACCTCATAGTACCACACGTCAAATGAAATTTCACCCTTAGCTGTTGGGTCACCAGAAAAATATGAAAAGCGAGGCGCTTGTTTAAAACTAACCGAACTGGGCAAGCTTTGGGTTGGTGGAATTGCATGATGCTCTGACTCCTCAGATTTTACCTGTGGACTACCAGTAAGGTGTAGATGAGTACATGTAAAACTTTCAAGTCCTACATAGAGACATGATGCATAATAAACATTAAAGTAATGAAATATGCAACTAAAGGTTTAGGTTTGCTTTATCAACTATCAAGTTTATATAAGTTATAGTTTAGGTTTAGTTATTTTGCAAAATTAGTTTAGCTAACGTGAGTTGTGGGTTAGTAACCTTTATCTGACAACTGTACTGTAAGCCATACTGTGATGCTACAACTAACACACATGACCTCAAATAAACACAACAACCGCCAGGTAGGACAGGTGTGCGAAAGAAGTGAAGTGCAGACCTACTTAATGTATCTTAATATACTAATGATCAACGTAATAAACTACTAAGAGACAACACAACCTAACAGAAACTGAACAATATACTCTTTTATGGTATATGCAGGATTTACCAACTTCTAAGTAATAACACTACCTAACACAATGTCTACTTTAGTGCAAGCAATGCTAAAGATGAAACCAAGTAATGAATAACTAACTACACTAATATGATTAAACTAAGCAGACTTAAAAAAAAACTAACTAACACAAACTAAGGACCCATAATACTAAGTAGGTACAACAATGGCAGCAGAGCTCAATATTGCTAACAAATATACATGGCCATGGTCAAACTGACATAAACAAAGTGGGTGAAAGAAACATGTCTGTTATACAATGATGGTACCAAAGAATTAAAAAGAATTCTTATGAAATACAGCTGCAGTTACTGAGAAAGTCCAGTGTCAATAGTTTGTATTCAGGCTCAAGTGTCTCTGATCATATGCACATAGTTACACATATTTACATTCTGTCGGGGTCGGCTTCATACACTGTCACTGCACGGGATTCTTATGATGTTCCTCTCACATCCTCTGGCTCCATTCGAAATCCAAATCCCACCAGGGATGCCATTGTAACCGCAGTACTCATGTCATCTCAAGAACAAGGGAGTACTTGTAAGGTTCGAGGGATTTATTTGGATAAATAGAAGTCCAGGGCCCCGTTCCTCAAAGCGATCGTAGCTACAATCAGTTGTAAGCCCTACAATCAACTTTACAATTATCGTAAATAATAATTTGTTGTCGTTCCTCAAAGCTATTGTAAGGGGATTGTAAGTCTCGCGATTGTAACTCTTGCGATCGTAAATTACAATCGTGATCTTCTGCGAGAAAGTTAGAAATAATGCGTTTCAATTACTTCCGGTTGGTGAGAGTTGCCCCCCCTTCCAAGCAGACGACGTGAACTACATTTGCGATAATGTCAGAGGAAAAAAAGAGTAGGCGCTCGAACTTTCAAGCCAGCGAGCTTGATATTCTTGTCGAAGAAGTGACACACCACCAGTCAACATTATTTGGAGCCTTCTCGGCAACCGTCACGGCGAAAGTCAAGGGGAGGCTTTGGGAAGCTATTGCTGAGAAGTGAGTGGCCTATAAAGGATTTCTGTTTGTTTACATACTAGATATCATGTGAATTGCGCCGCTATGAAGTTACGTAATATTATGATAATGTATGCCTCTATGCCATTTGTTTATATAGATTTGATAAGAAATATATGGACAATAATGACATTACGTTTTTTCAGTATTGCAAACAAGTGTTATAGAGACCATTCTTTTACTTATTATTATTTGATGTTCATAAATGTTGACAAATTTTAATGATATTTTCAGAATCAACGCAGTTTGTGCGACTAACAGGGGAGCGATAGAAGTTCGCAAGAAGTGGAATGATTACAAGTAAGGAATTGTTTTAAACTATAATTTGTCCACATAATTTTGATAATTTAAATAAGATACTGAATTGGCAGTGATTTTATTTTATTACCTATACAGGGCAAAATATTAACGGTTTATATTTTTCATACGATGCTCTTCGGCAAAATATCTCTTAGAAATGTTTCATTTGACAAGCAAACTAAGTACATTTTGTTACCGCACAGGTGTTATGTCAAGAAAAAGTCAGTATCATTGAAGAAGGAGCAGAAACTCACAGGGGGTGGCAATGCTCCCGCAAACCTCACGGCCATTGAAGAAAAGGTATTGTTTGAAGCAATTGTAATTTTAAAATGTAAAATGATATGGGTTCTCTTGAATCATTCACTGCAATTTAATTAAAATTTGCCTTTAAGTCAATGTGATTACTACATATTTTGTAAGTGTAAATGTATTAATTTAAACTAATAACATATTGGAGTTCACTCACTTTCATTATAAGGTGAATTATCAATACAACATCATTACAAATCACATTTATCACATTTACTTTATCAGAGACTTAATGTACCATATGTTGTGTGGCAGGTTTTGTCAATGATCCCTACTTGTCAAATTGATGGAGTGGAAGGTGGCATGGAAGTGGGACTTATTGATGCATGTAAGTCTATTCAATAAAAATTTGTTTAATAAAAGTTTCTTTAATTTTCAATAGTATTGATAACAAAATACAACGTAAATATCTGATTGAATGTATCAATGTGTTTTGTTGGAATAAACAAGCATATATGAAGTATCTAAAAAAGATAACAAAACAATTTATGTAAAATAAATGGATTTTACTGGGACATATAATCAGCTTATGATCCAAGAAATGATACAGAATCTAAACATAAGCAAATTGAATTAACTGAAGGTGGCACATTAAGAATATACATTTATGATTAAATGATATCATATGATAAACAAATTTGCTATGTTATGTGTACAATTTATATGTTGCTCTTTAACCAGGTCCAGGAATATCAACACTGGTTACCCTGACATCCTCGATGCCAATATCGGTAGTCTCCTCATCATTGTTGTCAACGAGTGACTCCACACTGAACACTGTAGCTTCTTCGACATGCTCATCCACACTGAAACCTGTCGCCTCCTCAGCACATACATCATCGACAGTAACATCAGCAGGTACCTCAGCAATGAAATCGGCAGCTAGTGTGGCATCAGGAACTTCTAGCAGTGCTGTTGCAGAGGTTGTCACAGTGAAAGGTACAGCATTTGCCACTTCTTTCAAGATTCTGAATAACAATAATTGTGCATATTGAATGCAAATGTAAATGTACTTTTAAGAAACACTCAATATACCTAATTCTTGTTTTTCTAAACTTATAATATTGCTTCATTTGAAAATCTGAAATGTACTATGTAAGCAAAACATCACTTTATTTCTTACAATTACACAGCACTGAAGTACGATATTTTGTGTTCCCAGTGTAATATATATAACTCGTCTGTAATCTTTTGCTCAGAAAATAATGATGTCATCTTTTGTCTCCAAGTATAAATATTTTTCTTTTTATATTTCAGAAGTAAAGTCTAAAGGGAAAAGGAAATTAGGTAAATACATTTCCATAACTGCTATGATACAACTAACATGTTAACATTTTAGAAATATGCCTACATATTGCGATATAACTGTATTAATACCAACTCTAAGATATTGCAATTATCACCGGATTTTTTTCGGGTGTATTGAATAATTATGTAAAATACTTGTGAAAGTCAAATTCGAGAAAAACTTTATTGTATTTCAGGCCTCCGGCCCACTTGTTAATATGATTAAATTGAGCCATCAATGAAATTGCACTTGTGACGGATACAATTATTTTGTGCATTTAACCTTATTTAAGAGTAAAATATCAATATAAGTTTGGTTTTTTTAGATATTATTTGATGTTGATATGAAATGTGGTTATTGTTCGGCTAAAAATTGATAAATGTAGAGCGGCAAACCTGATTTATGAAAACTGTGAATAAGCATGACAGTTGGGATATTTCAACCCATGACTGATTTTCTTTCATCTCCTTGACAAAAACTATCTGTAGAATGAAAATGTCAGTCTATGACTGCATGAATTATATATGATCCTTAATATTCTTCAATTTTTTCCCAAAAACATTTCAGTTAGCGGTCCAGACAATCTGACAGTTTTGCATCATGTTAGTTTTAATCTTTCAGAAATCAAGGAAGAAGACCCCTTGGAGAAATTAGTCGCTATAGAAGAGAAGAAAGTAAACAAACTTGACGAGCTGACATCCATATGGAAGAGATTTCTTCCTCTGCACAAAAGCCTACCAAGACAGAGACCTGGCAATTAAAGAAAAATTACTGGCCATGAAGGAGAAGGAAAAGGAATTGTGTGATTACAGTGTCTTCCCAACAGTCACCTTCCCTAACGAGTATTGAAATGTATGTAAACTAATTGTAGTTATTTGAAGGGAAATAGCTAACCTTTCCAGTAGTTATTTTTCATTTCAGTTTAATAATAAATATAAATAGTTCCTAATTGCCAGATTTGTCATGTTAGGAATACATGAGAGTACATAAATGTAGCAAATTGTACAATATCTACTGTGAAAATATACAAAACCCTGACATTGTTTGTATAATGGAGTTGACTGCTAAAAATTTCACTTTACGGTGTCTGAACTTTCAGATAAATGCCCAGTACATAAAGTAAGAAAATCAAACCAGAGTACAATATGCATAATACAATATCTCTGCAAACATGCACATGTTCTATTTTTTTTGTATTTGGGGATACCTTCTCTGTTTTAGAGTTTAGATATTTTTGTGATTTTAGAGTGTATATTTTGCAGAGAAATACCAAAAATATTATGGATGTCAACTTCTTCTTTATTGTACACAACATTTCAGGGCTTTTCCTTGTCCCTTCGTCAGGAGAATGCTTACTAACAGAAGAGCAGCATCTATGTACTAGTAATGTACATGAAGTCAGAGTTAATTTAAGCATGTATCACTTACCGGTAACCACTTAATCCACTTTTGCATATCAATTCTCTTTCATCCCAAATTCCCATGTTCCTTGCATGGATATCCAATTTGTTTTGATACGGAAAATGAACTTTTTAAAGGAAAGTAATAGTCTAATATTCAAGGCAATTATTTCCATTGCATTAGTTGTTATCCTGAAGAAGTTGTTTCATAGCATTTAATGTTATGGACCTTACAAGAAATGCATTGATATCTTGTACTCCAAATGAATCTGTCCATTATATTATAAGTGTATTTTGACCAGCATCTGTAAATTTAAGTTTCATATTTACATTGTCTTGATATATACTACCCATCAAAAGTTTAGACTCACTAGTGTAAAATGTAGCCACTTACTTGTCCACTGTTCTTAACTAGCTTTTTGCAAAATATTCCATACTGTTTAAAGGTACTGTTTAGTTATGAACTGGTGTATTGTAAAACATATTCGTAACATTGAAAAGATTATTGTCATGAGTTCAGTAAATGATTAAAATCTGTGAAAATTGGCGAATTCTTAACAAAACTTTTGCACCAAAACGAATCTGTTCACATGCACGACATTTGCTCATGCCTTTCGCAATTTGAAGCATCATCCTTGTTGTGCAATTCATCTGCATAAGGTTTTCAGTTGGTTCCCCAAGTTGGTGGAGCAATTCATCTTCGATGTAACCACATACATATACATAACATATAGTGAGTGCTTTAAGTGAGTCTAAACTTTTGATGGGTAGTATATGTAAACCAGAATATGTGCCAAAAATAATACATGTAAGTTGTTTTAAGAAAATATAATGTTCATTTTAAGTTCATTTAAGTGAATTAGATAAAATAATAATTTGAGAACCAATTTCTTTTGGGAATAATTCATTGACTTAAATTCTGTTAACTCTGAAATTGTCATGTATCTTAATTCTGTAATGCTAGTATTTATTTGAGCTATTATTAGACATACCATTCAAAACAACATACTTACCACTGGCTGAATACTTGTTGAATGATCTTGTTTCTGAGTGAGAGTCCATCATTGGCATGGATGACATCTGTCGCCAGGTGGTGAAGAGAAGGGTCTTCATGCTCCTCATGTACCTCTGGTAGTGGCACTTTCTCATCCATGCAGTAATTATGAAGCTTCATGCACGCGATAATTACTTTACAACACTTGTCAGTGCTGAATGGCAGGCAACCAGTCGTTTTGTGTAAACATCTGTTGATAAACAATTCTGTATGCAGATCCATGAATTGAATAGGAACAATAAAAGTATCCTTTTACCATACAGATTCATTATATCTCTTACCAGCCTAATGGCAACATTTACCATGACCTTCAACTGGAGTCGTTTACCCTTTTTCATCAGACCAATAAGGTCATTTACATATGTTACCATTTCTTATAAATTCTATGTCAAATTGTTGATTTATGTTACCTTGTTACTTGAGAATATAACAATATCCAAGACATTTCTTTTTGTGTGGTCCTTTCAAGTTATTCATTCATTGTTGGAAGATAATCAAATCTGATTATCTTTCTATATTGATTTAACAAACTTGTAACATGACAGAAATATTGTTATAAAATAGTTATGTTACTAAATCGATAAACATTATAATGGCCGATTGCCGAGTCCATTAATTAACTAGAATTCAAATACTCAATAACAATAACAAATTGTGATGTTTTTCTCCTAAACAGTTGATGTTAATGACATGATTTCTTTTGAATAAGGGAACAAACATTGTTACCGGAACCGGATTTTAATACTCCAAAAGCTCTCTCAATGGTGTTGCGAGTTTTCATGTGGGCGGTGTTATACTTTTGTTCTGCTTTGCTTCTTGGCTCCAGTACTGGGGTCAAGAGCCATTGCTTACATCCGTAACTGTGGAACAATATACAATTTTTACATGTAATCACAAGTCATTTAGTAGCAAATCTACCAACAATATACAAAAAATATTCAACTATTTCAGTATTTCCTTTAATTATTTAATATATTGTGAAATGTGTAATTTTTATCCAACTTTATTGGTTACTCTCATTTTGGGGGTTAGTCAGATGGAAGATTCTGTAAATAGTATCACAGAATATTTTGTTTGAGATAAATGATACTAACCCCGAGTCTCCGAGCAATACCCCTGGCAAGTTCCCAGTGTCAAGGAGCTCTGCAACTTGACTGTTGTTCAATATAGAGGAGTCATGGCTTGAGCCTGGCCATTTTGCAACTGCATTGCTGAATCTGCAAGTTAAAACAAATTCAATTATGTCATTATGT